>NC_052166.1:59229320-59591037 GCF_902713615.1 Scyliorhinus canicula
GGGGAATTCTCCCAGTCCCCGGATACTGGGGGGGGGGGGATTCTCCGAGTCCCTGGATCTTCCTCCACCCTAACACTACGGGAGCCATCACCACATTGACTGCAGCGGCTCAGGAAGCTGTGACTTCTCAAGGGCAATGACAGCTGAGGAATAAATGTTGGTCTTGACAGTGATGTCCACATCTCAAGAATTAGTAGTTGGGAGAAGTGTCACATGGACAAGATAAAGCCTTAGGTTAATCCTGATTGACGAGAGTGCAGCACGGTGGCGCAGTGGGTTAGCACTGCTGCCTCACGGCGCCGAGGTCCCAGGTTCGATCCTGGCTCTGGGTCACTGTCCGTGTGGAGTTTGCACATTTCCCCGTGTGTGAGTGGGTTTCACCCCCAGTACCCAAAAGATGTGCAGGTTAGGGGGATTGGCCACGCTAAATTGCCCTTAATTAGAAAAAATGAATTGGGTACGCTAAATTTATATTAAAATAAAACATTGATTGAAGTGATCCGCATGGTGGGGATGACATAGCTGTAATATTTTCCCAATTGGCCTAACTGAGCAATGCCTGTGTATACAATCCACATAAACCTTCTCCTACTTCACCATAAGAACATATTAAACCATTCAGCCCATCGAGTCTGCTCCCCCCATTCAAATAGATTGTGACTGATCTGATCCCCTTTTCCTATTTCACCATCAATATATCATTCTAGTCCTTTCTCTATCGGGTGTTTATCTAACTTCTCCATCACACCTTTGTTAATCGACCTCACCCTGTGGTAGCGAGTTCTATATTTCAATCACTTCTTGGTAAAGATGTTTCCCCTGAATTCTCTGATTTAATAGTGACTATCTTGTATGACCTTTGCCCCTGCAAGTGGAAACATTTCCCGACAACAACCCAATCAAACCCTTCATCACCTTCCAGACATCGATCAGGCATCCCTCACTCTTCTTGTCTAAGGAAAACCAACCTCATTCAGTCTTTCCCTGCAGTTAGAATGTCTCAGCTTCCAAATGTAGATGGATGGCAGTGCCCTGAACCAATCAGACTTCTGGGATTTGGAGGGTAAATTATTCCTATTTCTTTTTGTATTGCTGTTTTACTCACTGGTACACGGACTGCAACTTTATTTGCTAATGTATTATGTTTGCGTGTGCAGCTTGGAATACTTACAGGCATTATTTGTACGCAGGTCTTCGATGAAATTTTCTCGCGGTTTGAAGGTTTACATCGGCCATAACAAATTATTCATATTTCAGTCTCAATGAAAAAGAGAACGTTGGAAAGTACAAACCAGGCCAACCCGCAACAAGAAGTGAAAGAGCTGCGTTTGTTTTTTGCATAGTGCCACCTGAGTGCTGGCGTGGCATGGGAGCCAGTGGTTAGCACTGCTGCTTCACAGTGCCAGGGTCCAGGTTCGATTCCGGCTTGGGTCACTGTCTGTGCGGAGTCTGCACGTTCTCCCCGTGTCTGTGCGGGTTTCCTCCGGGTACCTCCGGCTTCCTCCCACAAGTCCCGAAAGACGTGCTTGTTAGGTGAATTAGACAGTCTGAATTCTCCCTCCGTGTACCCGAACAGGCGCTGGAGTGTGGCGACTAGGGGCTTTTCACAGTAACTTCATTGCTGTGTTAATGTAAGCCTATTTGTGACGACAATTTCTTTCTCATTTCTCAGGTGTTTTAACATTGGGCGTGGACCCTCAGTTACCGGCACTTATGTAACACGTCAAGCTGTGTCACATAAAGAGGGTCTCAGTTGGATGAAGGCCTTTTGTTCCGATGGATGACTTCATGGAGATATTGGGGAAATTGAGGGTGGGAAAACTGAATTCAAGGTGTGGAGATAATAGGCTTCATTTGCACTTGGAAGTTACATTTTGAACCATTGATTTGGAAGAGTGAATTTTAAACGCGCATGTCCATCAAATGAGCTTTGTAAGAGAGACCTGTTGGTCAGTGAAGCATAAACCTCTTTATCTTTCAACCCTGAACTCTCTTTGAATCCAGGCCACACAAATTAAAGATTCACTGTTGTAGTGAGCACAAAGGGTAGGTGACTTGGTCATGGTTAGGAGGAGATTGTCATTAAATTTCAATAAAAATCTGTTCATACCATACAATGTAAATCACCTTGAAATGTATCACTACCGAGGCAGCACCGCGGTGCAGTGGTTAGCACTGCTGCCTCACGGCGCCGAGGGTCCCAGGTTCGATCCCGGCCCCGGGTCACTGTCCGTGTGGAGTTTGTACATTTTCCCTGTGTTTGCATGGTTTCGCGCCCACAACCCAAAGATGTGCAGGGTAGGTGGATTGTCCAGGCTGAATTGTCCCTTAATGAATTGGGGTAATCTAAATTTATTTTAAAAAAAAGAAATGTATCACTACAGGGCCGGATTCTCCCCTACCCGGCGGGGCGGGGGGTCCTGGCGTGTTGGAGTGGCGTGAACCACTCCGGTCGGGCCGCCCAGTCTCCCCACCTTTAGGTGCCAAGCCCTCACATTGAGGGTCTAGGCCCGCTCCAGAGTGGTTCCCACTCCGCCGGCTGGCGTGAACGGCCTTTGGCGTCACGCCAGCCGGGCCGAAAGGACTTCCCGGCGGCGTAAGTCCGCGCATGCGCCGGAGCGTCAGCGGCTGCTGATGTCATCCCGGCACATGCGCAGGGGAGGGGGTCTCATCCACCTCCGCCATGGTGAAGACCATGGTGAAGGCGGAAGGAAAAGAGTGCCCCATGGCACAGGCCGCTGCCGATCGGTGGGCCCCGATCGTGGGCCAGACCACCTTGGGGGCACCCCCTGGGGTCAGATCCCCGCCCCCCCCCCCCCCCCAGGACCCTGGCACCCACCGCGCTGCCTGCTCCCGCCGGTAAGGTAGGTGGTTTAATCCACGCCGATAGGAGAGGCTTGTCAGTGGCGGGACTTCGGCCATTCGCGGGCCGGAGAATCGCCGCGGGGGGGGGGGGCCCATCGACCAGCGCGGAGCGATTCCCGCCCCCGCCGAATCCCGGGTGGCGGAGAATTCGGGACATGGGGGGGCTTGATTGACGCCGGCCCCGGGTGATTCTCCGACCGGCGTGGGGGCCGGAGAATCCCGCCCCTGATTACAATCTGATTCCACTCAGTTCTCAACCCCCTTCCCCCTTCCACATCGTGATCTTGATCGCACCCTCGTTGGGCGTGATCGGGTCAGCGTGTTTAAATGATCCGTGTGCCCGGCTGCCAGGACTCATCGGCTGTGCCAGGGCACCTTTCAGTACTGGCCCAACACAAACGTGGAGCGGTCGTGACAGCACCTGGGGATATCTCCCAGGCCATTGGACACCCTGGGTGGATGGGTCCATGACAGGGTGGGAGCCTGGCAGTCCCTCCGGCATCCGGGCACCTTGGCACTGGCAGCCTGGCACCCTGGGCAGTGCCATCCAGGCACCCTGGGCAGTGCCATCCAGGCACCTGGGCAGTGCCATCCAGGCACCTGGGCAGTGCCATCCAGGCACCCTGGGCAGTGCCATCCAGGCACCCTGGGCAGTGCCATCCAGGCACCCTGGGCAGTGCCATCCAGGCACCTGGGCAGTGCCATCCAGGCACCTGGGCAGTGCCATCCAGGCACCCTGGGCAGTGCACCCTGGATGCCAGTTTGGCTCTGACTGGGTGCCAGGCTGCCAGTGCCAAGTTCAGATTGAGACGCAAGATTTAGTTGAGGATTTTTATAAAACAAATAAGGAGCAACAAATCCAGTGGTGGATTGATGAGGAAACAGAGGATTGCAAATCAAGATGGCTGACCAAATAACCGCCAGGGGAGATGGAACGTAGAACATAGAAAATACAGCACAGAACAGGCCCTTCGGCCCACGATGTTGTGGGGAACTTTTCTCCTAGATTAAGAACAAATCAATCTACACCCCATCATTCTACTGTAATCCATGTACCTATCCAATAGCCGCTTGAATGTCCCTAATGTTTCCGACTCAGCTACTTCCACAGGCAGTGCATTCCATGCCCCCACGACTCTCTGGGTAAAGGACTACCTCTGACATCCCCCCCCCCCCCCCTATATCTTCCACCATTCACCTTAAATTTAGGTCCCTTGTAATCAGGCAATTTTTTTCTAACGCTGTGAGCTTTTGTGATCCGGAATATTCTGCTCGAAAAGGTGATGGGAACTGATTCGGGGCGATTTTTCAAAAGGGAATCAGATAAATGTTTGAAAGATTGGAAGGGGGGGGGGGGGGGGGGGGGAGAGAGAGAAATGAAAAAACGACAGGGCTATGGGGAAAGAAGAACAGAGAAATGGCACAAATTGGATAGTTCTTCCAAATGGGCCGAATGGCCTCCATCTGTGCTTGTATCGTTCTGTGACTCTGAGACTAGCAGTGGTGACGCTGCCCTGATTGTGGTACAACCTGGGTCAGCGACTTTGAAGACTTGCGCAGGGTCTATTGAGGAACATACGTTGCTCTTCCGTATTAGGTTTTAGGGAAACCCAGTTCTGGGGTATTAATGAGGGGCGCTAGTTGATCCAGAAGGTGCTGACAAAGAATAAACAAGGAAGCTGCCCAACAATGTCTGCCGACAGCATAATAACGCGGACTGTTTTGTTTTAACCCAGGCATCAGAGATTTATAATAAAGTTTTAATATGTCTGTATTGGCATCGCCGCACACTCAGTTGCCCTTGAAGAAGAAAAAAGGCTAATCCCATTGTGTCTTTAAAGCCTTCCTTTGTACAATAGAGGTTTAAGATTTAGTGAATTCATTAGATTTTTGACTGTGGTTTTCATTAAGGAATCTGGTTTAAAAAAGCACACACAGACACACACACACATAACGAAGACTCACTTCAGAGCGGAGTAGAATGGAGGGTTAGAAGGAGGAGTGGAGTTGCTGAGAGGGGTTTAATGATTTTAAATGGATGGAACCATCTGCCCCCTGCAACTCTCAGAGGTAAAAATGAGTCCTGACCAGCCATTAATAAGGGTACGCTTAAAACACACAAAACACAGGAAATCTTCTGGACCAGTAATACAGCCGTTTGCTTTGACCAGTTCTTCAATTAGGCGCCTGATTTCCCTCATCTCCATTGTGTACATCTTTTAAGCTTTAATGGAAGTGAATGTACTCAAACTGTCTTATATCTGCCATAGAATTGTTGTGTCCTTACCCGCAACCCCCTCCCTTCCCGATACTTTCTCTTAAAGGGATTGTTCCTGTCAATATAAACCATTATGTTCCCGTACAAGAACTGGAGTGGAAGCTTCACACAAAGACCATCTGTTACAAATGTAAAGCACACACAGTGCTATTTTTAAGATTATTATTAGTACCGCTCAACACAGACAAGAGGTAAATATTTTTCTTCTGCCAATCCCTTTAAATTGGAAACTTTCTGTCCTTGACTGCCAAGGGTGTATTTCAAAAACCGGAATCAATTTAGCGCAAGGTGCACCAGTCCTGGTAACAGATGTTATTGTTGCCTCGGTTGTTAAGATGGACAATTTTGCACCAAGCAAAGCACACAGGCTCCTTTGTTACTCGAGGGTCGGAGAGAGAAAGTGAAGATGGGAGGGGTGGGGGGGACGGTTGAAGAGCAGAGTTATTGAATGTTGCTTCCCATTAACAGCACATTTGCTTGTCGCATCGGTATATTTCCCTTTCTTTTCTTCTCACTGGGTCAGCTGGGTAGAAACCGTGGGCTTTAAAACCAATGCATCCCCTATTGTCTGGGCAACTCTCAACCTTCCCCACTCTTAAAACCCACTTGAGACACACCAACCTGACGCGATGCAACCTGAGCCTTTTCCTCAAAAGTTGTAAATGGCCATTTGGATTTGCCCAGCCAAATTCGCAATGCTGTGTTCCTGGGGACGATCACGCGGTAAAAGAAGTCAGCAGTGATGTGCCACCGTGATTGGGTTGGATTGGATTTGTTTATTGTCACGTGTACCGAGGGACAGTGAAAAGTATTTTCTGCAAGCAGCTCAACAGATCATTCAGTACATGGGAAGAAAAGGGAATAAAAGAAAATACATAATAGGGCAACACAGGATATACAATGTAACTACATAAGCATTGGCATTGGATGAAGCATACAGGGTGTAGTGTTAATGAGGTCAGTCCATAAGAGGGTTGTTTAAGAGTCTGGTGACAGCGGGGAAGAAGCTGTTTTTGAGTCTGTTCGTGCGTGTTCTCAGACTTCTGTATCTCCTGCCCGATGGAAGAAGAGGGAAGTGAGTAAGACAAAAAAAAGTTTGGCATTCATATAGCGCCTTTCAACCACTGGAAATTGCAAAGCACTTAACAGCCAATGAGGTACTTTGGAAGTGTAGTCACTGTTATAATGTAAGAAACATTGAAATCAGTTGACACAAAGCGAGCTCCCAGCAACAGCATTATTACATTCTGTTTGTATTTATACTTATCACAATTGTCTGACATTATTTCATTTATATTTCTTCAACAGTTTCTAGCAGTTTATGAGTTCTTCATAAACCCAAGAATTGGGGTGGAATTTAATGCTCTTCCCCTGTGGTGGGGGTAGGGCATTCCTAACAATTCATTCATGCAATGTTGGTGTCGTTTTCTAGGCCTTTCTTGACCATCCCTAATTGTCCTTGAGAGATGGTGGTGAGCTGCCTTCTTGAACCGTTGCAGTCCATGTGGTGTAGGTGCACCCACTGCGCTGTTAGGGAGGGAGTTCCAGGATTTGGACCCAACGACAGTGAAGGAACGGCCAATATATTTCCAAGTCTGGTTGGTGAGTGGCTTGGAGGGGAACCGCCCCAATGAAGTTTGTGGCAGGGAGACCTTTCCACTCCGACGCAAATTGAAGCCTTTAAGTGGGTAGTTAATGTCTACTTAAAAGCTCCCCTTCAGCTACTGGGGACGGGACATGGCTTGCAAGGAGCATACCAAGCACACCATAGTCTTTGCTTGTGGGCTCTCTGCGTTCCCCCTATCGCTCACCGGCAGCCTGAGATCCAGCGATGAACCTGCACCTCAGATGGATGTCATACCGGAAGCAGCCACCATCTGCCCAGTGGCGCTGCTGCTCAATAGAGCTGCACAGCTCTGATTGGCCAGCAGCTCTGGTTGGGTGGGACCTCTGCCCTCCAGGTCCTTGACCCCGGAGCTGTCCAGCTGAGTGTCTGAGTGGCACTAAATCTGGTGGGGCTTCTCTGAAAGAAGCAACACAGGGTTCCCACGATTCTCCAGGTTGAGTGAGGCCCCCATTGCCTCCATTAAATCCCAGCCATGGGTGTGCCTTAATGACCACTTTCTGACTTGTGTCATCTCTTGGAGTTTGCCCTGCGCAAACAGACCTTCCTTCACCATTCAGAAATATCTAACAGGGCAAATATTGCACCCCCAGTGCTTTATGGCAGAAAACAACTGCCCGTTCTGAGGAGGAAAGTTAATGGTTCTGAAATCAACATGTTTTCATAATCATGGCATCCACTTGCACCCTGTCCAAGCACATCACTGGGTCCCAGGGCTTTTTTGATTCCTTGTTCAATTATGCTTTTCCATTATTAGTACATTAACCAGCATGATGAGTCACCAGCACACTGCTTCATAACGCAGACCTCAACGGTGATGATCTTAACAGGGTCAAAAAGTCACCAGTAACAGCCGGGGCCTAATTTTTATCACCCTCACTTTAGCACTTTGGCAAAACCTCTTGAGGAATATCAAGGTTCGGAGATGAGTCGACCAGCTCTCGAAAACAAACTCGGAGACAATCCCAGTCAATACTTAAAAAGTGACGAGTGGCCTTAAGCAGATGGCCACAGTTTCCTAAGTACAACTGCACTATCTGCTTGGCCCTGAGAGGCTATTAAGCATTCAGTTTACCTCAATCAATATTTGCCCCTAAGGTGTCTTTCTGTTCCCAGTGGTGTGAGATTTGGTTTAAACCAGTAGCCAACCTCACAATGTCCGCAAACAATTTGCTTCACTTACTAGGCAAAACATTACAGGGGGTGGGGCTGATATCACTTACCACACACAGAAAACATTTATTTTTATACTTCATTGCCCAGCAGCCCCCCCCCCCATGCGTTGCTGCCATTTGCAGAGAACAGTTACCCTTTCTAACCACACTCGGTGATATAATGATTGTATTTAAAGACCTACTGGCTTGTAATAAAAATGCTACAGTAACTCTCAGCATAACATGGCGTTGTGCAGTAACCATCGATGACAGTCAATTCTTCTTTTACTCTTAGCCTCCAATTCCTCTCCCTGCTGATCTCTTATCTCCTCCTTATTGTCAATGTACTTGGATCATCGCTTCTCCGAATTTCCCCTTCTTTTCATAGAATTTTCATAGAATTTACAGTGCAGAAGAAGGCCATTCGGCCCATCGAGTCTGCACAGGCTCTTGGAAAGAGCACCCTAGCCAAGATCAACACCTTCCACCCTATCCCCATAACCCAGTAACCCCACACAACACTAAGGGCAATTTTGGACACTAAGGGCAATTTTGTTATCACGGCCAATCCACCTAACCTGCACATCTTTGGACTGTGGGAGGAAACCAGAGCACCCAGAGGAAACCCACGCACACACGGGGAGGATGTGCAGACTCCGCACAGACAGTGACCCAAGCCGGAATCGAACCTGGGACCTGGAGCTGTGAAGCAATTGTGCTAACCACTATGCTACTGTGCTGCCCTTCTTGCTCTGCTAAGCTCCCACATCACACCTCCGCCTCCTTGCCTGTTGAACTTGTCACAGTCTCTTAGCCTGCCTTCCCTTTCCCCATCAGACTATCAAACTGTATCTGCCTCTTGTTGTTCCTGATTACCAAATCTCAGAGGTGGTTGGGGCGAGTGGTGGGGAGGCCGGGGGGGGGGGGGGGGGGGGGGGTGCGTTCCTGGTCTGAGTTAAGTTTGCTGATCTTGGCTAACACAATGACAGAAGGAGTACAATTAAGCACAGTGTCAGGGGCACACAACTGTATGAGCATCCCTGTCGCAGGTTTACCTGTTGCCATATCCTGTATATGTAAAGATACCAGACAAGACTAGGATCAAACCCAGCTATATGTTATCAAAAGTCCATTTTTGGGTCGTGGGCATTGCAGGCAAGGTTGGCATTTATTGCCCAACCCCCTTAAGAATTTCACTCAGAGCAGGAGTGGTATAGTCTGCCCTTTGAGCCTCGTCCTCCATTCAATAATGGCTGGCCATTGATCTCAGTGTGACCTTCCTGCACCTCCTCCACACAAAGATCTATCAATCCCATCTTGAGTTTATTCAGCCACTGATCCACGGCCTCTGGGATAGAGAATCCCGAAAATTCATCACCTTTTAAGTGATGAAATCCCCTCACCTCAGTCCTAAATGACTGACTCCACATGCTGAGACCAGGCCTCCATCTCTAGACGCCCCCAGCCAGAGGAAACATCCTCTTTAGGGAATTTACTTGTGTGGGTAAAGTTTACTCATGTGTTTCAGGAGGAGCAGGTAAAGAAGTCACAATTTTAAGAGATACGGGAGCTAGTCGATCTTTAATGTAAGAGATGAGGAGTTATGTAGTTTGGGAAGAATGTTTCTTTACTCAGAGAGTGGTTAGGGTGCGGAATGGATTGCCTGCTGTGATAGTGGAGTTGGACACTTTAGGAACTTTCAAGCACTTATTGGATAGACACCTGGAGCACACCAGAATGACAGGGAGTGGGATAGCTTGATCTTGGTTTCGGACAAGGCTCGGCACAACATCGAGGGCCGAAGGGCCTGTTCTGTGCTGTACTGTTCTATGTTCTATGCATCTGCCCTGTCGAGCTCCTTAAGAATTTCAGCTTTCAATACGACCACCTTGCAGACTTCCAGAGGATATAGGCCCAGGTTCATTCAATCTCTCCAGAGGACAATCCTCTCATCCCACAAGGTGGCTTGTTGACCTTCTCCTGTGTGATGTGGAAGAAGTTGTCAGATTTTGGGATGGATTCTCCACTTCTCGACGCTGCGATCGGGATTTCCGATTGGGTAGAGAATGGAATGTCTCAGTGCGCCCCCCGCCAATTTGCATCCATTTCAATAACACTTTGACCCCCGAGCTGGGTCAAAGGGGTCGGGGCATAACTGAGGTGTCCCCCAAAGTACATTGGAAGGGTCCATACCCCACAATGCAAGTTCTGTCACCCCCCCCCCCCCCAGCTGACAAGTAGGGATATCCTCCGCCCTACAGCATGAAGGTGATCCAACCCCTCCCCCACACCACCGGTCCCCACAGTCCGGTCTAAAAAGTGGTTTCACTTCCTCTTATTCACAGCGGAAAGCATTTAGCTCCTTTTGGCGTGGTGAGGAGCTATCAATCACAGCAAGAGTGTGGTTAGCATCAAAGCAGGGTACTTGGGATGCATTCAAGCGTGAAGGGAAAGTTAAATAAACAATCCATTGACTCTGAACTAAAAAACTGTCTTTCACAGGCTAGTGAAATGTATTGCTGTGTGAAATTGAATGGGAGTTTTGCATTTCAAAGGAGGTCAAGGAATTTGAAGCCCTTTCAAGTGTACTTGGCTTCAGCGGAAGCCTCTGTCACTTGTAACAGCTGCTGCTTAAACACTTTTGTCAGAGGCAAGGGGAAGTGAAAATGCAATGATATCTCACTCTACTGCCTGGACTGCTCTTCAGTTTCCAGGCAGGGGTGACTGGAGAGGTCTCTGATGTGGGTGGCTGATGGGGCTGACTGATGAGGGGGTCAGATGTGGGGGTTCTGATGGGGAGCTGACTGATGGGGGTTATGGGGGTCGGAGCATCCTCATGCATGCATGTTGTCGGGGGGATGACCGTTATTCCCATGGTGGGGGGCAGGATTTCCCGATTTGTCAGTGGAGGGGGGCAGGAACTGTGGAGGGGCTGCCTGCTGCCTGCTCCAAATAACGGCCCGGTATATCTCTATCTATTTATTTATTTATCTAATTTTATCTTATCTTATGTTATCTTATCTATCTCCCAATGCACATCGTTGGGTTGTGGGGGTGAAACTCATGCAGACACGGGGAGAATGTGCAAATTCCACATGGGCAGCGACACATGTGGTGCTGGGGTAGTTGTTAACTTTATTCATGAGTGGTATTTGAAATGTATTGGTTTGCTTAATTGGAAGTTAGTGGCAGGTTTAGGAAGTAAGGTACGTTCTGTGAGGGCCACGAATAATCCAGCACATGTTTGTAGTCAAACAGAAAGTAACTTTATTTACAACAATATGTAGAAAGTACCAGCAGTTCATTACTGGATCCCTCTCTAGCCGGTTACACGCTGGCCAGCTCTATTTATACAACTGCATTGCTAATGATTGCCTTGTCTCCCTCACTGGGGAGCTCATCCTCCTCAAGGATCGTGGGGTAACCAATTGTCCCCAGCCAATAGGATCAGGGCAGGATATAACAGCAAGGTTTTTTCTTTTCATAACTGTTGTAACTGTTAACTGTAAAGCTATTTCAGGCAGCACGGTAGCATAATGGTTAGCACAATTGCTTCACAGCTCCAGGGTCCCAGGTTCGATTCCAGCTTGGGTCACTGTCTGTGCGGAGTCTGCATGTTCTCCCCGTGTCTGCGTGGGTTTCATCCGGGTGCTCCGGTTTCCTCCCACAGTCCAAAGGTGTGCAGGTTAGGTGGATTAGCCATGCTAAATTGACCCTTAGTGTCCACAAATTGCCCTTAGTGTTGGGTGGGGTTACTGGGTTATGGGGATTGGGTGGAGGTGTGGACCTTGGGTAGGGTGCTCTTTCCAAGAGCTGGTGCAGACTTGATGGGCCGAACAGCCTCCTTCTGCACTGTAAATTCTATGATATTTCGTTGTTGCTAATGTGGTTAATTTGTGTTTAAGTTAAAGTTTGTTTTAACAAAAAGATACCTATGGGCCAGTGTTATAACTCCTGGGGGGCAGTAACATTTCCTCAAGAGTTTACAAATTGGAAATAGTTGGGTTCTTGTTCGGGATCCTAACACCTTGAACCACTGCAGTCCACGGGGTGAAAGTGATCCCACATACTGCTTTAGGCAGACAGTTCCAGGTTTTTGTTCCAGTGCAGTTGAAGGAACTCCCGATATGTCCGAATTGTGTGATTTGGAGGAGAATATCCCATGCCAGCCAGGGAGCTGAAGTCCCTCGTTTGGAATGTGCTGTCAACAAATCATCAATGGAGAATTCGGTGGAGGCCATGGAGTGAGTGGGCGCACATTTGGGATCTCCTGCTCACGGCTGCTTTGTTGGACTCTTTCCCTGCTTTGAGCGCGGATGTTTTGTGAAATAAGATGTCGAGGTGTCTGAAGAAGGTTTAACTCCACTGGTGGGGCTGGTGGATGGATCCATAGACCAGAAGTGGGTCGAGAAGAAGGGAGCAAATGGAGCAAAGAAAGAACAAAGAACAAAGAAAGTACAGCACAGGAACAGGCCTTCGGCCCTCCAAGCCTGTGCCGACCACGCTGCCCGTCTAAACTAAAATCTTCTACACTTTGTGGGTCCGTGTCCCTCTATTCCCTTCTACTCATGTATTTGTCAAGATGCCCCTTAAATGTCACTATCGTCCTGCTTTTTTTTTTATCACTTATTGTCACGAGTAGGCTTCAATGAAGTTACAGTGAAAACCCTAGTCGCCACATTCCGGCGCCTGTCCGGGAAGGCTGGTATGGCTTCCACCTCCTCCTCCGGCAGCGAGTTCCAGGCACCCGCAGGAGAATCTTTGTGCCCACAGGTTAAGGTGACAGAGGGTAAAGGGCCAGACCTGCCCACCAATGGTCAATGGTGCAGCTGGTGGATTCTTAAACAGGTTCAGCCGGCAGAGGATGGAGGTCCAGGAGGACCTCGCCAATGGGGGGGGGGGGGGGGGGGGGAACCGTTAAAAGCGGGAATTGATTGCATGGAGCAGAGGCTAGTGTCCCAGGGACAGGCCATTCGCAGAAGGCGGTGGGAGAGCTTACCTCATTGGCGGCCGAGATTGGAATGATGTGGGAGACCCAGGAGAGGCCGAACGAGAAGGTGGAGGACCTGGAGAATCGCTCCCGGAGCCAAAATCTAAGAATTGTGGGGATGCCCGAAGGTATCGAGCGAGCGGACGCTGGCTTGTATGTAGTCAAGATGCTGGAGAAGCTGATGGGGGATGGGGTCTTCGGCCGGCTCCTGGAGGTCGACCGGGGGGGGGGGGGGGGTGGGGCCACAGTGCGCTGATGAGGAAGTCGCAGGGGAACGAGCCACCGAGTGCGATGGTGGTGCGTCTCCACCGATTCCTGGATAAGGAGAAGATATTGAGGTGGGCGGTGCACCTGGGAAAGGAATGAGCTTCAGGTGTACCAGGACCTGGGCGTGGACCTGGCGAAGAGGAGAGCCGGGTTTAATCGGGTGAAGGCTGCCCTCTTCAAAAAGGAGGTGAAGTTCGGGATGCTGTATCCGCCTCACCTCTGGGACTTTTAATAGCCGAGGACATTATTTTGGGACACCAGAGGAGGCGATGGAATTTTTAAGAGACAATGGACAAAGGCGTGGTTGCTGTGGCGTAGCAAGAAAAGGAGTGGTGACGGTGGGCATCTGAGGGTGGGCCTGGAGGGTTCAGGGCTGGCCGAAGAAAGAATATGGTTGACAGGTAGGGGAGGGGTTACCCTCGACTAGACTGGTCACATGGAACCTGAGGGGGCTGGATGGGCCGGTCAAACGGTCGCGTGCGTTCGCGCACCTGAGGAAGATGAAGGCGGATGTCCTGGCCTTTGACTCCCTGGTCGCCTGGAGACGGGTTTTGCTGGAGTGGAGGGACTCAGAGCCGAAACCAGGGTGGGGTGAGTGACCTGAAACGGTTCATAAGGTTGGAGAAAATCAAGTTGTTTTTTTTAAAGAGGGTCGGTTTGCCCGGAAGTGGAAGCGTTCATCGACTTCTTCACGGAGAATTCAGGAGTCAACAGGAGATGGGGAATGGGGGAGATAAAGGGGCTAAAATGGGGAAGGCAGGATGGGAGGAGAGGGGGTTGGGGAATTAGTTAGTTATTTATTTGTTCTTACTCTTGTGTGTGTTTGCAGCTACCGTTCATATAAATGCCTTAATAAAAATATTTTAAATAGTGAGCTTGCTGCAGATGTCAAAATAAATGTCCAGGTTCTGCTTAGAAGCTGGCCCCTTGGACCTGACACCATGAAACCAATCCCATTGCCTTCAACAGAGGAAGGACGGAAAAGAAAGATATTTGTACTCTTTTTGAGAAAAACAATAATCAATAAATTAACAAAAAATGACAGGAGTGATTCAAAATATCATTCCCGGGGGTGATGATGCACTTCAGCCCCCGCAGCGCCCATCAGTCAGGGAAGGTGTGAAGCCACCAGTGGCCACCACATGCTCAAGGCCACCCAGCCGCGGATGTGGCCATGGTGGAGGGGTAGACAGTCGAGGTCAGATGGCCACCCCCATCAACCACCCGCTGCCTGGGCCTGTTAATGGCCAACTTGGCCAGGCCCGCTCGCAGGTCAGAACGACACCTGTATGTGTCTTATCTCATTGAAATGCCCTCAAAGCAATTCAAGCATTATGCGTTATTTGTAATGCAGACAAATCATCGTGAGCACAACAAGAAGATGACCAAAACCTCGCAGTCTCCCAGCCCTCTCCTCGTTTACGGGCAGCACGGTGGCAAGATGGTTAGCATGGCTGTCTCACAGTTCCAGCGGACTCGGGTTCAATTCTGGCCTCAGGTGGCTGTCTGTGAGTCTGCACGTTCTCCCCCGTGTGTGCGTGGGTTTCCCTCCGGGTGCTCCGGTTTCCTCCCACAGTCCAAGATGTGCAGGTTGAGTGGATTGGCCGTGCTAATTGCCCTTCGTGTCCAGAAAGCTAGGAGCGGTTATGATGGTAGGTTGGAGGCGTGGGCTTAAGTAGGGTGCTCTTTCCAAGGGCCGGTGCAGACTCGATGGGCCGGGTGGCCTCCTTCTGCACTGTAAATTCTACCTTCACAACAGGGAACAAAGTCCCGAGTGAGAGCGATTAGCCGGTGTTTTCCCGCACTCGCAGTGCTGAGTAACACACGGCTACTCAACGCGGACTCGCTTTGAATAAGGGGCCTGAATGGGGGAGCATGCAGCTGAGGCCGCACATAACCCCGTTTTTTACAATGGCGAGCTCTGCTCCTCGGACCTGCCCGTTGTAGCAAGAGATCAGGATGTCTCCGTGGCCCTGGAAAACAATCCCCATTTATGGGGACCAGTACCAAATGTCGCGCGCCCGAAGGGTTGAATCCCAAAGCCTCAGGTATGTCAGGAATCTACACATTAGAGGCTCTAATAAGCAAATTTGCCAAAAGCCACGCTCCTGCGCGGCGAGCTGCTTTTCCGATTCTCTGAAGACCTTTCTTCAAAACTATCGGTGAACGAGCTTTTGGTCACCTGCCCTAATCTCGCCCCTTGTGGATCGGGGCCAGAATTTGCTTCGTAACGCTCTTGTGAAACTCTCCGGGATGCTTCATTGCATTCGAGGCACGAGGTAAATATAAGCCGTTGGTGCTTTTGGTGATGTCGATTGGGTCAAGACACGAGGAGTCATAAAGGAACGAAAAGGGAACGTGAGTGACGACGGCCACAACTCTCCAGTCGTTGGAATTCACTTTTCCCGCCGGCAGCGCACTCCTGCCCCTGGGTTTCCTGGCGGTGAGGGGTGATTACAACGGCAAATCCCATCGACAAGCGGCGGGAAGATGGAATCTCGCCGCCAGCGAACGGCACGTCGCTGTGAAACACGCGGCTAGAGAATCTCCTCGCTCAGAATGAACGCAATCTGATTTCAATAGAAATCAGCCTTTGTCATACTTGCAACTTTGGTCCCAAAACATTAAGGCAGCGCCAGCATCTCCCCAAAAACGTTCCTTCACCCTCAGCACAAAGGACATTTTGAAGGCGGTCGGAGCACCTTGGAGGCAGACTATTGTCTCGGCGCAAATATCCGATTTTTCTGGAAAGTAATAAAAAAAATAAAACTTCAGTCGAAGGAAAGAAAGGGAAGAGAAGCAGCATTGCTTTGATGCCACCTCCATTCAACACAACATGTCAAATCACAACAGGCCTGTCAGGACCTTCAAAGGCAAAAATATAGAGATAAAATAAAAATTAAACATTCACACTGGCTGTCTCGGAGAGGGTGTGTTACCTTGGAAGCCTGAAATAGCAGCCTGCATCGTCCCAGACTCCAGCAAGCAACAATTTCATCAACAAATCACTCTGGGAGTGTGACAGCTGTAGCTGAGAAATTACCAGAGAGGTAATTCTGACATACAGGGACCTGCCAGTTACCACTTTGGTAATGATGGTAATTTACTGATGGTGGTTAGGCTGCAGTAATAGCCAAAACAAGAAATGAATCGGCAGCTCAGTATCGAAGTGCTCCACGCTGCTGTCAAATGAGGCAGGACTGCGAGGGTCTCTATCCGATTAATCCTCCTTGTATAATGATAATCCCACCGGTATTTTACTCTTTTTTTTTTCCTGTTCTTAGATTACTCATTCTCTCTTTAAACACACAAACCACTTATTTTCTAATGCCTCCCGCTGCCTCTGTACTCAGCTCCATCAATTATGGATTTGACATTTTTATTTTCTTTCCAGAAGCTCTGGCGGGGGGGGTTACACACTTCACACTTATACACACACTTACGTTCTCTCTCACTCCGTGGAACCATGCAATCCCTACAGTGCAGAAGGAGGCCATTCAGCCCATTGAGTCTGCACTGACCTTTTGAAAGGGCGCCCACCTCGCTGCACTCCCCGCCCTGACCCTACACATCTTGCACACTAAGACAATTTAGCATGGCCAATCCACCTAACCCGCACATCATTGGACTGTGGGAAGAAACCGGAGCACCCACGCAGACACGGGGAGAACGTGCAGACTCCATATGGTCACCCAAGGCCAGAATCGAACCCGGTTCCCTGGTGTTGTGAGGCAGCAGTGCTAACCACTATGCCACCGTGCACTCACATACACCAGACACACACTCACTCAATCACACACACTCACTGACACACTCACACATAACTGACACACTCAAACTCACACTGACATACACACAACACACACAAACACACACACACCCTCACTCTCACACACACACACACTCTCACATAAGCAAACACTTTCTCTCTCACACACACTTGCTAACACACACAAACCACACACATGCTCTCACATTCACACACACTCTCACTCACACTGACACACCCTCACTCACACACACTCTCACATACACACACACTCACTCATACACACCCGCACTCACACACACCCACACACACACACTCACTCTCGCACACACACTCACACACACTTGCACACACTCACACCCACCCACACGCTCTGACATACACACACATTCTCTCACACGCACTCTGACATTCACACACACTCTCTCACACCACACTCACACTCACATACACACATTCTCTCACTCACACTCACACACACATCCTCCATTCACTCACACCCCCCTCACTCACACACACACCCTCACTCTCACACACACCCCCTCACTCCTCACACATACCCCCCTCACTCACCCACACCCCCTCACTCTCACACACACCCCCTCACTCTCACACACCCCCCCTCACTCTCACATACCCCCTCACTCTCACACACACCCCCTCACTCTCACACACATCCCCTCACTCACATACCCCCTCACTCTCACACACTCTCACATACCCCCTCACTCTCACACACTCTCACATACCCCCTCACTCTCACACACTCTCACATACCCCCTCACATTCACACACACACCCTCACTCTCACACACACCCCCTCACTCACACACACTCTCACATACCCCCTCACTCTCACACACTCTCACATACCCCCTCACATTCACACACACCCCTCACTCTCACACACACCCCCCTCACTCACACACACTCTCACATACCCCCTCACTCACACACACTCTCACATACCCCCTCACTCTCACACACTCTCACATACCCCCTCACATTCACACACTCTCACATACCCCCTCACATTCACACACATCCCCTCACTCTCACACACACCCCCCTCACTCACACACACTCTCACATACCCCCTCACTCACACACTCTCACACACACCCCCTCACTCTCACACACTCTCACATACCCCCTCACTCTCACACACTCTCACATACCCCCTCACTCTCACACACTCTCACATACCCCCTCACTCTCACACACTCTCACATACCCCCTCACATTCACACACACCCCCTCACTCTCACATACCCCCTCACTCTCACACACTCTCACATACCCCCTCACTCGCACACACTCTCACATACCCCCTCACATTCACACACTCTCACATACCCCCTCACTCTCACACACTCTCACATACCCCCTCACATTCACACACACCCCCTCACTCTCACATACACCCCTCACTCTCACACACTCTCACATACCCCCTCACTCGCACACACTCTCACATACCCCTCACTCTCACACACTCTCACATACCCCCTCACTCTCACACACTCTCACATACCCCCTCACATTCACACACTCTCACATACCCCCTCACTCTCACACACTCTCACATACCCCCTCACATTCACACACACACCCTCACTCTCACACACACCCCCCTCACTCACACACACTCTCACATACCCCCTCACTCACACACTCTCACACACACCCCCCTCACTCACACACACTCTCACATACCCCCTCACTCACACACACTCTCACATACCCCCTCACTCTCACACACTCTCACATACCCCCTCACTCTCACATACCCCCTCACTCTCACACACTCTCACATACCCCCCTCACATTCACACACACACCCTCATTCTCTCACACACACACTCGCTGTTGGGACGGCCTCAGCACGTCACCAGAGGCCCACCCCGATGCTCCGTCCCCGATGGGCTGAGTCCCCGACGGCGTGAGGCGCGTGTGGTCACAGTTTTTGGTGACCTTGTGTGGCGGTGCGGACTGTGTCCACGCTGCCACAGTCTGGGGGGGGGCGGGGGGGTGTTCCGCTGGCAGGAGGGGCTTTGGCCGGGGCTGGGGGAACTGGTGGGGTGGGTGGGTGGGGGGGGGGGGTCCGGGGCTGGCGAGAGGGATTACAGGGGGCAGGCCGGGTCCACGCATCGCTGGTGCCAGGTTGTACGGCGTCGCCGATATAGGCTGCTGCCATGCGCAGGCCCCCCCCACCCCACCGGGAGAAGCAACGGTGCCAAGGCGCCATTGACTTTTTGGTCGTAAGACCAGACGGATCCTGCGGACATAGCCACAGAATCGGAGAATCCGGCCCGTGTCTCTCACACACATGCCCAAAAACACTCACACCCACTCACACTCACTCTCAATCACACCCATCCACACTCACTCTCAATCACACCCACGCAAACACTCACACACACTCACTCTCAATCACACCCATCCACACTCACTCTCAATCACACACTCACCAACTCACACTCACTCACACACACTCATTCTCAATCACACACTCACACATACACACTCACCAACTCACACTCACTCACACACACTCATTCTCAATCACACACTCACACATGCACACTCACCAACTCACTCATTCACACACATGCACTCTCAATCACACCCACGCAAACACTCACACACACTCACTCGCAATCACACCCATCCACACTCACTCTCAATCACACACTCACACACCCATACACACGTACTCTCAATCACACCCACCCACTCACACCGCACTCTCAATGACACACACTCATCAAAAACACTTACACACACTCACACACTCAATCAAACACACTCTCACTCACACACTCAATCACACACACTCACACACCCACCCACCCACACACACACACACACCCACACACACACACACACACTCACTCTCAATCACACCCACCGACACACACACTCAATCACACACACACACCCACCCACCCACACACACACACTCTCTCTTTTTTTAAATTACTTTATCAGAATTACAAAGCCATAGCTCAGAGTGTGGACAGGGGCAAACCCCTAATCTAGCCCCTTGCCTGCTCCAAAAAACAATTCAAATTGAATCCAATTCATGGTCCCCACAAGAGACATACCAGATCTGAGCCAAAAGGCTCAATCTACGCTCAACATTAGCCAAAAGGCCGAGAAGCGATACACACTCACTCTCAATCACACCCACTCACACACACACTCACTCTCAATCACACCCACTCACACACCCACTCACAGACACACACACACTCACTCTCAATCACACTCACACACACACACTCACTCTCAATCACACACACTCTCAATCAGACACACACACACTCACTCTCAATCACACTCACTCTCAAGCACACCCACTCACACACATGCACACTGACCATCCTCTGCCACTTCACCTGTTTTTTGTGTTAAAGCTCAGACTGTGAATCTTGGCAGGGTTTTCAGTCACAAGGGGATAGCGCCATAGCACACGGCAGGGTCGGCGGGGAGTGGTCAGTAGCCAAAGGACCCAGATTTCAGAATAGTAACACAAAGCAGAAACCCTGATCTGGGCATTGAGTGTGTGTGATTGAGAGTGCGGTGTGAGTGTGTGTGATTGAGAGTGCGGTGTGAGTGTGTGTGATTGAGAGTGCGGTGTGAGTGTGTGTGATTGAGAGCGAGTGTGTGTGTGAGTGTGTGTGATTGAGAGTGAGTGTGTGTATGTGAGTGTGATTGAGAGTGAGTGTGTGTGTGTCTGATTGAGAGTGTGTGTGTGTGATTGAGAGTGAGTGTGTGTGATTGAGAGTGAGTGTGTGTGTGAGTGTGTGTGATTGACAGTGTGTGTGTGTGATTGAGAGTGTGTGAGTGTGTCTGATTGAGAGTGTGTGTGATTGAGAGTGAGTGTGTGTGTGTGTCTGATTAAGATTGTGTGTGATTGAGAGTGAGTGTGTGTCTGATTGAGAGTGTGTGTGATTGAGAGTGTGTGTGATTGAGAGTGAGTGTGTGTGAGTGTGTCTGATTGAGAGTGTGTGTGATTGAGAGTGAGTGTGTGTGTGTGAGTGTGATTGAGAGTGAGTGTGTGTGTGTCTGATTGAGAGTGTGTGTGATTGAGAGTGAGTGTGTGTGTGTGAGTGTGATTGAGAGTGAGTGTGTGTGTGTCTGATTGAGAGTGTGTGTGATTGAGAGTGAGTGTGTGTGAGTGTGTCTGATTGAGAGTGTGTGTGATTGAGAGTGAGTGTGTGTGTATGTGAGTGTGATTGAGAGTGAGTGTATGTGTGTCTGATTGAGAGTGTGTGTGATTGAGAGTGAGTGTGTGTGATTGAGAGTGAGTGTGTGTGAGTGTGTGTGATTGACAGTGTGTGTGTGTGATTGAGAGTGTGTGAGTGTGTCTGATTGAGAGTGTGTGTGATTGAGAGTGAGTGTGTGTCTGAGTGAGAGTGTGTCTGATTGAGAGTGTGTGTGATTGAGAGTGAGTGTGTGTGAGTGTGTCTGATTCAGAGTGTGTGTGATTGAGAGTGAGTGTGTGTGTATGTGAGTGTGATTGAGAGTGAGTGTGTGTGTGTCTGATTGAGAGTGTGTGTGATTGAGAGTGAGTGTGTGTGATTGAGAGTGAGTGTGTGTGTGAGTGTGTGTGATTGACAGTGTGTGTGTGTGTGATTGAGAGTGAGTGTGTGTGTGAGTGTGTGTGATTGACAGTGTGTGTGTGTGATTGAGAGTGTGTGAGTGTGTCTGATTGAGAGTGTGTGTGATTGAGAGTGAGTGTGTGTGTGTGTCTGATTAAGATTGTGTGTGATTGAGAGTGAGTGTGTGTCTGATTGAGAGTGTGTGTGATTGAGAGTGTGTGTGATTGAGAGTGAGTGTGTGTGAGTGTGTCTGATTGAGAGTGTGTGTGATTGAGAGTGAGTGTGTGTGTGTGAGTGTGATTGAGAGTGAGTGTGTGTGTGTCTGATTGAGAGTGTGTGTGATTGAGAGTGAGTGTGTGTGTGTGAGTGTGATTGAGAGTGAGTGTGTGTGTGTCTGATTGAGAGTGTGTGTGATTGAGAGTGAGTGTGTGTGAGTGTGTCTGATTGAGAGTGTGTGTGATTGAGAGTGAGTGTGTGTGTATGTGAGTGTGATTGAGAGTGAGTGTATGTGTGTCTGATTGAGAGTGTGTGTGATTGAGAGTGAGTGTGTGTGATTGAGAGTGAGTGTGTGTGAGTGTGTGTGATTGACAGTGTGTGTGTGTGTGATTGAGAGTGTGTGAGTGTGTCTGATTGAGAGTGTGTGTGATTGAGAGTGAGTGTGTGTCTGAGTGAGAGTGTGTCTGATTGAGAGTGTGTGTGATTGAGAGTGAGTGTGTGTGAGTGTGTCTGATTGAGAGTGTGTGTGATTGAGAGTGAGTGTGTGTGTATGTGAGTGTGATTGAGAGTGAGTGTGTGTGTGTCTGATTGAGAGTGTGTGTGATTGAGAGTGAGTGTGTGTGATTGAGAGTGAGTGTGTGTGTGAGTGTGTGTGATTGACAGTGTGTGTGTGTGTGATTGAGAGTGTGTGAGTGTGTCTGATTGAAAGTGTGTGAGTGTGTCTGATTGAGAGTGTGTGTGATTGAGAGTGAGTGTGTGTCTGATTGAGAGTGTGTGTGATTGAGAGTGTGTGTGATTGAGAGTGAGTGTGTGTGAGTGTGTCTGATTGAGAGTGTGTGTGATTGAGAGTGAGTGTGATTGAGAGTGAGTGTGTGTGAGTGTGTCTGATTAAGATTGTGTGTGATTGAGAGTGAGTGTGTGTCTGATTGAGAGTGCGTGTGATTGATAGTGTGTGTGATTGAGAGTGAGTGTGTGTGAGTGTGTCTGATTAAGATTGTGTGTGATTGAGAGTGAGTGTGTGTCTGATTGAGAGTGCGTGTGATTGAGAGTGTGTGTGATTGAGAGTGAGTGTGTGAGAGTGTGTCTGATTGAGAGTGTGTGTGATTGAGAGTGAGTGTGTGTCTCATTGAGAGTGCGTGTGATTGAGAGTGTGTGTGATTGAGAGTGTGTGTGTGTGTGATTGAGAGTGAGTGTGCGTGTGAGTGTGTGTGATTGAGAGTGTGTGAGTGTGTCTGATTGAGAGTGAATGTGTGTGTGAGTGTGATTGAGGGTGTGTGAGTGTGTGTGAGTGAGAGTGTGTGTGATTGAGAGTGAGTGTGTGTGTCTGTCTGATTGAGAGTGAGTGTGTGTGAGTGTGTCTGATTGAGAGTGAATGTGTGTGAGTGTGTCTGATTGAGAGTGTGATTGACACAGAACGGTGTGAGGATTATTTTCAGGTTGTAACCTTTCCTGTTAGAATATAGAGGGTGCGCTGTCTGTAAAAAGTATTCGGTCTTCTGTACTCTCTCTCTCTCTCTCTCACACACACACACCAATATATCTCCAGTATACTGAAGATGGTATTATTTATAATAAATTCAAAATTCTATCACTACAACGAGGGCTCACCAATTGCCTTGAGATTTTTTGCGCTAAATTGAGGGACAATTTCTACCCGAGGTAGGGCTTCACACACACCTCTGACAATATGGTTTGTTCCACCACTGAATCCCTGGCGGATTAGCGAGGTGATGTTGCAACTTTCTGATTGCGAGGGAACCAGCTTTATTTTTTATTATTCCATGGGATGTGGCCACCACTGGCAAGGCCAGCGTTTGTTGGCCATCCCTAATTGCCCTTGAACCAGGTGGCTTGTTAAGCCATTTAAGAGGAGGCAATTAAGTCTCAACCACTGTTGCCATGGGTTGGGAGTCACATGTAGGCCAGACTGGGTAAGGATGGCGGATTTCCTTCCCTAAAGGGCATTAGTGAAAAAGCTGGGGCGTTTACGACAATTGACAATGGTTTCCTTCTCTCCTTTAGACTTTCAATTCCTGATTTGTTACTGAATTCAAATTTCACCGTCTGCCAGGTCCCCAGCACATTACCCTGGGTCCCTGGATTACTGGACCATTTAACATTGCTGCCACCACCCCTTACCTCATTGTTAAATCCTATATGTGGCTCAGTTGGTGATTTGCTTGCCTCTGGTTTCAAGATGCACCCTTAACCCTGAGTACAAAACAATTAGGGCTGGTACTCGAGTGCAGTACTGGAGGCAGTGCTGCACTGCCTTGGATGAGGCATTGAACCACCATCTGCCCCCTCAGGTGGGGAACTAAAAAGGTTCCCTGGCGCTGTTTATAAAGCAGAGAGGGGGAGTTACGTCCAGTGCCCTCGTCAATATTCATCGGCCAATCACAACAATTTATACTACAGACTAAAGAGTGCTGATTGATTGCCAACTCCACTCTGATTGGCTGAGACGTTGACATCAGGCTGGATTTTTAACTCTTAATATTTCATTACGAAAACATTTGGGCCTGAATTTTGCACTTGTTGGAGGTGCGTTGGCTGCTTCTGCCGGCAAATGTGCCATTTCACACTGGATGGTCATTTTAGGATGAAAGAGAAAATGCTGGAAAATCTCAGCAGGTCTGGCAGCATCTGTAGGGAGAGAAAAGAGCTAACATAGAACATAGAAAATACAGCACGGAACAGGCCCTTCGGCCCACGATGTTGTGCCAAACTTTTCTCCAGGATTAAGAACAAATCAATCTACACCCCAGCATTCTACCGTAATCCATGTACCTATCCAATAGCGCGTTTTGAGTCCGATGACTCTTTGTCAAAGCTAACAGACAGAGGGAGTGGGAAATATTTATACTGTGGAGTGAGAATGAAAGATGAGTCATAGCCACAGAAACCCAGGGAAACAGGGTGCTAATGGCCACAGATACCAAGGGGAAAGAGTTCTAATGGCAGTCCCCAGAGAGGACAAAATATGTGAAAGGTCAACGGCAGGCAAACTAACATCAGAGGATGAACTGTGGGTGTGGGGGGAGGGGAAGGGGGAAGCAAAGAGGAGAAAGGTGCAGGAAAGGTGATAAGATTGGGGGGGGGGGGGGGGGGGGGGAGAATTAAATGTACATTAAGAAAGAAAGAAATGGTAAAAGACAGTTAAAATGAAATTAAAATGGGTCGAGGTGGGGCTGATCATCTGAAGTTGTTGAATTCGATGTTCAGGCCGGAAGGTGTCGAACCGGAAGACGAGATGTTGTTCCTCCAGTTTGCGTTGCGCTTCACTGGAACATTGCAGCAGGCCAAGAACAGACATGTGGGCATGGGAGCAGGGTCTTTTGTTAAAATGGCAAGCAACAGGAAGGTTAGGGTCCTGAATGAGCACAGACCGAAGATGCTCAGCAAAGTGATCACCCAGTCTGCGTTTAGGACTGCCCATCTTGAAATGTGTCTTTTCCACCCCATTGGAGGAGGGCTGCCGGAAGGGTGGCAAGCGCCATGTCCAATGGGGGCCCAGCGGGAGGTATAAACGTGGCTGTTTCAGCACGCAGAAGACAGCCAGGAGTTACAGAGGAATAGCAGGGAGCTGACCAATAAGAACATCGTGATGGCAGCAGCACACGGCCGACTTGCTGGGTGGGCGGACAATGCGGGTGGTTACTCTAACCCCCCCCCCATCTCAAACGAATACCTGTGCACTTTCGTGGAGGCAGCGAGTGTTGGGCGGGACATCCTGGCACTGCAGGAGGCTACCCAGCTGGATACAATGCCGAAAAAGGTTCAATGACCTTCTGCACTTGTAAAGGTTGAGTACTGAGTTGGCAGGGTCCAGTATGGAGAATTCTGGAAGGGTGGCCATCCTTAGTGACGCGCTGGGGTGTAAGAATCAGAGTCACAGGAATCACAGATACCGTGGGGGATAAGTCTGGGGAGCAGGTTGGAAGCCAACTGGTGCCCAAGGTAAGGGTCGGGTGTGAAAAGGTGACAGGACCATCAGGGTTGGGCGGGCGAGAGCATGATGGGATGTTATAGATGGAGGGCGAAGAAATGAATGTATCGTTGCACTTTTAGGATAGGAGAAGCCATCATTCCAGCAACTGGTGATGGGAGGGGCAACCTGCCCGGCCTGAGCACAACTGACATGGACGTCTTGAGCTCGAGTGCGAGCACAGAGGAAGGTCCTCAGGTCTCGGAGAGCTGGAAGGTAAGAGTCCAGTGGACC
This sequence comes from Scyliorhinus canicula, assembly GCF_902713615.1. Classification (NCBI taxonomy): domain Eukaryota; kingdom Metazoa; phylum Chordata; class Chondrichthyes; order Carcharhiniformes; family Scyliorhinidae; genus Scyliorhinus; species Scyliorhinus canicula. The sequence continues at coordinate 59,255,313 of NC_052166.1, forward strand.
GAAGCGGGACAGGCAGGTGGTGCAAACAACACAGGATCTTCACATCTCCCATGAGGACTTTGAAACAAGCCCCCACTGATTCAGCGATCACAAAGCCAACACAATGCCGTTAATATTGGCTAGCCGGCATGGCCATTGTGTGAAGAGTGATAATACTGACCGATGGTCTTCCTCCCTCAGGTGAGTCTGCCAAGACCCCCCAAGACCCTCCAGTGACCCCGGAGGGGGCACTGCCGACAGATCTACCCCACGCCACACCCTCTCTCGGAATCGGGCACTGGTGCAGATTCAAGTACGTTGGTGGCCTTTAGGTTATCGGGTTATCGCACTGTAGGGTGGGCACGGCACATTTGCATGAGGAGTTGGCGGAGGCAGAGTGCCCAGAGTGCTGGCGCTCAGGATGAGGTTGTGTCTGGGGCAGATGACGAGCCTCTGGAGTCGTCCATTAGGTGGCAGATGCTGGATGTCTAGTGGGAGACGCAGGCTGATGGGCTGGAGATTCCTGAGGGTCTGCGTGCCGCAGTCTCTGACAGGGAGGAGACCATGTGGAGCGTGAACACTGCTTTGATCCTGAGCACCGAGCACACCATCTCCTCCACTGAGACAACGCCGACTCTCATGGACAGGCAGCTTCAGGTACAGAGTTAGGCACCCCTGGGGTTGGGCTCGGACCTGCATGCCCACACACTGGCTGTAATCCCTGGAAAACATTGCCAGTGTGAGATAGATGAGGCACCCAGTCTCTCACCTGACAGGTGCCAGCCTGTCAACGGTGATCAGGGAGGTTCAGGCATCGTTAAGGATGAGATTTCTAAATTCTTGGAAGTGCAGGGCCGGATTAGGACAAGTCAGCATGGATTTAGTAAGGGGAGGTCGTGCCTGACAAACCTGTTAGAGTTCTTTGAAGAGATAACAAATAGGTTAGACCAAGGAGAGCCAATGGATGTTATCTATCTTGACTTCCAAAAGGCCTTTGACAAGGTGCCTCACGGGAGACTCCTGAGTAAAATAAGGGCCCATGGTATTCGAGGCAAGGTACTAACATGGATTGACGATTGGCTGTCAGACAGAAGGCAGAGAGTTGGGATAAAAGGTTCTTTTTCGGAATGGCAACCGGTGACAAGTGGTGTCCCGCAAGGTTCAGTGTTGGGGCCACAGCTGTTCTCTTTATATATTAACGATCTAGATGACGGGACTGGGGGCATTCTGGCCAAGTTTGCCGATGATACAAAGATAGGTGGAGGGGCAGGTAGTATTGAGGAGGTGGGGAGGCTGCAGAAAGATTTAGACAGTTTAGGAGAATGGTCCAAAAAGTGGCTGATGAAATTCAACGTGGGCAAGTGCGAGGTCTTGCACTTTGGAAAAAAGAATAGAGGCATGGACTATTTTCTAAACGGTGACAAAATTCATAATGCTAAAGTGCAAAGGGACTTGGGAGTCCTAGTCCAGGATTCTCTAAAGGTAAACTTGCAGGTTGAGTCCGTAATTAAGAAAGCAAATGTAATGTTGTCATTTATCTCAAGAGGCTTGGAATATAAAAGCAGGGATGTACTTCTGAGGCTTTATAAAGCACTAGTTAGGCCCCATTTAGAATACTGTGAGCAATTTTGGGCCCCATACCTCAGGAAGGACATACTGGCACTGGAGCGGGTCCAGCGGAGATTCACACGGATGATCCCAGGAATGGTAGGCCTAACATACGATGAACGTCTGAGGATCGTGGGATTATATTCATTGGAGTTTAGGAGGTTGAGGGGAGATCTAATAGAAACGTACAAGATAATGAATGGCTTGGATAGGATGGACGTAGGGAAGTTGTTTCCATTAGCAGGGGAGACTAGGACGCGGGGGCACAGCCTTAGAATAAAAGGGAGTCACTTTAGAACAGAGATGAGGAGAAATTTCTTCAGCCAGAGTGGTAGGTCTGTGGAATTCATTGCCACAGAGGGCGGTGGAGGCCAGGACATTGAGTGTCTTTAAGACAGAAATTGATAAATTCTTGATTTCTCGAGGAATTAAGGGCTATGGGGAGAGAGCGGGTAAATGGAGTTGAAATCAACCATGATTGAATGGTGGAGTAGACTCGATGGGCCGAATGGCCTTACTTCCGCTCCTATGTCTTATGGTCTTATGGTCTTATGCCTGACACTGACAGGCGATCTCCCTCTTGTCTCTGTATTATCTCACGGCGGTCCGGGAAGGGCGGCAGCTCCTCCACCCGTCTGCCAGTGACCATGGCTACTTCTGAAGCTGCGACAACTCAGGTGTGCCAGCCGCGTTGTGGGGTGCACCCTCCCGGGCAGAGCCCAGAAGTCCAGAGGACGACCAGCAAGGTCACCAGGCTCGATACAACGGCAGAGTTAACAATTTGCCAGCAATGTGACTGCCAGCGCAGTGGGGGGGCACCGAGACACAGCTTTGCCAGTGTAAGTTTCAGTGGGGGATCTATATCGAGTCCAATCAGCTTCCAATCAGGTGTTTAAGGCACCGGGATCACATGGTTGGCTTTTCACAGTGATGTTTGTTGATTTCACGTATTGTATTTGTGTAACTATGGCAACCATTTTTATGTTTTGTTCCTAGCTTGCATCGTTGGTAAAAATATGAATCAAGATTTAGTTTCAATGCCCTCAGTGTCCTTCATGGTTTCAATGGGCGGCGGCCTCATTAATGCCTTATGCTGGACGCCAAGGGCAGCAAGCCTTATTCCAGAGGCTGAAAGGCGATATGGGAGTCATGGCCTCGTATTCACAGAGCCGGTGACCTCGCACTGAGATGGAAGCTGAGCTGAAGGAATGTCAGATCAGGGCCTCCCCGGTATCCCTGCCTCCCTGAAGTTTCACCCTATCTGCCTCTTCACCCTCACCCTGTGCCTCCCCCGGCTCCTCATCTAATCCACATGTAGTGTCTCCCTCTGAGCGTGTGGAGCTGCCTCGGTATCCTCACCCTCGAGTGCCCCCCCCCCCCCCCCCCCCCCCCCCGACCCCGCTAATGCCAGATTGTGCAGAGCGTAGCAGATCACAACAATAAGCAACACTCACTCTGGAGGGTATTGCAGGGCACCCTCGGAACCGTTCCAGAGGGGCCTCATCTTCTGTAGCCCTACTGTCTCCTTCCCACCACCCCAACTTGTGAAGGGACACTGATTATACCTCTCCTCTGCCTCTGTCCTAGGCTGCTGGAGAGGCATCATGAGCCACCTTCTCAATGAATACCCTTTGTCAGCAACCAACCACCCAGCTGAGTTGGAGACATTCAAACACCCTTGACACCTGTGTGTGTCACAGAATGTGGGCTTCGTGGGAGCTGCCTGTGTACCTTGCACAGACTTGAAGAGACTGGGTCATGTGGTCATACACTATCGGCATGTTCATGGAGTAATAACCCTTCCTATTCTGAAGGCAGCCGGCTGACCCACTGGAACCTTGATGGCCACACACACACACACACAGAGTGCTGTCTATGGCACCCTGGATGTGGTGAAACAGTAATAACTGCGAAGCCTCTAGTTTTCTCAGCCTAGCTGGCTTTATCCATCTGGGCCTCACGGTAGCATGGTGGTTAGCATCAATGCTTCACAGCTCCAGTGGTCCCAGGTTCGATTCCCGGCTGGGTCACTGTCTGTGTGGAGTCTGCACGTCCTCCCCGTGTGTGCGTGGGTTTCCTCCGGGTGCTCCGGTTTCCTCCCACAGTCCAAAGATGTGCGGGTTAGGTGGATTGGCCATGCTAAATTGCCCGTAGTGTAAGGTTAATGGGGGGATTGTTGGGTTACGGGTTACGTGGGTTTAAGTAGGGTGATCATTGCTCGGCACAGCATCGAGGGCCGAAGGGCCTATTCTGTGCTGTGCTGTACTGTTCTATGTTCTATGTAATGAATGAATGTGGCCGGCATGGTGGCGCAGTGGTTAGCACTGCTGCCTACGCCGCTGAGGTCCCAGGTTCGATCCTGACCCTGGGTCACTGCCCATATGGAGTTTGCACATTCTCCCCGTGTCTGTGAGTGTCACACCCCCACAACTTAAAGATCTGCAGGGTAGGTAGATTGGCCATGCTTGATTGCCCCCTAATTGGAAAACAAGAATGAATGTGCAACCTCATTGGAACACAGCATCAGCTATGTGCTTGACGCAGCGATGGAAGCGGATTGGACTCAATACAGATCCCCCACTGACACCCAGAATGATCCAGCTGCATAAAGCTTGAGGGTTACTATGATCTTCAGAGCCACTGGCATTAGGATCTGACCCACACAGTTGGAGGTGATGTCCCGACCACAGTGCTCCTAGAGTGGCGGAACCTCCTTTGGCCTGCATCTCGGGCACGCTGAGGTAGCCGCGTGTTCTGCAGTCCATTCTGCCCGGCTCTCCCTGCTGGCCCTGCATGCCCTGTGCCCGTGCCTCCCCTCCCACAGGTCTCCCCCAGAGATGCTGCTTGCAGATACCTGGCCTCCTTTCCCTTCGGTTCCCCCCCCCACCCCTTTTTCTCCTCCAAGGAGGTGCCCCCAGCAGAGTGTACAATCCCCATCTGTTCAGATGCAGATGCACTGCCCTGTGCACGGAGGCTGCAATGGGGAAGGAAAGCTCCGGCAGAGTTTTTTTTTTGGAAATGGTTTTTATTGAGTTTTCATATTTTATATCCAACAAATTACAAATTATTAGGAAAAAAAACACGCAAAAATTAACATGTATATTTACAGGCAAGCATCTTCATAATAACAACTGTGGCCACCCCCTTTAACCAGCATACATATTTTACATTCCCCAATATGGCCGAGGCACATGTTTATAGGCATTTATTTACAATTTGGTTTTGGGCCTTAGCTTGCCATCAGACTGTCTGCTCCGGCAGAGTTGACAAAACGGAAGAATCCTCAGGACAAAAGCAACTAATTTGGAAGAAAACAAGGGGAAAAGGTGTGGAATCTCAAGACTAAAGCGACAGTAAACTCTCACCTGAACTCCAAACTCGCACGGTCAGTGTTCCCGCCCCCTTTTCTCCTGCCCTTGGATGAGGGAAGTGAAAAAACAAGATGTCCACCAGCCCGTGTTGACCACGCACTGACCTACAAATCGTACAGGCAAAGTAAAGTTCCAGCCAATTGACCTTCTAGGGCAGGGGTGGGCAAACTTTTCCGTGCAAGGGCCACATTCAGAAATTCACAATTTTAAAGGGCCACATAGTATATTAAGTAAAATAATTACTTCACCCGGTTATGATTCTGGGCGCCTCATATAGAACATAGAACAGTACAGCACAGAACAGGCCCTTCGACCCTCGACGTTGTGCCGAGCAATGATCACCCTACTCAACTCAACGTATCCACCCTATACCAGTAAGTAACCCAAAAGCCCCCCCCCCCATTAACCTTAAAAAAAAAATTATAAATTAAAAAAAAAATTATTTAAAAAAAAATATATTTTTTTTTAATGACTTGGCGGGCTGCATAAAGACCTTTGGCGGGCCGCATGCGGCCTGCGGGCCGTAGTTTGCCCACCCCTGTTCTAGGGGCTTTTCACAGTAATTTCATTGCAGTGTTAATGCAGGCCGACTCATGACAATAATAAAGATTATTAGATTATAAAGTGCTACAACTGGACTGATTACTTGTTGGCGAGGCGGCTTCTGACTTCCAAGCGCGCCCACCGACTGTAGTGTTGGTGGCGGGCGTGTGGCATCTGGACGCCCGTCTGCTGCTGCCAGGTAAAGTTCTGACCCTGCTCATCACCACATCGCTGTCTGTGGGAGCTTGCTGCACACAATTTCCTGCAGTGGCTCTACTTCAAAAGTGCTTCGCTGGCTGCAAAGGGCCTTGGCACATCCGGCCTTCATGAAATGCGCCATTGAAAATGGAAGTCTTTCTCTCTCCTGGATTGTGTTGGCGAGAATCACTGGACTGAGGAAGGGTTAAAACATTAGCTGAAGCACATCGTTCCCTGAAGTTTAGCATAGCCCATGACCCATTGTGTTGCCTGAAAAGTCTAATTTAAAAAGAATGTACTCACAATGCAATGTGTTTCAGGTTCTCAAAAGCATTTTTTTTTTTTTTCAAAAATGGTATTTAGGCAGAAGTCATCAATACAGTTACATTGTCCAATTCTTCTACTAAATGCCAAGACATCTTTTCATTGGAGTTAGGAATCGATTAGAAAATCTACAATTCACAAAAGATTTGTTCAGGGCAAGGCCAGCACTCTCACACAGAACCTTTTCTGCATCTTTAAAAGGCATGAACATTAACCCCTTTTCCAAACACATTTCTTTCTATTGAAAGGCATTCAATGTAGCTCCCAAGCCCTGTCTTACTCGATGCTATGTTTGCAATTTGAAGTCCTTTGATATAAATTTTTTTTCTTAAACACCCCTTCAAAATTGTTTATCAAAATGAAACGGGTTACATTCCCTGGTTTTCTTAAATCATTTTCTTCCTGTGGAATGCCGTTCTTACGAGCAAAAATAATGATGAGTTTTATCAGGTAAGGTCTGTCTGTGTGGAGGGCCTTCGTGGCTTGATTTTTTTTTGAGAGCGGGATCTACACAAGGTTAGATTTAAGAGGCATTTATGGTGAGACAGTATGTCACAAATAAAGTATCTCCACAATCAACGGCGGAGTAGAGCGCCACAACAACAACTGGGGGTGGATGTATAGGGCGCGATTCTCCGAGCCGCGTGGCGGGCCGGAGAATTGCCGCAACCGCGCCACGACGTCGGCGCGCGATTCTCCAAGGTGCAGAGAATCGGCACCATTTGCGCCGGCACGTTTGATGCGGCGCCGGCCACGGGCCGCTGGAACCGCAGATTCTCCGGCCCGCATGGTCCGGGCGGCCGCGTGGAAAAAGCAGAGTCCCGCTGGCGCCGCTCACCGCTGGTCACTGCTGGCGGGAACTCTGCACGAAGGGTCGGGGGGGGGGGGGCCCTGTGGGGCCTGGAAAAGCACTCCTTCACCGGCGGGGGGGGGGGCCTGTGGGGCCTGGAAAAGCACTCCTTCACCGGCGGGGGGGGGGGGGGCCGGTGGGGCCTGGAAAAGCACTCCTTCACAGGCGGGGGGGGGGGGGGGGGGGGGGGCCTGTGGGGCCTGGAAAAGCACTCCTTCACCGGCGGGGGGGGGGGCTCCGATGGGGTCTGGCCTGCGATCGGGGCCCACCGATCGGCGGGCCGGACTCTCCCCACCCCCCGCCGGCCTACTTTTTGCATGGCCGCCCCCTGAACCCCCGTGCCATGTTGCGTAGGGGCCAGTGCGCTGAAAAAGTCCCCTGCACATGCGCAGGTTGGCGCGGCGCCCATTTGGCGCCGGGAAGGGAGGCTGTAGCGGCGCGAACCACTCCAGCACCATGCTGGCCCCCTGTGGGGGACAGAATCGGTCGTCCACGTGCCCGTTTCGCGCCGTCGTGAAACGCAACCGCCTTTCACGACGGCGCAAACACTTTGTCTCCGTTTTGGAGAATCGCCCCCATAGGGTAGCACACCGGTTTCTGGGTCAGACCTTTGTGGGTTAAAATCCCACTCCAAGCCCTTGAGAACATGATCTAGGCTGACACTTGAGTGCAGTTCCCAGGGAGTGCTGCACTGTTGGAGGTGAACAGAAGGAATTAGGAGAGCAAAAAGGGGACATGAAAGGATATTTCCATGTAATAATAAAGGAAAATCCTAAGTTGTCTTACAAGTACATGAAGGCTAAAAGGATAACTATGGAAAGAATAGGGCCCATTAAAGAGCACAGTGGCCATTTGTGTGTGGAGCTGGAGGACGTAGGTCGGGTTCTAAATGAATACTTTGTGTCAGTGTTCACTTGAGAGAGGCAGTGTGGGTGTAGAAATCAGGGAGAAGGACTGTGATAAAATTAAAGAGATTAACATAGACAAAGAGGAGGTTATGAGTGCTCCAGCTGGCTTACAAGTAGATAGATCTCCAGGGCCAGATGGAATGCATCCCAGACAGTTTCATGAGGCAAGGGAGGAAATAGCAGGGACATTGGCAATAATTTTCAATTCCTCTCTGGCCACAGGAGAGGTGCCGGAGGACTGCAGGATAGCCAATGTGGTCCCATTATTTAAGAAGGGAGGGAAGGATACACCAGGAAACTACCGGCCCGGCCGTCTAACCTCAGTGGTGGGGAAACTATTGGAAGCAATTCTGAGGAACAGAATTAATCTGCATTTGGAGAGACAGGGTTCAATCAAAAATAGTCAACATGGTTTTGTTACGAGGATGTCATGTCTGACCAACTTGATTGAATTTTTCGAAGAGGTGACCAGATGTGTAGTTGACGGTAATGCATTTGACGTAGTCTGCTTGGACTTCAGCAAAGCTTTTGATAAAGTCCCATGTGGGAGGCTGATAGCGAAGTTACAAGCCTATGGGATCCAAGGAAATTTCACAAATTGGCTCCAGAATTGGCCAGTTGGCAGGAAGCAGAGGGTGATGGTCAAGGGATGTTTTTCCGACTGGAAGCCTGTGTCCAGTGGGGTCCCGAAGGGATCAGTGTTGGGGCCTTTGCTCGTTGTGGTTTATATAAATGATTTGGACATGAAGATAGGAATTTTGGGCAGCACGGTAGCATGGTGGTTAGCATAAATGCTTCACAGCTCCAGGGTCCCAGGTTCGATTCCCGGCTGGGTCACTGTCTGTGCGGAGTCTGCACGTCCTCCCCGTGTGTGCGTGGGTTTCCTCCGGGTGCTCCGGTTTCCTCCCACAGTCCAAAGATGTGCGGGTTAGGTGCATTGGCCATGCTAAATTGCCCGTAGTGTCCTAAAAAGTAAGGTTAAGGGGGGGTTGTTGGGTTACGGGTATAGGGTGGATACGTGGGTTTGAGTAGGGTGATCATTGCTCGGCACAACATCGAGGGCCGAAGGGCCTGTTCTGTGCTGTACTGTTCTATGTTCTATAGGAGGGTTGATCACTAAGTTTGCAAATTATATGGCGATGTTAAAATTGCCCCTTTGTGTCCAAAGGTGTGCGGGTTATATGGGGTTGTGGGGATAGGGCGGGGGAGTGGGTCTAGGTAGGGTACTCTTTCAGAGGGTTGGCGCAGACTTGATGGGCCAAATGGCCTCCTTCTGCACTATGGGAATTTGACAGTTCTATGATTAAGAAGGCATATGGTATACCTTTATTAGCCGAGGCATAGAACTTAAGAGCAGGGAGGTTATGCTGAAACTGTATAAAACGTTGGTTAGGTCACAGCCACAGTATTGTGTGCAGTTCTGGAATCCACTTTATGGGAGAGATGGAAACACTGGAAAGAGAGTGCAGAGGAGATTTACCAGGAGGCTGCATGGGCTGGACAGTTTTGGTTCTGAAGAGGGATTGGATAGACGGGGGTCGTTTTCCGTGGTGCAGAGGAGACCGAGGGGGTAACTGATTGAGATGTATAAAATTATGGGGGGCATAGACAGGAAGAAACCTTTCCCATTGGTGGAGGGATCAGTGACCATGGGGCACAGATTTAAGGTAATGGGCAGGTTTAGAAGGGATGTGAGGAAAAACCTTTCACTCTGAGGTTGGTGGTAGTCCGGAACTCACTATCTGGTGGAGGCAGAGACCCTCATAACATTTAAGACGTATTTAGATGGGCACTTTCAATGTCAAGACAAGCAAGGCTATGGGTCAAGTGCTGGAAAATGGGATCAGAATACTTTGGTGGTTGGTTCTGACCGGTGCAGGTGTGATGGGCCAAACGGTCTTTTCTGTGCTGTAGACCTTTGTGACTCTGTGAGCTCAATATGAATAGTATTGCCTGGAGGACGAGGATGTGGTGTCACAAGAAGTTCAATGATCTTAGATGAGTGGTCAAGGTCAGTGAATTCATCTTCAAATGCCATATCCTGTTTAGCATTCAATAAGATCATGGCTGATGTGTACCTTAACTCAATTCACCAGATTGGGTCCGGAGCCCTTAAGTACCTTTGGCTCGCGGAACATCCATCAATCTCTGATTTAAATGTCTTGGTAAAAATGGCATCTGGTGCTTCCTGTGGGAGAGTCATCCCCATTTCTTACCATCTTTTCTGTGAGGAACTGTTTCCCAACTGAATGGCCTGGCACTGACTCTAAATTAATCTTCTAATCTGACAATGTAAACACTGTAGGCAGGAATCTCCGTTGTTGACGCCAACACAGAATTTGTGGACTTTCACGACAGGAAAACTGGCGCCACAACTGGACTCATTCCACTACTTTTAAGGGACTAGCACCGGTGTGACATGTAATACAATCGATTCCAATGAGAAACGGTGCGGGATTCGCCGGGTCCGTGATTGACACTCGGGAGGCTGACAAGCTACAGCCGCACGTACACACCACTTCCCATACACACTTAGCCCAGCCACAAGATGGCACTGGTTGTGCTGGAGTGCGCCCATACAGCTGATGGATCGGTGGGGCCACGGTTGCCCTCGGGGGACAACTATACCACCCGTGGCACTAAGTTCACAGTGGGCTATCAGCGCAGTGCGCAGCTGCATGGCTGCCTTGTCGGCTGCGGCAATGGTGTTCCAGGCCCGTCCACCCCGACCCCACAGCCCACCTCCTGGCCACCCCCCGCTACTTCTCCTCGTCCCTGGCAGAAGCCCCCCGGCCAGCGGAACAACTGTTAGCAAACTATGGCGATGTTGCACACTTTCCGTATCCCCTCTCTCTCCCCACCTCAGCAGCCGGTTTCACGATTTTGTAAAGCCCAAGTAAACAGCTCCTTCGGGAACTTGGCCCATCGGAGGCATCGCGGACGCCCCGGAGAGTACCGGATCGGGCTCGCTAATGATATGCAAACGGTGTTTACTGTACGTGCATTCCGGAATGCACTGATGCCGCTGTCGAGGTGATGGAGAATGGCGATTTGCCGTCAAATCGGCGCCTGCCCCGATTTTACCGTCGGAACCGATTCTCCGCCCAATCGGCTAACGCAGAATCCTGCCCTGCAAATTTAATCACTTAATAACAGTTGGAGGCAGTGAGTGGGAGCTGAATTTTTTTTAGATAAACACTCAGCACTTAAACCTGATCAGTTTGCTCACCCTGGGAAGCTCAGCAGAGCTCTGTTCTTGTACATTCCCAGGCTAGCATTTGGTCAGCGTTTAGCTCACTAGCTGGGAAGTTTGCTCCCTGAGGTCCTGCAGCCTGACCACCGCCCTGGCCAAACATGACAATGTTCAGCCACAAGGTTACAGAGGTCACCGCGCTGTTATTATCCTAAATCTGTTCTCCATGGTCTTCGTATAAGGGGACAGCGATAGGCTGTGAATAGTCACTGGTGTTGAATTTCTAAAGTCCACAGTAGTCACCTGCTCCTCCCCGCCCCCCGGCCCTCAAACGTGACTCCAACTAATTTACCTTTCCCTTTTTGCATTGTTCAATTCGGTCTTTTAAACTCATCCAGCCTGGAAGAGCGAGCACAGGAGTGGCCGGCAGGTCACTGACCATTATTTTTCTGACCATATGGGATTGTTCTTTAAGCCTCTCCTTGGTTTACCTTTTTTTTTTGACTTTGCTACATCAGTCTCCACTATCTGTCCCCCCAGGGCCTATTGCTATTCCAGCTCTGTGATCAGGGTTAAATAGGGTCTAAGCCTCGGACTGCAAATCAGAGAAAATATAATGTTACCTTTCAGCTTACAATGAAGCTGAAGAATAGAACGGGCATTGGCACAGTTATATTGTACTCGGAATGGATGCCCTGTAAATGAAGGGTCACAGATAAAGCTGAGATAAGGAGCTTTCTTAAGAAACAGTTTCCATTGTTGAGTGGCTTACAAATACCCTGGTTGCATAAAACTCTTATTTAAACACTGTGCAGAAGTTTAAAAGAATAAATAAATTTAGAGTACCCAATTCTTTTTTTCCAATTAAGGGGCAATTTAGCGTAGCCAATCCACCTACCCTGCACATCTTTGGGTTGTGCGGGTGAGACCCAAGCAGACACAGGGAGAATGTGCAAACTCCACACGGATAGTGCTAACCACTGTGCCACCGTGCTGCCCCAGGACAGAGCAGTGCTAATGCTAGCACTGTACAGACCTCCAGGGCTTCTGGTGAACAGTCTACAAAGAAGAAACCTAACTCAAGAACAAAGCAGTCTAAAGATGATTTATTGAGGTATGATTTTGTCAATTGTGCCAATGCAAATAAGAATACAAAGCCCATGAGAAATACTGGCAAATGAGAGAAGTTTCAGATTTTGAAAGAGAAGTGGTGGGTGAAAAAATCCTTTTGAGTTTGAGAGCCCAGAGTTATTTATTAACTTACAGCTGACTCCAAATGAACAGACTACGCTGCTGTACCTTACCTGTGACAGCACATTAAAAACAGGCCAAAAGTCTATGAGGTTGTCAGCATCTCCCAGGAGTATCCACTGCTGAGTAAAACAAGCATTTTGTTGCTATTGCCCTTCACAACATGTACGAGGTTGGATTTTCCATTCACACAAAGATGAAGACAGCACAAGGGGGTGGGATGTGCATTTGCTGCCCTTCGAGCGGTATAACCACTTGTGTCAATGTATGTGCTGAGCCCATGGACTAGAATTCACCCCTATGTTACAAATAGTGAGTACGCCTCTAAAGTATTCAGTGACTGTAAAGCTTTCGGGACATCCTGAGAGGGTGAAGGATGCTACTTCAATGCAAACACTTCCTCTTCATGACAGACTGTGAAATGAGCAGCATTAAGTATCAAACTTCATCTCCTCCCTTCACGAAACACTGAACGGAAGGGAGGAAGATTCAGGCCCAAACGTGCCTGATGCAACATTTATTCAACAATGAACTAGACCCTTAACCCAGCCCCGTGCCCTTTTCCTCAAAGGAGGCATTTTAAAAAAAAAAAAGCAGGGCTCATAGACATAAAGCTGTGTTATCCATAGGAACACTGCCAAGCAGCACACCTGCTGGGGGAACAGTGCGTCTGGTAGAGATTACCCTGTTTCATGAGTGGAGTCATTAAAGGGCTTCAATTGATCATCACTTCCGCTACAAGACTCAGTAGATGAGATATTGATCCTGACGACCTGCGGGAGGGCCTAACAGGCAGCCTGAGGCCTCTACACTTCAGTAACTCTCTGCACTGTGGCAACTGGTGGGTTAAGCCTTTCAGAATAGAATGGTGGTCAATATACGATTATTTCTAAGCTCTCCTGGCCTTGGGCTATCTTGGTTGACCTCCTCCTTGCTGAGTTCTTAACATTACAGAAATTGGGGTCATACTAACCTGCCCTAAAAGATACATGGTTCCGACAAGAGGATTCAATCAAATATTTTCACTGTAGCATACCACATGCTGGTTGTCATTATTGTACTTCAAAAGTTAATTTGAAACTTTCTGAAGAAAATCATTAAACTTCAGTATATCGTATTTGAAGGGAAACTCCAGACCAAGATTCATTCATTGGTTCTTTCCAGCTCAGCTACTTGTGGTTTTTTTTTGTCTTTTTAGACCATTACAGCTCAGCTGAAAGATTTGGAAGTTGCTCTTAGTTCATCTCACACCACAGCGTCTAAACAAAACAACTCAGAATTATTAAATCCTCTTTGCAACAACTCCAACGGCAGTACAATTAGATGTACCAAGGTTGTTTTTTAAACATTCTTTCACAGTATGTGTGTGGATGGGTGGACGTCGCTGGCAAGGGTCAGCATTTATTGCCCATCCCTAATTGCCCGTGGGAAACTGGTGGTGAGCCCCCTTCCTGACATCTGAATGTTTTCACTCAGCTATTTCAGAGGGCAGTTAAATGACAACCACGTTGCTGTAGGCCTGGACTCACATTTAAGCCAGACTGGATAAAAAGGGAGATTTCCTACATGACAATCACAGTCACCATTACTGATACATTATTTTTAGATTCCAAATTTATTAAATCAACAGAATTTAAGTTGCACAGCAGCTGTGGTGGAATTTGAACCGAAGTTACCTGATCATTAGTCTAAAAACTGTGGATTACTAAACCCAGTAACATAACCAATGTGCGACCATTTCCCATGAAGTATATCAAGCATCCTTTTAAAAATCAATTTTTGGGATGTGGGTATCGCTGGCCAAGCCAGCATTTATTATTCGCCCCTAATTACCCTTCAGAAGGTGGTGGTGAGCTGCCTTCTTAAAACCTCTGCAGTGCATGTGGTGTAGGTACACCCACAGTGCTGTTAGAGAGGGAGTTCCAGGATTTTGACCCAGCAACAGTGAAGAAACGGCGATATGTTTCCAAGTCAGAGTGGTGAGTGACTTGGAGGGAATCTCCAGGTGATGGGTTCGCATGCCTCTGCTGCTCTTGTCCTTCGAGATTATAGTGGTCGTGGTTTGGAAGGCGCTGTCTAAGGAGCTTCAGTGAGTTCCAGCAGTGCATCTTGTAGATGGTGCACACGGCTGCCATTTTGTGGCGGTGGTGGATGGAGGGAATGTCTGGAGAAGGGGTGCTTATCAAGCGGCTGCATTGTCCTGGATAGCGTTGAGCTTCTTGAATGTTGGAGCTGCACTCATCCAGTCAAGTGGAGAGTATTCCATCACACTCTTGGCTTGTGCTTTGTAGGTGATGGCAGACTATGGAAAGTCAGCAGGTGAGTTACTTGCTACAGGATTCCTAGCCTTTGACCTTCTCTTGTAGCCACACTATAGAATTATATCGAATCACTAGCTTTTGGAGCGGAGCTCCTTCCTCAGGTGAATGAATTAGGTATAGCATTTGGGCTAAAGAGATGAGGGGGGGGGGGGAAGCAGGATCAGGATATTGAACTTGATGATCAGCCATGATCATAACGAATGGCTGCGCAGGCCGGAAATGCTAAATGGCCTCCTCCTGCTTCTATTTTCTACGTATGCTTCTGTGTAAGATTATTTGATCCCCGTGGGATGCCACCAGTCACATTCTGCCAATTACAGTGTCTGTGCATTATCCTTCCTCTCTAGCTCCTGCTGCTCAGTCGATTTTCTAATGATATACTGCTCTAGCCCTCTTGGGAACAGGCTGGCAGGAGAGTAGCTACAAAATCAGATGTCATGGCATGGCACCTTGCCGATCACCTACTTGCCTCCGCTGGCATTTTATCAGAGGTGAACAAGGTGTTGGGTGGCTTGTCCACACTGGAGTCCCTTAAATGTCAACTTTTTAAAAACTTTTTTTTACGAGACGTGGACATTACTGGCTAGGTCAGCATATATTGCCTATCCCTAATTGCCTTTGAGTAGGTGGTGGTGAAATGAGTTCTTGCTTCTGCAACAGTACATGTAATCAAGTTGTATTCATAGGGCTGTTAGGAGAGAGTTCCAGGATTTTGATTCAGTGACAGTGAAGGAAAGGCGATATAGTTCCAAGTCAGGATGGTGTGTAGCTTGAAGGGAAACGTGCAGGTGGTGGTGCTCACATGCATCTGCTGCCCTTGTCCATCTAGGTGGTAGAGGTTACATTTTTGGAAGGTGTTGTCAATGGAGCCTTGGTGAGTTGCTGCAGTGCTTCTTGTAGGTGGAACACATTGCTGCTACTGTGCATCAGTGTTGGACGGAATGACTATTGAAGATGGTGGATGGGAAGTCAATCAGGCGGTTGTTATGTCCTGGACTTCATTGAGCTTCTTGACTGTTGTTGCAGTCTACCCCTTGAGCTGGGCCTGCCTGATCGGCCCTTCTGGAAGCAAGGCCGCAGTTTCCCCACCATAAGAGTCACCTGCACATCTTTGGACTGTGGGAGGAAACCCTTGCAGACACAGGGAGAACGTGCAGACTCCACACAGACAGTGACCCAAGTCGGGAACCGAACCTGGCACCCTGGAGCTGTGAAGCGATAGTGCTAACCACTGTGCTACTGTACCGCCCCTTGGAGTATTGGGGGCCCACAGCGATTCCATAGTGGGATATGCTCACTTTGAGGGGGTTGGGGGCGGGGTGATGCCCTAATGCCCACGAGGAAGGATGGGTGTGGGGCAGGGTCATCATAATGCCTGGGTAGTGGTGGCGAGCTCACAATTACCTTTATCGATGGGGAAGGTCGCCTCTTGGGGGTCAATGGTTGGGTGTTTATTGTGTCTCTGGAGGGTTGCATTATCCGTGAGGAGCGGGTGTGGGCTTGTGGAGGACCCTCAACCTCACTTTGATATCGGGGCACCCTTTCAAACTGGCAAGCAGATGTCTGAGGAGCTTGCCTGGCCAGCGAGTTTAGTTCCTCACTGCAGCAAAAGATTCTAAGTGGGGGAAACCCCCAGCCCTATAAATGGGTCCGGAATATACTGCTAGTGCAAACAGGTTGGGATTGACCAGTGAGAAGCTCCCCAAGCCCCAAAAAATGACTACGTGCGGCTGAATACAGGTCTGGATCGCACCATGATCTCCCCCGGGGAACACCTCCCCCAAACCCACCCAAAACACACTTAGGACGCGATTCAGCAACTCCATTGCACCCAGTGCAGACCTGGGCACAATGGCTGAATCACATGTGAATACCAAATTGGGCTCCAAGCCGGGCCGATTGAGAGTCAACTGATTCACTCTGCCTGGCACGATCTGGATTTTGCCCTCAATGGGCGAGATCCAGATCTGAATATTTAAATGTGGCTAATGGCTCATTTAAATACCTGGCCGCTGTCTTGCCCAGAGCACCGACCACCCTGGGAGACCTCAGCAGGGCACTGTTTAGTACTGGTTCACACAAACGTCGATCAGGCGTAATGGCACCTGGGTAGTCTCCCAGGCCATTGGAGACCCTCGGGTGGTTGGAGACATGGTAAGTTGGCACCCAGGTAAGTTGGCAAGTTGGCACTACCTGGCCACCCTGGCTGGGGGGGGGGGGGAGGGGGGGGCTTGCCAAGTAGAGGGTGGGTTGCGTGCTGAGGGGGGCTCAAAATAGCAAGGAAAGGAGCTGAAAGTGGTGGGAGATCATGGTTGCCCGACAATCCCTCGCCCGCAGAAAATCTCTCTTAAGTGCGGCCCTGGCAGGGGGAAACTCACCGAGACCAACGAAAACGACAACATTCTGTCGGATAGCAGGATGTTTCTTGATGCTGCAGCTGCCGAGAAACACCCCGCTAAACACGCCGTTCAGTGGACTTTTAACTTCAGACCACTGACCCGCACCTTTAATCATATTTTGGGTGAATTACGCCCATTAATTCACCTTCTAATCCGGCTTCATCAAAAATCGACATTGGGGCTGTCTGCAGCCTCAACAATGGCCACTGCTCCTGGAGGCAGTACTGGGACTTGAGAGGTGCCAGCTATCTGATTAGCTAGCAGTTCTCAGATTAGAGACCCCCTCTCAGATGGGGCAGGTCTCAACCATAACGACCATAAAGGCTGTTCGGGCGATTTTGCTCAGTGGAGGGCGGCTCTCGCCTGACTTTTCAACCAGAGGCAGGCCACCGCTTCTGCATAAAACTCCAGCTTAAATCAATAATTTGTCCTTAATTCCACGAGTTTCAAATTCATCTAATGGTCTCTCACGGGAACTTGATTGAAGACCTTCTAGAAGTCCATTAACAAAACATCCATAGATATTCCCATGCCCATTACTTTTCAAAAAAATGCAATCGTGTTTATCAGACATGACCTACGCTTTAAAAATCCGTGTAAAACTCCTTACTTTTCCTTCCTCTTCCAACCATTAGCCTTTTAAACCGAAGCTCGGTACTACCCAATGATTTCTTAATTTATCAAGCTTTGTGATTTACACGTTTCATCTCGACTGTAACCTGTGCTACAGGTCTTAAACCTTCACCTGAGCTTTTCATATAAAAGGCAAAGTAATATAATTTTCAAGTATTTTAAAAAATCAAATCTTAAATGCATTTTAGAGTCCTTCTTCTTCATTGCCAGTCAAAGGAAATAGCAGAGAAAAAGTCAACCAGGTTGCCTTTGCGTTCAAGAGGATTAATTTTATTGAAAGTGAAATCAGTAACAGAGGGGAAACCTGCACTTTGCTTTCATCACAGGATTTCATATCCTGTCAAATTCAAGTGCATCAGCTTGACAGTCAAAGTTCAACCTCATTCATTTGGATTTTGGAGTCATGGCGCTTTGGAGACGATGATATTCCTTCAGCCTGTTTGGAAATACAATGGGATATTTTAGCATTTTTATAATAAAACAGGGAGATATCAATAAAGTAGAGAACATGCTTTACACAGATTTTAACAGAAATCCATGATCTTACAAACTCTTTTGCATGTTCTTTCAAGAAAACCTACCTGAATCCATCATTGTAGCTTCTGAGATGTGGATGTGCTGTTTCCTGCAAGGTTGCACATCTTGACTAATATGTTATAATGGTGGCTCGTTCATTCTCAGTGTTCAAATATACAGGGGTGCATCGTTAAATAAGCCACCATGGAGAGATATTTTGCAACCTTCACATGGGTTTGCAAGTCATAAACTTTTCAACTACAGTATTAAAATTCTAAACATTATTTAGTGCACCCCCCCCCCAAAAAGGTTAATTGTAATTTACTATGGGAATAAGAGGAAATGTGTTCATGCACACGATTCCTCACTTGGTGGTTCCTGATCTTGGCTGCAAGATGTAATAGAAGAAGGATCAGGTGGCTTACTGGATGGAGGAGGAATAAAAATAATGGAAGAATCAAGATACAAGCAGGGGCCGTGGTTGGTCCTTCCTATTGCCAAATTACAACATGTTTACATGCCCCCGTGGTGGCACGTGCGTGGGTGCAGGCATATCTACAATAAGATAGTAAAGACAGACAAGAACCACGTTTGTATCATAGCTAGTTGCTCCATCTTTTAGCTCTTACGCAGAATGGGTTTATGAATCGATAACAGAGAAAAAAACAAAACTTTTAACTAGCATAAAACATCTGGGTCCACATTTTCCTTCTAAAATAATAAAATAGCACTCACCTCAAAGAGCAAATCCTGATAAATCCACCTGCATCAATTGGGTCATAATCCCCCTGTACGTTCATGCTGGAAAGAAACATTTAATAAATCACATCAATCTATTTTTGGTTAATATTCTTTTGCTACATTTTAATACATTTAAGTCATATCGGGTGCAACCTATCGGCCACGTCATGCCCGGTAGATGCCGGGAGAAGCCTCCTGTGGGCTTCCCGGCAGCCAGTACGCCTTGCGAAATCTATCCGGACCTCATGAGGCAGTACGATCAGGATCCCACCCACAATGGGCGGGACCAAGCCACGCGGCTAAGTATATTTTGAACCTACTTATGTCGACCAGGCGGAATGGGTCCGGAATATCCTGCTAGTGCAAACAGGCTGGATTGACCAGTGAGAAGCTCCCCAAGCCCCAAAAAATGACTACGTGCGGCTGAATACAGGAGGCCCCTGGGTGGTGAGGGTGGCATCCTGGCCCTCCTGGAATGCAGGCACCTTGGCACTGCCAACCTTTGCACTGCAAAGTTGGCAGGGGCATTGCCAGGGAGCCCAGGTGCCAGTGCCCATGAAAGAGGGGGTGGAGGGGGAGTATGAAGGGTTGGAGGGGTGCAGAGAAGGTATGACAAGCCCTCTGGCCGGTTGGTTAGGGGTGGGTGTCCTGGAAGGGGGAGTGAGGCCCGAAAGCGGGCGTGGGAAGACCTGAAAAGGGAGGCCCTCAGTGACCCCATAACAGGGTGTCATTACTTGGGGTGGTGTGGGGTAATGGCCATGTGTGGGGGGGGGGGGGGGGGGGGGGGGGGGGGAGAAGGACCCACAAGCTCACTTAGAGATAGGGGCACCTTTTCAAAATGGCGGCCTGATCTCCGAGGAACCGATCTGGCCAGTGAGTTCAGCTCCCCAGTGATTGACAATAATTCTGTGTGGTTTTGACCGGAGAGAGATTCCCCAGGGCCCGAAAAAGTGACTTTGTGGTTTGATAGTGATGGGGAACTCGCCAACAGAGCTGGCAGGAAACACCCCATAAAACCCGCCACGAATGACACTTAGAAACCTTTTCGTTAGATCCCACCCATCATGTATGGTTTGTCTGAAGGCAGGTGCTTGGCTCATTGTCTGCTGTGTCAGCCTGAGCTGTTTGCAATTATTTTGGCAGTAGTCATTTGCCATTGCCTTCCACTCTGAGGCAGAGAAGGAGGCAGGTCACAATTCCTTAGCCAGAACAAGAATTGAACACAGGCTGTTGGTTTGATTTGAAAACATGCACTAGTCATCTTGCAAACTGAGCTAATTGTCCCCTACATTCAAGTTCTCCCAATGAAATCTAATTGGAATCACTGCTACAACATAAAGGACTGCATCCTCCATCGGCGGGATCCTCCGTTTCGCCGGCAGTGCACTCATGTCTGCGGATTTCCCCACGGTGTGGGGGTGCCCACAATGGGAAACCCCATTAGCCGGCTGCTGGGACGGAGAATCCCGTTGCTGGCGGGGGCGCACCGCACCAGAAAACGGGTGCCCCATGTCTCAACGAATAGGTAACAGTTTGATCACTGTACTGAGTCCATGTTGAAGCAGGTTAGAGAACCAAAGTTTCAGGACAAAGATCTCTTTGATTCCCCTCCATGCTAAACTCTAATCTACTACTTGAGATGGGTACCAAACAACAGCAAAATCTTGCATTCATTAATTGCCTTTCGACATATCCCAGGGCATTTCAGATTAAAATAGGCAAAGATTGGGGGTCTATAAATGGAATTGGAGATACAGAACAGTAACTGAATGGTCTGTCGCTCTGTTCCTAGGTGACCAAACTAGAGTCTTCAATATTTAAGCAAAGTGAGAAGGTAATGTAAAAGGAGCTGGGTATTCATGGTAGTGCAGGGAGGATTGTGGGGCGGAAAAGTTAACAAAGATTTTAAACTAGAGGCATTGGGGTACAGGGTATCAATGCAAATTCATGCGGACAGGGGATGTTGGGTGGGACTTAGTGTGGGAAACAAAACAGTTAGAATTTTTGGATGAAGTTTACGTAGGGTGGAGGATAGGAGGGCCAGGAGAACACTGCAATAGTTGAACCTGGAGGCAATGCAAATATAGATGGGCATTTCAGCAGCAGAATGGTGGAGTTAGGTGCTGAAGTAGTCACTAATATATCCCAAAGAATTCAGGAGAAATGTATTTACCCAGACAGTAGTTAAGATTGTGGAACTTGCTGCCACATGGAGTAGCTAAGGCAAATAAGAAAGATGCCCATAAGGAAAAGTAAATGAGAGTGAAAGGAACAAAGGCGCTCATTCAAAGAGTCGGTGCAGGCTGGCAGGCCAAATGGCCTCCTTCTGCACTGTAGGGATTCTTTGATGATTCTATGATGTACATAACGTGTATCTTTGTGCTAAAATGACTTTGAATCAAGGGGAAGAATTATCTTCCTCTGAA
Source organism: Scyliorhinus canicula (assembly GCF_902713615.1). Lineage (NCBI taxonomy): Eukaryota > Metazoa > Chordata > Chondrichthyes > Carcharhiniformes > Scyliorhinidae > Scyliorhinus > Scyliorhinus canicula. The sequence continues at coordinate 59,276,574 of NC_052166.1, forward strand.
GTTTTAGTGAATGAAATTGTCAAATTCATTAAGTACCAACCCTACACTGGTTTCGAACACTTTGTGATCTCCATTGTGTAATAATCAATGCATATTATAGAGAAAATTATTATATAACTGATATCTTAGCACATCTTATTCCATTATTCACTTAGAAAGCATGCACATCTCACTACACAGTTGAACTAGAGTGATTTGCTTTGTATTTACTAGCATTGCTCACATTATAATGAGCAAACCTATTGTTTATTTTAAAAACTTCATTTAACTCCTCTTACCGTGAATACCATATGAGCAGACTGATGATGAGGATAACTCCCCAAGGTACCTATACCCCTATGGTAGCTACTGTTTGCTAAATAGTGTTTTTATCCAAGGTTTTGCTTACACTAACACATCAATCTGTTCTACCCTTGCTAAATGTAGGGTCAAATGTTTCAAGAGAAAAAAAATTAGGATCAATAAATGGTTCAAAGATAATGCATGTTGACAGCAACATGTCCATGAAGCATGCATCACTTTAATTTTACTCCTCAGTCTTTTGTTATAATCTGTTAGAACGCAAGTCTAAAAAGCCACAGCATATTGACACAGTCTTTTCAATAGAAAACTTTTGCTCTATAAATTGATTTCTTTTTATTTTTTGACACTCGGGGCAATAACATGGAATCTCTCAGTTAAACCACCAGAGTTTTACTTTTAAAAGAAAAATTAAAAGCCAAGTTATTGTTCTTTTGTTGATCTAGAGTATGCAGGCTGCACTGAACGCTTCCATACAATGGGAACTTAACAATTAGAGAACATCTATCAAAAACAGCTTTTGTTGCCAGTTGCAATCTGACAATGTCAAGGATGTAGTGAACCTTCAAGGTAACATAGACAATTAAATGTACTAAGAATCTGTAAAAGAAAATATAGAATATATATATATACATACACACACACACACACTGTATTCACCTGTGGCAAGCAATTAAATAAAAAACTAATCAAATCACATGGTCGGTACAGCAGTTCTGTGTCTCAAGCATGGTATTTGATTGGATGAGACTGTGGTTTTTAGCTACATTAAGCAAACATTTACTTGGGTGTTTAACAAAATAAATAAAATGTAGGATGAATCCTCCCAGGGTCACATTCTAACGTACCTACAAGTGACTTCTGGAGCAGCATGGGCATTGATCAGGGTTCAGTTTGCCTATTCATGTTGACAGCTGCAGACTTTCGCAATAAAACTATCTCTGGTCTAAACAAATGTCCTCTTATACCTACCACACAACTTGATTTGCTCCTATTATCATGCATGTCTGCAGGATAATATTAATACCGTAGAACTTGATTCTCAGTAAAATAAACTATGGAATAATGTATTGCAGAGAACAGGGATAGTTAGGGGAAAGTGTGGGGAGCAAAGGAAAGAAAATATATAATTATTTAATAACACCAGAAAGAGCGGGAAATACTCAGGCTGGAATTTTCTAGCTCCCCAGCACAGGTTTCCCGTAGAGGGGCCGGTGAGCCATTGAACTCTGATCAGATTGGCACACTGGAAGATCCCGCCGGCGTGAAGTGTTGGAAATTTCAGCCTTAGTATCTGTGTATAGGGAAATAGAGTTAGTGGACAGAATTTAACACCCTCCCCCAAAGACATGTTTGGAGTCAGGGAGCATTTCATCAGGCAAGAGGGTGGGATGTCCATTATATTTAGGCCTCTTCCCCAGTTAAGCTGGAGCAGGAAAGCTAATGGACGGCCTTCCCACCCAATGACAATTGAGGCCCTTAAGTGGGTAATTAACGGGTCTCATCCTGCTGCTGCTAGTATTCAACCCGTGACAGGTGGGGGAGTCCCAAGTACAAAATGCCTGTGGGCTTCTGGGGAGGGGTCTGGTCTCTCAGTGCCTCATCGAGGGACCTGACATTGGGAAGATGTGCAACCCATTGTAGAGTCACCACCCTGTCCTTTCTTCTGATCCCCTGTTCCCTCTAACCAGTGACACCCCTCCTATCCTCACTCTTTGCGGCCTCAGGTCACTCATTGATCCTGGGCCTCAGGTGGATGCATTGCCAGCAGTCACCATCATTCCCGGTGGTCCTGCATGCAATGAAGGGCTGAGAGCTGCCAGCCCATGATTGGCTGACAGCAGCACTGGTGTATTTCCACCCCCAGGACCCTTAATCCCAGGAAAGGTCTGACGGTGGCTACATGATACGTCAGGGTTTCTAGATTCCCCAACCGTTAAGTGTCAAGAGTCAACTCCTGTCAAGCCCCTTCAGAACTTTGTATGTTTCAAAGAGATCATCTCTTATTTTTCTCAACTCCAGAGAGTATAAGCTCTATTTGCTCAGCCTCGCACAGTAGGAACTAATCTAGTGAACCATTGCTGTACCACCTCCAATGCAAGTATATCCTTCCTTAGAATTCCAGGTGTCACTAAAGTCCTATTCAATTATCGCACAACTTTATTCTTGTACTCCCATACCCTCGCAATATGCTATTTGCCGTCCTAATTGCTTGCTGCACCCGCAAGCTAACTTTGTGATTCTCGTTTGAGTACATCCAAGTCCCTCACATCAACATTTATTAAGCTTCAAGCCTTTTAAAAAATATTCTGTTTTTCTATTCTTACGACTATACCTCATACTAACCCACAATCTTTCAAACTTGTTGCTCAGTACTTTAATATGTACATCACTTTGCTGCCTCTTTGTATCCTCCTCATAGCTTGCATTCCCACCATTTCCTCCATCATCAGCAAACTTAGATATATTACTGTCCATCTCTTTAATATAGATTGTAAATAGATGAAGCTCCAGCACCGATCCTTCAGGCATTCCACTTATTCTATTCATTGTTTTTTGTCTGTCAATCCATTATCCATGTTAACATACTAGCGTCAACTTCACGAGCCTTTACCTTTGTGAGGCCACTTAATGAATATCTTTTGGAAATCCAAGTATAATATATCTACTAGTTCCCTATTGTCTACCATACTTGTTACATCCACAAAAAACCCTTAATAAATTTGTCAACAGAAGCATTAAATCATGGATGTCAGAATGCATCAGGTTTGATTCCTGGGGAGCGATCGAAAGGCATGGCTGCACCAGAAAAGCAACTTATCGTGACGCAGCATGGTTGATAAGGGCCGGGAGGCCCCGCTCCCCAGAATCTCGCAAGACGTTGCAATATGATAAATACCCACTGTGGATGAAACCACTTTTTAGCAAATGTGCATATTAAAATGAGACAGCTAGTTCTTCGGGGTTGCTTCCGGGGTCTCTCGCTACACTGAGGAATTCCGGTAAGCAGAGCGCTTCTGTGTTGGTCGTTGAGGCCCTTTATCAAACACGAGTCGCGTTTTATAGCCTTCTGTCTGGCAGCCCTGATCTATTCCCGCTGCATCCCACTTTATTGACCCCCTCAACCCTTAACCTTGGGGAGGCCGCAGCAAGACTTCCTCAACCCCCTTCCAGGAGACTCGTGATTGACCCGGCGTGGAGTCCGATTTGGGACTCTCGCGAGATTCACCAGTTGCGCGGTCACTGAATCGCACACGACATCTCTTTATGTAGGTTAGTTTTATAACGTGCTTGTGAAGCGCCTTGTTAAGTTTCATTGTGTTAAAGGTGCTATTTAATTCTAGGTTGTTGCTGGGATGCAGCTGGGGGAGGGTAGCCCAGAACAAGGGTGTCCCAAGACTTCCTTGAGACCCAATAGAACATACCTGCTCCTCATTGTCGACAAAGGAACCTAGAGTGAAATTCTCCAGCACACACTGTTACTCCTGACAGATTTCACCTGATGGGCAGGTTGTCAGATTTCACCTGATGGGCAGGTTGTCACTGCTTGCACGCTCAGGCCTCCACCTGGTAACTTCATCAGACCTAATTTGCATATTTGAAATCATTGCTTTCCCCATGTGTGACCACCCCCACCCTCCCTTGTCTACTCAAAAATCAGGATACATAGGTGAGTGTCTTGCCTTTACACAGGCTGGGGTTTTAAAACTGGGTAATAGTTTTTGAGAAACAATGATAGTCCTTGAAAAATCACATTTAGTCAGATGACTAAGCTCCTTATAATGTACAAGTAAAATTAATGTTACTCACACCATTGTAGAAATTATTGCTCAGCAAAAGCACTGTCTTGATTTGCAAAGCTGCAGTATCTTGTTTCCCAAATGTATTTTTTATATTCCATTCTATGTTAACTTGTGGATTTTGCACTCTATGGCCTTGGCTTCCCTGGGATTGTGCCATTAAGCGGATGTGTTGTACAGTTTCAGGGTGTTATTTTGAAACCTCTCTTCCTAGTTTGAGTTGTATAACACAATGAAACCCTTCACCAAAGTGTTGGGCGCAGGTTTAATTCGACATTCTGCTGGGCTCCTGTTGTGTGGCAATGGCGAAGGACTGAACTGAATCCTGCAATGCTGCCCTCACATGAATGAAAGAAGGAAAAATATAGCTGCAAAAATCTTTCTTGTACATTTCTCATGAGGCTCTTAGTAGCAATTCAGTGCTGGGAGAAGGTCATCTTGCCTGTATGTCTACCTCTCAGCTGTAGGTAATGTGTACTCAGGGAAACGGAAAAAAACAGGAGAGATTCAAATAAAATACTCTTATATAATTCTTTAAATCTCTTCTGTTTTAACTTTTTCTTTTAAATGTTCTGCTTCTTTTCATCTCCATCTAGGCTTCAAAACTCCACAGTAGTTACCAGCCTTGTTGCGACTGATGAATTATTTGCGAGAATAAAAAAACAAGCAATTTGGAAGAGTTTACAATGGTGCTGGATGTCTCTCCAGAATTCCATGCTTTTATTTTTGTGCAGTCGAGTGGGCTGTATGCCGTATAATTACATTACTTTATACCTACTGTGACCAGTCACTTCCAGCCTCCTGTACTGCTTACTGCTATTCTTTTATTAGTATGATTCCATCATCATTCAAACATTTTAAAGGCACTGATGTAGAAATTGAAAGAGAAATCACTTTGGAACTGACAGGGAATAAATGCTCCTGATTACTTTTACTTTATTCATTTAGCTCCTCTGTGACTGTAAGCCATAAAGAAGGGGATTATTAAGGGTTACTCTGTGTGCATTTTGCCTACAAAAGAGATAAATCAGCTGAGGTATTTATCCTACCCGATACCTCTTTTTCACACGGATAAAAACATTTCAATGTCTTTACAATCACAAAATGTAACTTTGACAATAAGAAAGTAAACTGCATGTGTAACACAATACAATTCCAACTCTGCATGAGTAATTGTGTTTACTTATTTAAAAACAAGGATAAAGGACACAGTTAGTTGCCTTTTGAGTGGACTGCAAGAAACTTAACACAGATTTGTATTGATCCACTGAATGGTACCATGGGTTATTGATCTGTATGTGTTATTGTTGATTTTTTGTGGCTGTAATTGGTGGATTAAAATCAATAAAGATTACAACACTGTAATATGTGTGGCAGATGTACACATTCTTTGGGGCATGAGACAGTCAATAACTAATCTCACTATATCAACAGTAATGCATTGCCTCCTCATACAAAACAGCAATCTCAATAATGTGACAAACGCAGAATTTTTCTGCCTTTATATCCAATATATACATTATACATTACACACAGCAAGCATATGAGAATGAGTGAGCGTGAAAGGAAATCATTTCAAAAGGACTAGGGCAGCAATCTAAACCATAACATCTTAAATCTAAGTTACTCAACATCAACTGTTATACAATAAATGTTATTTCTTTTATAACTTAATCCAAAGTGATTTATTCCCATGAATCTATTTTATTTATAGAAGCTCAAAGTGAAGGAAGTGGAAGTAAACAAAGGAGCTAGAGGGTGCCCATTTTGCCAGTTTGCATTGATCATAAAACTCAAAACAGTTATTCTACGAATGTTACGGTATGGTGACTGCTGTATATCAGTAAAAAAAAAAAAAAAAATTAGCTTTCAGTATATTGTTTCTTCCGATCATATCAGAAAAATACTTCTTGGAAGTTTTATAGCAAAATTCCCCATTTGTAAACTGCAATATTGTACACTGATATTTTGTAGGTTCAGTAATTAGGGGCAGGATTCTCCCGTACCTGGCGGGATGGAGTGGTGTGAACACTCCGGCGTCGGCCCGCCCCAAAGGTGCGGAATCCTCCGCACCTTCAGGCGCTAGGCCGGCGCCGGAGTGGTTGGCGCCCCGCCGGCCGGCGTGTAAGGCCTTTGGCGCCGCCCCAGCCGAGGCCGAAGGGATTCTGCCAGCCGGCTCGGGTCCGCACATGCGCGGGGGGGGGGGTTCACCTACGCATCGGCCATCGCGGAGGCTGACACAGCCGGCGTGTAGAAAAAGAGTGCCCCCCACGGCACAGGCCCGCCCGCGCCCACCCACGCTGCCAGGTCCCGCCGGTAAGGGACCTGATCTAATTTACGCCGGCGAGACTGGCAAAGAACGGGCGGGACTTCGGCCCATCGCAGGTTGCCGGGGGGGGGGGGGGGGGGGCGCTGCGAGTGGCCGCTGACCGGCGTGATTCCCACCCCCGCCAAATCTCCGGTGCCGGAGAATCCGGCGGCCGGCGGAATTCACGCCGCCCCCCAGCAGTTCTCGGACCCAGCGGGGGGGGGGTCGGAGAATCCCGCCCTAGATTGCAGACAAATTGTAAAGTCACCAGCAATTTAAAATATCAGCACATTCTGGGAATGCACTGTAAGTCAGTCAGCATCTGTGGGGCTCTTCTGGAGATCGAGTAATCTAGGCTATTAAGAGTCCTTTTGGAGGGATTCAGATGTGGAACAAACTAACACAGCAAGATCGTCTGTTTTGTCTGTCATGGCAGCTCAGTATGGTGGCATGATTTGTAAATGACCTCCTTTGTGGAAGATACAAATTTTTTGCTCCGGATTGTATTGTTCCCCTTTAAATGCTTAGCTTCTTATTTTGGCACATTAAGAAGTCTTAGAACACCAGGTTAAAGTCCAACAGGTTTGTTTCAAATCACTAGCTTTCGGAGCACTGCTCCTTCCTCAGGTGAATGAAGAAGGAGCGGTGTTCCGAAAGCTAGTGATTTGAAACAAACCTGTTGGACTTTAACCTGGTGTTGTAAGACTTCTTACTGTGCTCACCCCAGTCCAACTTCACATTATGGCTACCATCTTATTTTGGCATCATGCTCAAACTTGGCGCATTTTGCTCATTAGACACTATACTTTAGTCATTAATTCTGACAGCCAAAATGGTTTGACAGGAATTATTCAAGCCTGAACTCTATCTAGACTTAAAAAGTTAGGTGCTATACTTGGAAGATGTTAAGGTTGGCATTTGGGATGTGACCAGATGGAATGAACAGTCTTAGTCAGCCAAGCTGACCTACTGGTAGGAGTTCACATCACAAACCTTTTCACATTATTTAAACAAAACTGAAAATCAACTGATAAAGATTGCCATGTTACATACCTCACAAGATCCTGATTGTACAAGGAAGTAGGTGACTCCCGACCAAGAATGTAGACTTGTCCCTTAAAGACAGACAGCTGAACTTTCCCTGCGACATGCTCCTGTGATTTGTTGATGCAGTGCCGGGCAAATGCACACTCAGGGCTATCCCAAAATCCTATTGAAGCATGAATACGAAAGAATATTTAGTAAATAAATATTGATCAAATAATCTGAAACGGTAGCCATGTGGTAATTGCATTGAGTAAGAAACCATGACAATAATCATGCAGTTCATAAATACCACCCAAATCCCAAAGATGTACATAACACTGAAAAACACCAGTTTGCCTTGATGATGGCACCGTATCCGGGCTGCTCTGCAGGAATGTGAATCTCAAGGTGATGAAATATGAGGCACTATTCCATGCAAAAGCCCTGGATTTATGGATACAAGTCATTTTTATGGCCCCAACATGCCTCTAGGCTGCAGCTGTAAGATTGGCTGTGATCAAAAATTCCTTTTCAACGTTTTATACAAAACACAACTGGACATGCAATAAATATCTTTGAATGAAAACATGGCAGTGTTCAGGCAAGTATTGTCAAATATCAAGACAAAACTCCGTGATCAGAAATGTGAGCAGAGGAGGTCTGAAACTACTTTATTAAAGCTGCAGGCTCTGTAAGTTTAACAGAATCTCTTTCTCTCCGAATGCTACACAGACCCACCTCCAATCTCTTGCTGTCTTTTGTTCTAAAGAATCATCCAATATCGACATGGCTAGTATGAAGGAAAAAATTGAGTTGGAGAAACAGGAAAAAGACAGATAAAGAATATTTGACTGTTATTTGTCTATTACATTGTCCAAGCAATTTCCGTTGCATGGCTAGTCAAAGCCACAATTTCTTTACTTGCTCGTGTTATGACAGTGAGCAATGTGGAGCTCCCAGCATATAGACTCAAAAGCTAAATGAGGCTGTGGAGCTGTTCACCGACTGCCAACGTGCATCTTCCTATTTAGTTACCAGGAGTTGTCATTCTGAGCTCCAATTTCATAGAATTTACAATGCAGAAGAGGCCATTCGGCTCATCGAGTCTGCACCGGCTCTTGGAAAGAGCACCCGACCCAAGGTCCACACCTCCACTCTATCCCCATAACCCAGTAACCCCACCCAACACCAAGGGCAGTTTGGGACACTAAGGGCAATTTAGCATGGCCAATCCACCTAACCTGCACATGTTTGGACTGTGGGAGGAAACCGGAGCACCCGGAGGAAACCCACGCACACACGGGGAGAATGTGCAGACTCCGCACAGACAGTGACCCAAGCCGGGAATCGAACCTAGAACCCTGGAGCTGTGAAGCAATTGTGCTAATCACAGCAAAAAATAAATAATAAAGCAACTACATCAGGAATAATGTGCATCATGTCTCACATTCAGGCTATCTCCTGGAGACAACAGCTTGCTGCTTTTAAAATATTTTTTTGAAGCGCTATCTCTCATATGCAGGTGTACAGCGAGACACAACTGGAAATCTCATACCTGGAGCTTGCACAATATATTGTGTTTAGATCAAATCCCCATAACAAAGGAGAGTTTAGTGCTGACTTCAGAGCATTATGGGCATTGACAACTTGACTAAAAAATAAATAAAAATTAAACAGGAAATAGACCACGGTATATTTAAAACCCCAGGCTGACCAATCCATCTGGCACTGATTGAACAGGTAGGCACAGAGGGAATACAGGTATCACAGCCACTCCCCTCAGGGTACCAAAATATCAGTTGTCCAATTAAAACTTGCTCATTACTATGATGGATACTATACCATCAGCATGGTAAAATATGAATATTATGTGTTACATGTTGTAACAATTAAAAAAATTTCGAAGCAAAATATTTTTCAGCTGTTCTGTTCAACAAATATCATGGCCGTGATTCTCCCAAATTAATTCTTAGTGCTGTGGCCAGCAGGAAAATCGGTGCATTTTCTGCTGGCCCTGGCAATGCCTGCAAGGTGCTATTCAATGGCCCTTGAAAAACATTGGAGAGGGGTGGTTTTTTGCAAGGACCTAAACACACAGGTGGGACTGCGGTTAGAAACAACACCTGCTCTTAAAGGAAGCACTTGAGAGTCAATGGGCCCTGAAGAGCTATAGAAACAAACAAAGCTAATCCCTCCTGTGAAATAGAACTATAGAATTCACAGTGCAGATGGAGGCCATTCAGCCCATCAAGTCTGCACCGGCCCTGGAAAGAGTACCCAACTTAAGTCCCATGCCTCCACCCTATCCACTTTATCCCAGTAACCAGTAACTCCACCTAGCCATTTTGGAGGGCAATTTAGAATGGCCAATCCACCTAACCTGCACATCTTTGGACTGTGGGAGGAAACCGGAGCACCCGGAAGAAACCTACACACACATGGGGAGAACATGCAGACTCCGTACAGACAGTGACCCAAAACGGGAATCGATCCGGTGACCCTGGAGCTGTGAAGCAACTGTGCAAACCACTGTGCTACCGCGCTGCCCCACGGCAGCTTGGACCTGTCAATCAAGAGACTTGTAAAAGATAATGGGTCATTAAATTGAATGTAAACAATGCAGTTCAAAGCTTTTAGGCTTCTCAGCATGTACATTGACTTGCAAAAGTTAAAGGGAATGAAATTGACTGTGAACAAAGCACTTGAAAGGTTTCTAACACGGGCAGCACAGTGGCACAATGGTTAACATTGCTGCCTCACGGCGCAGAGGTCCCAGGTTCGATCCCGGCTCTGGGTCACTGTCCGTGTGGCGTTTGCACATTCTCCCCATATTTGTGTGGGTTTCGCCCCCACAACCCAAAGATGTGCAGGGTAGGTGGGTTGGCCTTGCTAAATTACCCCTTAATTGGAAAAAATGAAATTAATTGGAAAAAAAAGATTTCCAACACAGAGGGAAGACTTTCACTTTGATCTTTAAAAAAAATAAAAAAATTCAGAGTACTCCATTCTTTTTTTCCAATTAAGGGGTGATTTAGTGTGGCCAATTGACCTACCCTGCACATCTTTGGGTTGTGGGGGTGAGACCCACACAAACACAGGGAGAACGTGCAAACTCCACACTGACAGTGGCCTGGGGCCGGGATCGAACCCGGGTCCTCAGCGGTGCTAACCACTGCGCCACCGTGCTGCCTGATTTTCACCTTCACCTGACAGATATTTGAACTTGAGATGCTGGGAGAGATATCAAAGGGTTCTAACAGATCAGAGGGAAGGCTTTAAAAACATTTTTTTAAATTTAAAGTGCTCAATTCTTTTTTTCCAATTAAGGGCCAATTTAGCGTGACCAATTCACCTACCCTGCACATCTTTGGGTTGTGAGGGTGAGGCCCACGCAGATATCGGGAGAATATGCAAACTCCACACAAAGTAACCTGGGCTGGGGTCGAACCCGAGTCCTCGGCGTTGTGAGACACCAGTGCTAACCACTGTGCCACCATGCTGCCCAGAGGGAAGACTTTTAACTGCAATTTGACATAATTTTCAAAGCTACAGAGGAAGATCTGACACACGACCCTCATCCTAGGAACCCCCCCCACCTGAGCTCCTTCAGCCTAGCCTGAGCCTCCCATACCCCCACCTCTCTTGAAGGACTCCCTGGAAGGACTCTTAGCACCCTGGAAGTAAGTGTAGAGTGGGTATTCACCCCTTGCTCCTTCTCTGTGTCCCAGCAGTGCTCTATGCCAGAGTGACTTCCAGCTGCAGGGGTAGGAGCATTTCGGAAGGCATTCCGCTTCAAAAACCCACTAATTACTTTCAAATGAATCATAATTAGTTTGGATCAGGTTGGCGCTCTCTCTGGACATGTATCTAATCTCGCAGGTGAAGTGGGCTGGGAGACTCGCAACGGGTTTGACGCCTGGCGAGAATCTCGATTTGGCCCTCATGTCTGATCCAACGGGCCATCGGGAATCCCGCCTGGGGCTGGAGGCCCCTGGAGAAACGCTCCTTATGTATTTTTATTGTTTCTACTGTAATTAAATTAGATTAATGGACCATAAAGATTCTCTAATAATCTGGAATCCTTTATCTAATTTGGACAAACCCTGTTAATTGCTGCTTAAATTGAAGCTACTACTGAATTCAGTTATTTGAAAAATCTATTTGCAATAGTTTTGTACATCATTTACAGATGTTTATAGTAATGATTTTATTTACTTTTTTTCTGGGGGTTAGGGGGTTAGAAATGACATCACATGACAAAATCACAGCCTACTGGGAATCACCAAAGTCATTACAAGAGAGGGCTTCTCAGTAAAGAAAGAGCTGAAAAATGGCTTCTTTCAACCTTATAAAGCGCTACCAACCCTGACAATGAAGTCACAAAGGGCAGTTCAAATTCATCCTGCAGGCCTTTGAGCCCTGAATGAACAGCCTGGAGTGGCCTCCTGATAGTTTGCTGAACAGTCCCACGAGAGGCTCCTCAGACCCTTCTCGTGAATCTAACTGAATAGCTGAGACCTGACCCAGTATTTATCAGGATTGAAATCAAAGGTCCATATGTTTCTTTCTGCAAACCTACACGTTTTTGTTGCTGCTCACCGGTACTCTCCTTCCAAAATAACATCTCATTTCAGAGCTCAAAAGAGCAGATAGTCTCCAATTTCTCCTTTTTGCTGTACCTCTTTCCCTCTCTTTACAAGAAGCTATCACTGCCACATCTGTTTATCTGGCTGATGCACACCTTGCCGACATATTCGCCAGCGCTCAGCTCCCTTGAGAAAGAGAATGTAATTTGTTTTTAGTATTATCACAAAAACATCACACTAAGCCTATGATTATCCTGCACAAAGTCCTGCAACTGTCACCTGTCTTCTCTGATGCAATACTTGCCATTAAAATGATAAACAGGTTAATAGTGACCTAGGTATACCTTATTTAAAACCAAAATGAATTTCTACCGTGGAACGGTTTGTGCTGATAATGATGGGTGAACCTATCTGCAACTTAGAATAAATTGTATTTTAGATTTATTTTTGTTTCGTACCCACACTGAGGGATGTTCATGTTGGGAATTGAACAATTTCCATTCTTCTCACCAACCAAGCACTTAGAAATAATAAAATAACTCCCTCTACTTTGTCTCAAGAATATAAATTAAAGTTCAGAACAAAAAAACTTTACTTCACCAGTGCGACAATTCAATTTCCTACATCACCTATCCTTGTGATTTCTGAATAAAATTGACAAATTGGCACCAACTTAATGAACTGTTCTGGATACAGACTCATAGCCAGCGAGGGAAACTATTTGTAACATTTTTCACTTAAGACTTTACAGCTTTCAGAACCACACTAGCTTCTTATCAATCTTGACATTATTCAAGCCCCAACCCCAGAGGCAAAATGACTGCATCAAGGGAATTCAGCAAAGGGAGGATGACTGAAACTGACATTCTACCTCTCCAGTGCTCTAAGTTATACCAACATGGTGTCTTTATTATACATTTATTATTTCACGCTGCTGAAAGCTGTTGCTGCCAAAAACAAAATGCTCACCAAGTTTCAGTTGACTATAACAATTTTTTAAAAACCTGCCAGGATTTCTCATGTCTTAAACCTTAATTTGTTTTGTAGTTTTCACACTAGCCCCAAGTATAAACACTGGGTTACAACAGACCCCTGCCAAAGTATCTTCAGAGGCAGAACATTAACCAGAGTACATTCCACACACCTGTAAACACCATTCCTGTCCAGTCTGTTGTAACTAATGAAGGAAAGCAATTAGGTATTTATTGTTTCTTAGATAATAAAAGGTATGCGAGGGGCTGCCACTCAACTAACCCCTCATAACCTTCAATCACCCACTTAACCTTTAGAAATCATGGCATAACCCTTCCATTAGCTTTTCCCTTTTCCAGAATATTTAGAGCTAGTACAGCTGAAACCCAGGTACGTGTACAACTATTGGCTCAATGTTTCATGCTAAATCAATCTGGACCAGCCTCGACATTCCGATCCAAGTGTGTTTGACCCACAATGTAAAAGAGCCCAGAGATTGACATTTTTAATTTCAAACAGAGTCCCTCTGCTAAAGGAAATAATTCAATGATGTGGTACTAGTGTAATTCAAAGCATGGGTTTATCAGGGAAGAGAAAAGGAAGTTTTACTTTACATCTAGCTTTGCTGACAATATCAAAATTCTAATCCCCAACAATAACAACACGAAGGAGACAAAAAGTATTTGTATTTTTAAGAAAAGTGGGATTTCGACAAAACGATGAAATTTTTTTTTAAAATTCCAATTAAGGGGCAATTTAGCGTGGCCAATCCACCTATGGGTTGTGGGGGTGAGATCCAGGCAGACACGGGGAGAATGTGTAAACTCCACACGGACAGTGATGTGAGGCCGGGATTGAACCCGGATCCTCGGCGCCATGAGGCAGCAGTGTGAACCACTGCGCCACCATGCCATGATGAGAAAATTTTAAAATAAATATTTCTGAAAACAATAAGAACATTGCTTGCTACTGAAAAACGACACTGGCGTCATCCCAGTGCATGCGCAGGGGGCGTTCTTCTCTCCGCTGGCCATGGTGGACCGTTACACCGGCCGGCACGGAGGGAAAGAGTGTCCCCACGGCACAGGCCCGCCCGCGGATCGGTGGGCCCTGATCGCGGGCCAGGCCACCATGGGGGGCGGGGGGGGGGGGGGGGTGAATCCCCCTGCCCCACTCCTGAGGACTCTGCAGGCCGCCTGCAGAGCCAGGTCCCACCGGTGGGACTGGCCGAAAAATGGCGGCCACTCGGCCCATTGCGGGCCGGAGAATCGCTGGGGGTGCCACTGTCAACAGCCCCCACCGGCGCGACGTGATTCCCGCCCTGCCGAAAAACCGGCGCCGGAGGATCCGGCAGCCAGCGCCGCCGCGGGATTCACGCCGCCCCCCAGCGACTTTCCGACCCGGCCGGGGGGTGGGGTGAGGGGTAGGAGAATCCCGCCCGAGGTGAGAGTGAATGTCCTTGACATCAAGGCACCATTTGGTCCAGTATAGCATCAAGGACTCTTAGCAACATCAGGAGGAATGCCTAATACAAATGAAGATGGCTTTGATTGTTAGAGGCCAATCTCGGCCTCAGGACATGTATTTGTCATATCGAGTGGGTGGGGGAAGTGAGATGATTTCAAGGGTGAGGGCTGGAGAGTCGTTCTTTCTATTATAACTGGTGTGCAGTCACAGAGCACCGAGCAGGGCTTTTTAACCAGCTTTCCCCTGCTCTTTCCAGGGACAGTGGACCCAATTCCTGCCAGCATCCCCAACGAAAATCCTACCCTGCCTCACGCTATCCACATGAAAGATGAAAAATCCAGCCCTATATCACCATTCCTTCATTGGGTTGAGATCCTGGACCTCCCTCCCTCATAACACCATGGGCGCGATTCTCCCAAAACGGGAGAAATCGTAAGGCTGGCATCAAACCCGGGTGGGTTTGACGCCAGCCCCTCCCTTCCCGACCGGGAACCGATTCTGGTCCCTGGTCGGGGCTAGCAGCCCGACGGCGTAAGCTCCGGCATCACGGGCTTAACGAATTTCGTTAAGCCCGCTTGCCGGAGTTAGCGCCGGCTGACGCGTCATATGACGTCAGCCGTGCATGCGCGGATTGGAAGACTCCAACCCGCGCATGCGCGGATGACGTCATCGCGCATTTGCGCGAAACCCGCGCATGCGCGGGCCGGGTTGCCCCTCAGCCGCCCCGCGAATGGATACTGCGGGGCGGCGGAAGGAGAAATAGTGCGCGGGCATCAGGCCCGCTGCCCGCGATCGGTGCCCACCGATCGCGGGCCCATGGCACCCTTGGCACGGCCGTGGTACTGCCGTGCCAATCGGTGCCATGGTTATAAAATGCGAGTGTTTACGGCCGTTTTTACGAACGGCCAGACCAGGTGTGTTTGCCGTTCGTAAAAACAGCCGTAAAGGGCTGGGAACTCGGCCCATCTATCGGCTGTGAATCGCTGCCGGCCGTAAAAAAACGGCGGCAGCGATTCGTGTCGGGAGTTGGGCGTGGGGGGGGGGGGGGGAATAGTGGGAGGGCGTCGGAACAGCGTGGCCGTAAAATTTTACGAGCCATGCTATTCTCCGCGCCGTCGGGAGTGCGGAGAATCTCGCCCCAAGGGTTTACCTACACCATAAGACTGCAGCAGTTCACGAAGATGGCTGACTACCACCTCTTCATGGGGAATTTGGAATGGGCACTGTAATGAACTCCAATTGGCTTTATTGGTTGGCCAATTGGAGTATGAGCTCCCTCAATGATAGCTCATTGAGGGGGCCCATATAATCACCTGTGGAGGCTTTGTGAGCCAGTCTTAAGTTGACTGGACTGCTAGCAGCACTGTTTGTAGCTGCTCCTGTAATATCGTTATTGTAAATAAATATTGGTGCGGTGACAGAACTCCTGCCTCCTGTGGATTACTACAGGCATGAAACACTAACCTTGCCTGCTACGCTCACACTGCACAAATTAAGTTTTTAGAAACTTTTAGGTAGTGAGGCTAATGCATGAGAATATTTAACTGTGTGCTCAGGCAGACTGACTCTCCGAAGTCTATGTACTGTCCAGGAGCAGGTGGGATCACAAGATCATCTGAATGACACTGTATCATGACATCACAAACATTTTAAAGGAAGGTCATTCTCAGTGTGACTGGTATTCCCCCAGCAAGAATGTAACTCAGTGGAAGCTCACTGCATTAGAACAATTACTTCAGTGTGATTAAAAATGTGGGACTGTTGCTTATTTACAGGAGCAGAGATTACATTCCTTTCATCTCCAGTTCTAAACAAAGTTCTTTCTGTCATTGATCTCACCTTACTTTTCGAAACTTGTGTTATTTCTTTGTAACCAACATCCAAACATTAATAAAATAAATCCTATTAACTTCAAGCTCTTTCAAAGACAATAGGATTAAACACCTGGGCTGTACCTAGAAGGAGGATTTACCAGTTTAAATCTGTTTAAAATATTCATTTCATCAACAGGGAGCACTGACAAAAGCAAATAATCCTTGAAGTAGGAGGCGAATTGCAGCAATTAAAGAGGTTCTTCATATAGAAACAGCTCTTCTTCCAGTTGTGGGGCTAGCACTCTGCGGTAGTCGAGGTCAATTTCTGTTTTGTTAAAATGTGATTCTTGACGTCATGAGAAAAAATGGAAGTATCTTTCTATTACAATCCCAGTTCATTTCTCACAGACTCTCCAACAGACTTGCGTACTGTCAAAGTCCCCGGCTGACAGAGGGCTGGAATTTTTAAGTGATGTGGGGCTGGTTGGTAGATCAGAGGTTGGCAGGCATGCAATTTGGTGTCATCAGCCTTCATGACAAATCACTGCGATGACTCCGACCCTGAACTATTTTCAATAAGGGCTGCCCGACAGCCAATTATTAATTATTACTGGATTATTCAGGCCCCCCTTACCACGCTGACTGGGATTCTCAGTTGACAGTGGGGATAACCATGTCCAGGCCAACATGGTGGGCTCAGGGCAAGAAGGCCGGGAAGGGGTGTGATGGGTCATGTGAGGGCTCCTCTTTTGTGGACCCATAACTGCAACTGGGCCATAGTTGTAACCACTGGCTGTCCCGATAAGAGTTTAGCAGACACGGGGAGAATATGCAAACTCCACGTTGACAGTGACCTAGAGCCTGGATCGAACCCCGAGTCCTCGGCACCAGTGAGGCAGCAGGGCTAACCACGGAGTCACCGTGCTGCCCTCGTCTCCACAAACTTGATGCCATCCAAAATTCTACTGCCCATGCCTTAACTTGCCGCAAGTCCCATTCCCACATCACTCCTCCTCCGCTCACTGGCTCCTGGTCAAGCAATATTTTGATTTTAAAATTCTTATCCTTGGTTTCAAATTCCTTCATGGTTCACCCCTGTGCATTCTGCCTTCTGAGCCATCTGCACTCCTCGAATCCCCAATTTTAATTGTTTCACCTTTGGTGGTTGTGACTTCAGTTGCCTTGGCCCTAGCTCTAGAATACCCTCTCTACACCACTCTGTCACTCTTTCCTCCTTTCAGAGACTTCTTAAAATCTACCTCTTTAACCAAGCTTTTGGTCATCTGACCAATATCACTTTATTTCGTTCGGTGTCACATTTTGTTTTATAGTGTCCTGTGGCGCACATTAGGGCACTCTATTATGTTAAAAGTGCGATAGAAATATAATCTGTTGTTGAGTGCATGTATGTAAAAGAGAGAGATGGATATTTCTATCTTTCCTCAAAGAAACCTGTGAATTTTGTAGAATTACTAAAAAGAAACCTTGAACAAATACAAATAAATTATATTTCCTCTGTTGCTTTGTATGGAATATAGGGGCAGCCTTGGTGGTATGCCCCTTGAATTGACATTTGAGTCCCTCAGGTAAATTTCAGGAACAGTATAGCATCATAAACAGAAATAAGGGGTTTAAGCGGCGTGACTGGTTTATCTTAACAGAATTGTAGCCCTTAAATCTGATGATTTTCCATCGTTTTCCTTGCTTACCATTGTACAGCTGTTCGGAAAACTTCAATGCCAGTTGCTGCTTGATTTTCCTCACTTCCTTGTCCATGGTGAAGGCCTCAATGTCCACATGAGCTTGATACAGAATCGTCCCACCTGGGGTCTCATAGATACCTAACCATTTACCGAGAGAAGAAAGAAAAAGAAAAACAGCACAAAAAATTATTGTTGAGTGACAAAAATAATCACTTTTCTGACAGAAACAGAGTTGGGCACCATTCAGTCCCAGCTTGCTCTAAAATGCATCTGTCATTATCTGCTCTCTGGGACTCAGACAGTCCACTTCACACCTTGCAGTGAAAATTTCCAGATTCCTTGTTCTATCTGCACTCATTCTGACTAAATGACAGGGTTTAAGCACTGATCCCCCTCAATGTATGCCCAGTGGCCTCCCTGAAAGCCTGTAATTAAACAACTGCCAGTGAGCAGAGAGAAACTCAGCTGTGAAAATTAAGCTGTCACCAAGTCCTCAGTGCAGGATCTCCTCTTTATCCGTTCAAAGGGAAAGCACTTGGAAAAATCTGATTAGGTTTGTAAAATACAGCTCTGAGCTGCTCCTAGGTTTTGCAGTCAGTAGTGTATAAGGAGATAAATTGTTAAAATAAAAACAAAAGCAAGCAGATTTATCTCGACATGTCAAGTTGTGACAATACAGTTTATTTAGTCACCTTAAGTATGAGTAAGTGCTTTTCAGGTGCAAAAATGCACATTTTCTCCAGAAACACAGCTGCATTCAATCTGATCTTCATAAATTTAACATGAAAATTTATAAACATTTCACCAATCAACTTGTTAACCTCTGGATATTCCTTTTGCTATTTCTCAATATTTTGCTTTTAATTCCTGCAAATAATATGTATTCTGCATTACCACTAAAACTTCTTTATTTCTTTTAGGGGCTTAAATGTTCAATTTTTGCCAGTATATATATATGTCGTTTTAGAGTATGAGTTCCCTCCAAATTTTCAAAATCAGACACGTTTCTAGAGAAGGGACATGGGTGATATATTTCCCCCTCACCTAATGTTGTTGGCTTATTGTTGAGATACTGATTGACTGCAACCAGTCATGCTACAATCCCTCACCCAGTTGGCCATTCTTGATGTGCGAGCTTCATTCCCTAATGTTAACAGAGTATCAACTATGGAAAGCATCACAACTATGCCTGTTCCTGCCATCATCCAACATTCACGCAGGGTGGGAAGTTCCACCCCCCCGCCCCCTCTCCTCGGCGTGTTTTCTGGTTGCAGAAGCGGCTTGCCATTGGCTGCCAGTCGGATTGTTGGGTTCCGTCGATGTCCACCCCGTTTTGCATGGCTTGACAATTCCGCCTCTGGTGAACCCGCTGCAGGGAAGTCGTATTAGGCTGGACTGTAAGATCCCATCAGTGGGAAGGGCCAGGAAGTCCCACCCACAGAGGATCTCTATCATGGCAATGGTAATGTAACACCGCAGGATAAGGATCAAACCTGGAATCTTCATAATATGAATAGCTGCTGGACTGGACAATTCAAATTTGTTCACTACAAAAACAACTTTGAATTATCAGCAGCAAACTTCGAAGGAGTAAGAGTACATGATGTCAAACACTTTCAATTTACATCATGGTGGCTTTTATTATCCTTTATCTCCATGACACCAGAACAAAGAAACTAAAGAAGTGTATTATAATCAATGATTATAATACATAATAAATGTTTGTCAGCAATCATAGGATGCAGGAGCATAAGTAGGTCATTCGGTCCATCAAGTTTGTTCCGTTATTCAATGAGATCATGACTGATCTGATATGATAATCCTCAACTCCACGTCCACGCCTTATTCCCCTAACCCTCGATTCCCTTACTGATTAAAAATGTCTATCTCAGCTTTGAACATACTCAATAACCCAGTCTACAGCTCTCTGCGGTAAGGAATTCCACAGATTCCCTACCCTCAAGAGAATAAATTCCTCCTCATCTCGGTCTTAAATCGGCGACCCCTTCCTCTGAGATTATGCCCTCTGGCCTTGACTTTCCCTCAAGGGGCAACACTCTCAGCATATGAATTTAAAACAAAGAAACTGGGGCTGGATTCTCCACCGGCGGGATCCTCTGTTTCGCAAGCAGCGCACTCACATCAGCGGATTTCCTAACGGCATGGGGTACCCACAATGGGAAACCCCATTGGCTGACTTGCGGGACAGAGAATCCCGCTGCCGGTGGGGACGCGCCAGACCAAAAAACAGGTGTGGCGGGACGGAGAATACCGCCCTTGGTCTTTTGCTCAATTTTCATTCTCAATGCTGATAAAAAAAAGTCATTTGCAAATGGCTCCACTTGAAAACATAAGGAGATTACCAGTTAGAAATCTGGGTGTGAATTGTCCATAAGCAGCATGAAAACCAATGGTCCTTGATGCAGCCGCACTTTGCCTACCGAGTTCATAGCAAACAACTTTCCAGAAGCATTAAACCCCTTACTAGCATATCCAGGTCTAACGGATATTTTAAACAATTGCTAGGAATGCCCTAACAGCAGCTGAATCAACATAGATGTAGATATGTTTCTGAATATGTTTGGGCTTAGGAGATTGTCACCCAAAATTGGACCTGTGATAACCCTCACGGGACCCACGGGGGCAACTTAAGTCCATGGGATTTGTGGAATAAGAGCTCCCCGCTAATGGGTGGAGACCGATCAGCTGGGGCTTGTGGAAATCACCTCATAAAAGCCGCCCCAGATTGGGACCGGTAGTCCCAGTTGGGACCTTTGTGCCGTGTCCAGCGTTGCGGCCTTTTCATTTGGTGGAAAATAAATTACCGTTTGGATTTAGCTTCTCGGGTCTCCTGAGCTTTTATAACTTTCTGTACCAGTTTTCCACCAAGAAAATAAATGCAATTTCACTCCCTGCAATATTCCCAAATAATGAGTATGGAAATAAAAAATTTAAAACATGGTGACAGTTTAAAAGCAATTTCTCAGTATCCGCGTAATTGGTGAATTCTGACCCGTTCACGGCTTCTGTTTTTACGTTTTAAATTTGCAAGTTCTGAAAATAAGATATCAAACTGGGATGTTATTTCCTAAGCTAATGAAGTCCAGTTGAATTTGAACACGTCAAATTGTGGTACACTGGCATTATGGACTATGTTGCCAAAAGTTGTCATGGCACGGATTTAAATTTTTAAAATAATCATTATTTGAAATATTCAAGTTATACAACATAAAATGTAAACTTGAATCACATTCTACAAGTCACAGTGTGAAACAATCAGTACAAACTTCAGTTTGGCAGAACAGTGGGTGATCCTCACTTACAGTGGGACTTTATAAACTGTGATTCATTGTACAATGCAAATTGGATCCTGTCCTATTATTATTTACAATTGTAAGAGTTACTGCATAACCACTTTGTCTTTTCAAGCAGGGATCTCTGGGGGTTTGAAAGCTTCTGCATAATACAGAAAATGTTAGCTTAATAGAAAGGTAACATTTTCATGGTAACTGTATGTTATTTATAACTAACATTGCAGAGTCTCTAACATTTTCAGCCCATTAAGTGGGAGGTGTACAAGGTGCTGCTCCATGGTTCTGAAGCACAGGTCATCAAAGACTGACCTAGAACGCAACAAAAAAAAACACCATTTTAAAAAATGGTGACTTGTAAAATGATTTGTAAAGAACTATTCCTATAATGATCCCGTGCTTCAAATAAAATAACAAAAATCCTACTTTAAAATGTATTCTTCTCTCTGTTGCCGGAAGATTTCATACATAGGAATCACAAACCTATTTAATTTGTTTACAATGTCATGATACACAGCACAGGGAGAAAATCATCTGCACAAATTTTAAGTCCCCTCCTCCACAACCTACATTCCCTGTCTGAGAGCATGTTCTGTCTGACAGCCTGCTCTCAAGAGAGAGAGATATCTTTGTAATCTCTCCGAGACTGGTAATTTAGTGCCAATTTGTGCTGAATTATAGGTAGTTTTGCAACATGGACCAGTAAGTACAAGGAACTGTGCCGAGACAGCCCAAACTCACTTCAGAAAGGACCCTTACAGGTCAATGAGGAAACTTTCTTCATTTTGACCTGGAGTGGATTCAGATCAGACGACCACAGACTCATGATGAAATTGGTGTGTGTGCGTTGGTAGCGCCAAGTGAACAAATAGTAAATCAGCATTTTCTTTACCATCATGCAATCAGTAGTCAGCATTAGGGATGGCCTTCTGTGTAGGGTAGTGGAAGTGCAAATCTTTGACTTATTCAAGCAAGAAATAAGTGACATGAGGGAATGTAAACTTTTAAAAAATTGTAGTCGATGACCTCAAATGGCCTCTACTTTGCTAGCTGTTAGGATCCAATTTTAGATGAATTTAGAACAATTCTTAGTACTTACTGAGCCAAATTACTGAACTGAAGTCTGTAAAAACATAAATTAGCACAAAACTGCTGATTTTGCTTTTAGAAATTACAAAGGTGGATAAATTGAAAAGTCATGTTGGTACAATGGGTCTGGAACTTGGAGCTGAAGTGCATTTTTAGGAACTTTACACTGCACCTGGTTATATTGTGCTAAGGCTGTCTCAAGAGTGCCGAGTGCTGTCATAAGAGAGATATTTAATGGAGGTGGTGGGGGCATTACCTGCGATTTGGAGAGCTGGTGGGACCTCTATATCACCTCCTAGGGGGAAGACCCACTGCATTCATTTCTGGTTAAGCAATTACGTAGGCAGTGGTTGCCCAGGATTAAGAGACTCCAGGGATGAGGGTGCTGCTTGTCGAGAGATGCTAGCCAATGACAAACAGATCTTCAATCATTTGCAGTGCCAGCAATGGTAGCTACTGGCGATGCTACACCTACCCGAAGCCAAGGATCAACATGGACCCAGTGTTGGCAAAAGGGGTGTCATTGTGATGGGGTGAGTTAGCAGCAAGTGTAGGGGGGGGGGGGGGGAAGAGACTCTCAGCCAGTCAGTCCCCCGTTCCTGATGCTAGGTCCCTCAGGCACCGAATGCCTCTGAGCAAGAGACCACTTCTTACCCTGGAAGACTGCAAGCAAACATGCCAGGATGAGCTTTTTGAGCTTCGGATTGGAGAGTCCCCCAATGGGTATTAATTCCCACAAACTTAGTTGGAGCATTGGCAGGAAGGTGATAGGACACCCAACCACCATTCTCCTACCTACTTAAAATGCCCCCCCCCCCCCCCACCACTACAAAATGTGCCATCAGGGAGGGCATTAAATTCACCCCAGAGTGACAAAAACTAACAATTATGTAATTTATCATCAATGACTTCCACCTCCATGATGACCATAACACGTTCAAAATATAAAAAACGCTTAATTTATTTTGATCGTTGCAAGGTTACCATCCAATTTCTAATTCCAAATATTATTTCTTAAAAGTACATGTTTTCCTAATATCTGTGCTGGTTAATGTTCAGCATCGCAAATAAGTTAATACACCGTAGGCATAACATAAAGACAGTCACACATTTTAGGAATCAAATGAACTTGTGTAAGATGGAATTACTTGAGTATTTCTTGATTTTATTCAACCTAATATGCTAAATAAATTATTAATTGAGCCTCAGCAAAATATTTTCCAAATGGCCTTTTTTCCTGGGATTCAAAGAATTATCATTTAGGCAGAAGGTTTCTTTGCATATTTGTAATGCTTTGTAAAATCAACTATTATATGTATGTGTGTTGAAATATAATATTGTATAAAGAGTTAAGCACTAGGTCAGGGACAGGAGTCAATTCAGAGTACCACTCCTTTATTACAATAATTTTTCAATATCTTTTACCTTTAAGGATAGGGTGGTCTTGGAAGTGAGGAATACCTGATGAGGCTTGAATTAGCAGAGGGGCTGCATAGGAGTTAGGAGAGAATGCAAGCAGAATGAAGGCAGGCACTGGAAAATGCCATTACTTGGGACAATTGGAATTTGCTTTCTCTTTCCTTCTAAGATTTTTATATTTATCTTGAATTCTTAGCGGGAGAATTTTTCTAACTGCAATTGTTTAAGCAATTTTCAGCCAAATTCATTACATCTGCCAGTCAACATAAACAACGAATATTATATTAAAATATCTAACCCATTATACTGAGTGAATCTGACAATTAGTTTATTGGTGGATAAGCAAAAAAAAAAAGAGATGGAGAAGTAAACTTTGGAAGCTAGTAATCTTACTGCATTTCTGTCTAAAGACAGTGAATTCTCTTCCATCAGGAAATGAAGGATGACATGTGTAAAAATTAAGTAATTGCTTGTCAGAACCAAGTCAAATAATCTGTTCACTTCATGCTGATAGGCACTCAGCTTTATTGCAGATTTGATGCACTGCAGGTCCCTGATGTTGTCGTGTGAGCAAGGATGTAGTAAGAGACCAAATGCTATTGGAGTCACTCAACTCAGTTTCTTTTTTAAAAACAGGGAAAATATTCAGAAGATTCATAACTTTGATCAGGGAAACAGGAGAAATTGGTTCAGAGCTGCAGCAACTCATCTACCTCAAACGCACATGACATTTAATGCATCTCTCAAAAAATTAAATATGCAAGGCCAGCATTTGTTGCCTATCCCTAACTGCCCTTGTGTAGGTAATGGCGAACCATCTTCATAAACCGCTGTAATCCATCTTAACAATGAGACATGAACCTGACAACATGCCAATAATCAAGTCAGATTTGTTATTACCACAGTACGAGTGGCACAGATTTTCACTTTCTCAATCAAGACAATGCCCTTAATCTTCTGGTCCCACCTGTAGTGGGAAGATTGGCGGGCGAAGGAAATAAATTTGGCAGGAGGTCACAATTCAATTTCCCATGTCATGCATGCTCATTAAAAGGCCAGTTCATCAGAATTAAGTTCTCTGCCAGCGAGGAATTAGGGCATTCATAATTACAACTGCATACAAGTGGCTTGCACGTGGCGAGGCAAACCTCTGCCTGGACTTTAAAGTGAGTTGCTGCACGTTTAGCGTTCTTAGAGACTGCTGGTCAGGTTCCAGTTAGCCAACCTGCACAAAGACTCGACAGGGGAACCAGCTATGCAGGGATGGGTGGAGTGGAGGCTGGGCATGGGAGGCAGGCTAAGGGGGGGAGGGGGATGTGCTGTAGTGAAGGTTGAACTGGGAGGCAAGCTAAGTGAGGTAACGGCTGGACAAGGGAGGGTGGCTGGAACCAGACTGTACCAGGGCTTGTTTAGGAGGGTAAGCGTGTCTTACATCTTTGTCCCATTGCAGGGTAGTGGATGGTCTCTTTGGGCAGTGAACAATGTGGAGAGATCGGTCTGAAGGACATGTTCCGTGATTTTAATAATTTAGTCTGGTGGGTTTGTGAATGGGGGGGGGGGTTACTGAGAGGCAGAGGGTACAGTCACAGGAGGGAATTGGATCAGGTACAATGAAGTTCTAGGCTCAGAGGTGGCTAGTGGATGGTCTCATTGCAGGGGGACATGTAAGTGGGTACAGATGGCCTGGAGTATGGGAGAGGGTCAGGGCTGGGAGGGATGTGGACAAATCAATAGTTATGGGAACAGAGGGCACAGCAGGAATGTCCATAAAAATGACAACTGGTTTGGGTAATGGGTGAGGTTGAATTATTACAGGAATGGCAAGATGGTAATTGTCTAGGTGGATGGGGGCGACTTGCTAACAAGGGGAGGGTATGTGGTGCTTGCTGTACATAGAACACACAGTGCAGGAGGCCATTCGGCTCATTGAGTCTGCACCGACCCACTTAAGCCTCACTTCCACCCTATCCCCGTAACCAAATAACCCCTCCTAACCTTTTTTTTGGTCACTAAGGACAATTTATCCTCCCACAGTCCAAAGATGTGCAGGTTAGGTGGATTGGCCATGCCAAATTGCCCTTAGTGTCCAAAAAGATTAGGTGGGATTACTGGGTTGTGGGGATAGGGTGGAGGTGTGGGTTTAAGTACCGTGCTCTTTCCAAGGGGCGGTGCAGACTTAATAGGCCGAATGGCTTCCTTCTGCACTGTAAATTCTATAATCTATCAATACAAGAGAATAAGACGAACAATAAGAATACAGGAGATTACAGGTGGAAATAAGATAAAAGGCAGATTCAATTTAATACAGATAAACAAAGTTGTACATTTTTCAAAAAAGATGGCAAAGCTTCAGTATTGAAGAATACAGAATCTATAATGATCTTTAAAATCAGAAGTGCAAGTATAAAGATTTTTAAGGTCAAATGTGTTTTCATATTTTATACACATAACAGAGAATATAAAAGGAATGGAATGTATGTTACATTTGTACAATATACTGATAACTTCATTGTTGGAAATTGTGTGCAGCTCCAGGAACTCTATTATAGGAAAGGTATCAGAGCCATGGAAACAGCACAGGGGAAATTCACTAAGAATTCTATGGTATAATTAGAAAGAAAATTAGTGGGTTTTTACCAGCAGGACAAAGAAAGTGAAGGGAAGGAAGAATGTACAAGGTTTTCAAAATTATTTTTTAAAAATAAACTTAATGCGCCCAATTTTTTTTTCAATTAAGGGGCAATTTTGCGTAGCCAATCCATCTACCCTGCATATCTTTGGGTTGTGGGGGTGAAACCCACTCAGACACAGGGAGAATGTGCAAACTCCACACAAACAGTGAGGAGGTTTTCAAAATTATAAATAGTTTTTCAAGATAAATACTGAAAGACTTGCTACTGCTTGACAAATTGCTAAGAAAGCAGCACAAGCCAGAAGAACGAAAGGGGAAGCTAGAAGCAGGAGCTTCATACAGACTATTATTAGAATATCGAATGCTCTATCATAAGTGACTATTGAAGCATAGACTGGGGACATTATTTAAAAGGAATTTGTGAAAGTACTTGAAAAGGAAGTATATGAAAGGATGCATGGAAGAGAAATAGAATTAGAGTAGATAGCTCCAATTTGAGGAACTAGCACCAGCAGAGACACAATGGCCTCCTTCTGTGCTGTAATTTCTATGACTTCTAAACTGAAGTGTTAAATCAAGTACAGCAGAATTAAGTTAAATATCACAATGATGCTAAATGCTATGCTTTTACAATACTAGTTTCTGGTCAGCAGTAGGGATCAGGATGCAGGAGCACTTTGCTTTGACAGGGGTTTGATGCTAAAAGGTTGTGGATACAAATCTGACTAGTGAATACAGGGCTGCAAAGGCGAAGTGTTGGCAACTACTTATCTGGCTCGTAGATGAAATGAAGTCTGACATTTCAAGGATCTTTTGCTCTCCTGTTTACAAGAATTCAGAACAACAGCGACAGCTCTTCAACCACAGGTACAGACAGCAGATGCGCCCGTGGCATCTGTCTGTCCATTGTTAATAAAAAAATTATTTTATTTTAGTTCACCTTTCTAGATCATACCGCAATACAAGATAACCTAAACAAATTAATGTTTCAGTATTAAGAAATAAAATTAAGGGCGTACAATGGGAAAGGGTGAGATGCATCTGTAAGCCTTTCCTTCTCCTATACACCGCAGTGGCATAATGCAAATTTAAAGAAACTTTATTGGCAGCATTTTAGCTTTTAAATAATCAAACTATAGAAGCCATTGCAGAGTAGATGTTCTCGGACCATTGTTAGTTACCTTATATTGGCAGTTTACTAAATACGAGGGGAGTCAGATGAGTAAACAAAAGAAGACGTTTATTTATAAGAATAACCATTTACATGGGGCCCGGTTATACCTCTCCGGGTTCTCTCTTTGTTTCGGTCAGATTCTGTCTGGCCGACCTTTTATACAACACAGTTGTAAGTCCAAAGAGAGAAAGCAAAAGAGAAATGTTGAAAAATCTCAGCAGGTCTGGCAGCATCTGTAGGGAGAGAAAAGAGCCAACACTTCGAGTCCAGATGACCCGTTGTCACTTTTAATGCAGCGAACCTCTCACTGGTAAATGCGGCCTCGTTGTCGGTATTGAGCGCCTCCGGTATGCCGTGGGCCGGAAAAGTGGTGCACAACTATTCAATGAATGCGCGGGAGGTGATGGAAGCTATTTTGTGGATCTCCAACTACTTCGACTGCACATCCACCAAGATGAGAAAATGAATCCTAAAAACGGATCAGCAAAGTCCGTATGACTGCAAGCCCAGTGATGTCCTGGCCACACCCCCGGGTGCAGGGGCTATGCTGGTGGAAGCCTTTGATGTTCTTGACAATTAGGGCAGCGCTGGGCTACGAGCTCAAGGTCCGCATTGATTCCCAGCCATCAGAGCAACTCCTGGCCAGCATTTTCATCTTGGAGAAACCCATATGTGTTGCTTGAAAGTCTTTCAGAATCAAAGCTTGCCCTTTCGCAGGGACGCTGACCCTCGTGCCCAAGCTCTGACATCTTGGTGGAAAAGGCCTTTAACTGTATGTTCTATGTTCAAACTCCACTGGAAGCTGTTGTAGTAGTCCACTATACAAAACCAAATGTCGCACCTTAACCAGCACCGGTTTGCATCCACTTGCGGATGCAGGCGGCTGTCACGGGCAGAGTGATTATGAAATTTATGACCTCAACAATTTCATCGGTTATGAGCGGCTCCACCAAAATCACAGGCAGGGTAAGACTACTAAACACATCTGCATTCGTTATTAGTGTTCCCGGGCGGTGCGCAAAAGAATACTAGTACACAGCCAAAAGCAGAGCCCACCTCTGACGCGATCGGTGGCACTGCCGTATCTTCTCGAAAGAGGCCGAGCATTGGTTTATGATCAGTAATTATGAGAAAATGGCAGCAGTAAACGCACTGATGAAAACTGTTTGAATCCGAACACGACCGCCAGACTCTCTTTCTCTATGTGCTCATAGTTATGCTCCGTGGCCATCAACGTCCTGGAGGCAAAAGCTATCTGACTGTTGTGGCCATCACCCATCCGATGGGAGAGGATGGTGCCGATGATGTGTCACGTGTCAGATACAAGGGCCTGGTTGCGTAAAAATGGGTCAGCACTCTTAACGAAGCCAACTTCCACTTCACCCACCGGAAGGCAACCTCCTGTTCATCACCCTAAACCTAGGGCCAGTGTTTCAGCGAGGGAAAGTGAAGGTGGGGGGCAGGATCGTTGTTAAATTTGGAATTAAATGTCCAAAATAATTGATCAGGCATAAGAAAGGAGCGAAGTTCAGCAGCATCACGTGGCAACGGGGCCATCTTGATCGTCTGTGACTGGGTGCAGGCCACCCCGGTAGCTCAGATACACCACCACTTTAGCATTAAAAACACATTTTCGCCGTACGCAGGCAAACGCCACATTCCGAAAATCTCTGTAATACCATTTCAAGGTTTTGCGGGTGATCCGCCTTCAAGGCTCCCATGGTCAATACATCATCGAGATAGGTGGCAACGCACGGGAGACCTGTAATATCCCTTCCATGATGTGTTGAAACACAACGCATGCCGAGGATAAGCCAAATGGAAGACGGTGTACTCGTACAATCCTTTATAAGTAATGATAGTAACATTTTCTCGAGGCCTTGTGCAATTGAAGCTGTAAGTGAGCATTGTTCATATCTAACTTGGTAAATGTAGAACCACCTGCCAGCATAGCGTAGGGATCTTCAAATTGATGTAGCGGGTTTAGGTCTAAATGGGAAGCCACATTGACGGTTAACTTGTACTCACCGTAAAGGCGGACAGTCCGATCTGGTTTCATCACCAGAAGCACTGGCACCGCCAGGTCGACAAAACAAGCCGGCCAAATTATACCGATGCTCTACAATCGTGAAGTTCGGCCACTACCTTACCAATGATTGCACAAGAGACCGGTTGAGCACAAAAGAAAACAGGGCTGAACCTGCGGGTGCACACGGATTTTCGGCAAGGCTCCCTTAATTTTCCCAAGGTCGGACCCGGAGAGGGTATGCGCTTGATACCTCGGCCCACAGTATCACGGCGGTCCATTCTAGTCGCTGAAGGGCGGCGGCGCCAGACAACATTCACCTACATTCCTTGGAGTCCTTGTACACCCCAAACAGCACGCTCCTGTGAAAGGGAAATTTATAGAGCCTGCTGGAATGTTAGGGCACCTTCACCTGAAGTTTCTTTTGGATTTCAAGATTGTTGATACCATAAGCCAATGGTGGCGCAGTGGTTAGCACTGCTGCCTCATGCGCTGAGGACCCGGATTCGATCCTGACCCTGGGTCACTGTCCATGTGGAGTTTGCACATTCTCCCTGTGTCTGCGTGGGTCTCACCCCCACAATCCAAAGATGTGCAGGGTAGGTTGATTGGCCACGCTAAATTGCCCTTAATTGGGGAAAAAATGAATTGGTTACTTTAAATTTAAATAAAACTTTAATACCTCAAACCAGGCAGTCACAGAGCATATCTGCCAACACAGCGCCGTCTTCACAATATTTGCCGATTTTTCAAAAACAAGAAACATACTTGGTAACGGACTCCCTTTCGGTGATATTGATCCTGTACCTTTGCACAGTTAGGTTGAAATGGTTCCCCACCAGAGAGAAAAGCTGGTCAAATGATATTGTATCCAGTGCCACCAGAAACGCAAGGCCCCTAATTACGCTATACGTGTGCGGAATGCAGGCCGTCAAGAGAATCACTGTCTGGTGCTAATTTTCGGTAATGTTGTTTTCTCTGAAAAAGTATCATAGTCGTTCCAGGATTCCAGGATTCAATAGCA
Source organism: Scyliorhinus canicula (assembly GCF_902713615.1). Taxonomy (NCBI): domain Eukaryota; kingdom Metazoa; phylum Chordata; class Chondrichthyes; order Carcharhiniformes; family Scyliorhinidae; genus Scyliorhinus; species Scyliorhinus canicula. The sequence continues at coordinate 59,307,225 of NC_052166.1, forward strand.
GGATCAAAAGCATCCAATTGACCAAATAAAGGCATTGTGAAGTACTTAACAGAGTACATTAGTCCAAGGATAAGCAAAGTCGCGGTGAGGCGTCGCAATCAGCAGAGTTGAACATCGACACTTCCAATTTATCCTTGTCGCCAGTTTAATAAAGGCGAGGGGAGTCAGAACAGTAAACAAAAGAAGATGTTTATTTATAAGAATAACTATTTACATGGGGCCCGGCTATACCTCACTGGGCCCTCTCTCTATGTTGGTCGGTTCCTGATTATCAGGTCCGTAGTTAGCAGGGGAGCTCATACTCCTCGAGCCACATGGGAAAAACAAATGATCCTGTCTTGTTTTTCCTATGCAATTTATTCCAGGAAGGATCTCACCTTCTCAAGCACTCTGCCTTTTTTCTTCGTGTAAAGTCAAAATGTAAGGTCCATTAACACATGTTGCTACTCTCTAAATTAAATGTCACAAGCAAACCAGCTGTGTGGAATAAATAAATAAATTGCATTTACATAGAATTCGAGTTTCCCTGTCCTTAGAATGTCCCAACATCCAAAAAGTACTTTTTGAAATGTAGGCCGGAATTCTCCGGCCGTCTGATGAAAGTGGGTTTCTCTGGTCATGCCGGCAGTGCACCCCTGCCTGTGGGTTTCCTGGTGACGTGGGGTGGCAGCAATAGGAATTCCCATTGTCAGCAGCGGGAGTAATAAATCCCACCATCATTGAATGGCACGTCACCTCCCGCCGCCATGAAATGTGGGTCTGGGAGGCCAGATAATCCTGCTCGTAATCATTGCTGTATTGTAGGAAACATGGCCTCGAATTCGCACAGTGGGGTGGGGAGAGAGCTTTTCCAACCATTCTTGCCAATGGGGTCTTCCGGGCCCATCGTCAGCGATCACCCACCGCGTGTTTTCTAGCATCATGGGGTGGATTCAATGGGAAATCCCATTGACGGCAGCAAGACCAGAAGGTACGGCACGGTGGCACAGTGGTTACAGTGCTGACTCACAGCGCCAGGGACCTGGGTTCATTTTCGACCCTGGGTCACTGTCTGTGTTGAGTTTGCACATTCTCTCAGCATTTGCGTGGGTTTCCTCCGGGTGCGGTGGTTTCCTCCCACAGTCCAAAGAAGTACCGGGTAGGTGGATTGGCCATGATAAATTGCCCCTTAGTGTCTAGGAGTGTGTAGGTTAGGTTATGGGGTTGCAAGGTTAGGGCGGGTGGACATGGATGGAGTACTCATTTGAAGGGTCGGTGCAGACTCGATGGGCCAAATGGCCTCCTTCTGCGCCGTAGGGATTCGACGATTCTATGATCCCACCTCTGGCCAATGGCAGGCCTTCTCCCGCCGCTGAGGAACACACCGCAGGGGATGCAGAAACCACCCCTCCAGGAAGTTCACAAATAAATGATCACATCAACGTTTACTGATGTTGGTCGTGGGATAAATATGGACAGGTCTTCTGGCACTTTTATACAAAATGTTCTTTAAAGAACAATTTTTGCTATCTGCTGCTAGCCCAACAAGTTAAAGAGCTGTCATTTTTGCATTCCATTAATTTCTTCATGACCTGTATCTGTTATCTTCTGAAAATATCTGTGGTATTAATTTTTCTCATGATCATGGGTTTGCTTTATAAACTGGAACTCAAATAGCAGTCCTGACAATTTTAAAATACCATTGTGTCTGCATTTTAATGCAACACACAGTCATCTACACAAAATCAAATGAAAGCTTTGACAAAATCAATACAAGTGACTATTATTTTCAAAAGTAGCCTTGGAATAACAGAATATCTCTTTACCCATAAACTTTGTGTTTGTCAATTAACAATATCCTATAATGGGCCTAACCACCCTTTGATAATCCAGACACAATGTACTCATTGATGTATTTTATGTGATGTGAATTTATCTTTATTAAATGAATGATGCATCAAGTTTTAAAGTGAGGTTGCAGACACAAAGCTTTTTAATTAGGGCTTTTGTTTGACTGGCACACAATGAAAGAACTCTGGAGCTTGAGGTGTTAATGCTAATTTTTGGATTTGTTCACAATTTCCTTTTTTTCTAATCCAGGAGAGAACAGGGGTAGGGAGTATAAAAAAATAAATTGAATACAAAATATTTTGTTCTAAATGTCATGTCTGGGTAAACAAAGGCACAGGTGATTAAAATGTTAATACACACAGAACCCCATTTATGACATTGTTTGCCTATTCACAACTGAATAACAATCTGGAAAGATGTTTAAATGGGACTGTTTACACAAACCTCACATCAACCGTAACAAAGGAAAGCTGTCAACAGCTTCACCTGGACTTCTCATTCTTTCCCTACGTTTATGAGGTACTTGTGTTTTTTATAGTCCATATATTTATATCTAAAGCTAGTCTTACTTCAAAATTGGCAAGAAATTGTGAATGTGAACTAAAATGGACAGTTTTGATCTCGGCTTCTGTAACCACCGAAATGGTAATGTAAATGCCAAACGGTTTGCTGTCAAGAGGTAGCCAATATGACCAACAGAAGGTCAAGTGACTGCAGTGACCCTATCAGCCTCTATAAAGGGCAGGAAATCAAGGAAATCACTTTTGTGTCAGTGGCTTCCCAGATCATTCACTTCCATAAGTAATTGTTGTAATACCAAACAAAATATTCACTATTTATAACTTAATGGGAACTGCACATGCATGGTGATCCAGTTATAGAAGAAGTCACTGCAATATAAATAGGGCAGAGCAGAAAATCAATTCTGGAAAACTGGTTCAGGAAGTACTCCGACAACTGAAATGATTTGTATTAATATTTTTTACCTGCCACCCCTATCCTGAAGAAAACTACTTCTAGGTGAAATATGTTTAGATGAACACTATATCCAAGTAATCATTATTCCTGAATGAGTTCAGTCATTAGCTGGTGAGGCTATTCATCAGTTTGCAGTAGGTGCTGAGCAAGGTTCCACCCATACACCCATGTTTCCTGGAGCAGGTGTCCTAGTGTATTTGTTTCCTCCTTGCTAAAGTCAATTCTAGCACCCCTGCTAAAACCCACCAACCCATGTTGCGGCAAGATCCAGGCTGACATAAGTGGACTAAGTAAAGATGAGTTACCAAACCTAGGACCTTATGTAGCTCAGTTAGTTACTGGACAGACTCACTGATTTAGAACATAGAACAGTACAGCACAGTACAGGCCCTTCAGCCCACGATGTTGTGCCGACCATTTATCCTAATCTAAGATCAACCTAACCTACACTCCTTCAATTTACTGCTGCCCATGTCCTTGTCTAAGAGTCGCTTAAATGTCCCTCATGACTCTGACTCCACCACCTCTGCTGGCGGTGCATTCCACACACCCACCACTATGTAAAGAACCTACCTCTGACATCTCCCCTATACCTTCCTCCAATCACCTTAAAATTATGTCCTCTTGTGACAGCCACCCTCTCCAAGAGACAACCTTCTTTGAGGCAATGTCGTGTGGAGGTGAGGTGGAGCCAAGGCTGAAAGTGACAGTCTTCGGGGTATCAGATCAGCCAGAAATATTCATTGCGGGGGGGGGGGGGGGCAACACCCTTGACTTTGCCTCCCTAACCACCCGAAGAATCCTGCTCAGCTGGTGATCAGCAGCACCACTCAAATCTGCAGACTGGCTGTCCGACCCATTGGAATTTCTCTAATTGGAGAAAATGAAATTTGCCATTCGGGGGTCAGAACAGCGCTTCCACAAGAAGTGGAAGCCATTCACCAACTTGTACCAGGACTTGTTTGCAGCCAACAGCCAACAGAGCGAGAATAAAGTACATGGCCACCAAAGAAAGACGAAGCAGCCAACTATAAATATGTTCAGCCCTAGTCTGTTCACACTCAGGTGAACTTGTTTGATTTTCTTTTTTCTCTTTATTAATATTGTTCAATGTCTCTGTTTTCCTGTAACATGAACCATTTTGGGTTTTTTTTCTTGTATAAACTAGAACTTCTCTGTGAACTTGGGCAGCACGGTAGCATAAGTGGATAGCACTGTGGCTTCACAGCGCCAGGGTCCCAGGTTCGATTCCTGCTGGGTCACTGTCTGTGCGGAGTCTGCACTTTCTGCACCCGTGTGTGCGTGGGTTTCCTCCGGGTGCTCCGGTTTCCTCCCACAATCCAAAGACGTGCAGTGCAGGCTAGGTGGATTGACCATGATAAATTGCCCTTAGTGACCAAAAAGGTTAGGAGGGGTTATTGGGTTATGGGGATAGGGTCGAAGTGAGGGCTTAAGTGGGTCAGTGCAGACTCGATGGGCCTAATTGCCTCCTTCTGCACTGTATGTTCTATGTTCTAACCGCACCCAGCTTACTTTGTATAAAATACTACTTGTGGGCACGACACCTGTAACTTAACGATCAAGCTAGAAATATGTAATATGTAATGTGAAAAAACAATAAAAAGATTTTTTTTACTTGGATGAGCAATGGAAGCAGTATGCACCAACTACAAGAAATGAAAAAAAATGAAGATCGCTTATTGTCATAAGTAGGCTTCAAATGAAGTTACTGTGAAAAGCCCCTAGTCGCCACATTCCTGCGCCTGTTCGGGGAGGCTGTTACGTGAATCGAACCGTGCTGCTGGCTTGCCTGGGTCTGCTTTCAAAGCCAGCGATTTAGCCCTGTACTAAACAGCCCCTACAGATGCACTACAGCAGCTCACAGGCTCCTTCAACAGCACCTTTTCATCCAGAAAACAAGTGCAACAGATGCAAGAGAACACTGCTCTCTTCAAGTTCCCCTCCAACTCACGCACCATCCTGACTTGGAATCATATCAACATGTTCATTGTTGCTGAATTAATAAACTGGAATTCTCTCCCCAACAGCACTAGAATTCTCTCCCCAACAGCACTATGGTTGTATTATACCACATGGATTGCAGCAATTCAAGAAAGTAACTCATGATGACCTTCTCAAGGGTAATTAGGGAGGGGCAACAAATGCTGGCCTTGCCAGTGACATTCACAGCCCAAGAACAAATAAAAAAGACCTAAAAGCTAAAGACAATTTTTGAGGCGTTTTTAAATGTCAGGAGCAAGACCAGCATCTCATACTTTTTCCACTACAATCCAATTTTCTCTCTCCATTTAAAAAAAATGTCACTACAAAGATCTTAAACTTTCTTTATTAATTCATCCGAAGATGTATATACATTGGGCAGGCGGGACTGAAAAATCTCACCAAAGTCAATGGACCTCGCCAAATATTTTCAGTCCGACCTCTGCCTGCTGACGGTCGGACTGGAAAATCCCAGCACTTCCTCTTAAATCGACTATGCTGAAAATCGAGTGAGCAACACATTCTCTCCTGGGATCTTAAACGATTAAAATCATCATTTTCAGTCTTTTCTTTCTCTTACAATTTTAGGTCACGGTCTACCGGCCTTATTTCACTCTCACTTGAGCGCAGTGTGGCCGGTAAATCACAGGAGACGCCACTCACGGGCTTCCCAGTAGCCTTCACGCTTCGCAGGATCCACCCAAGTCCTGCGAGGTATCGGAGTCAGGATCCGGCCCCAAAGAGGCAGGATCAAACAGCGTACACTGCCATAGTGCCTGGGTGGCGTTGCCAAGCTGGCAGGAATACTGCCCAAGTGCCAGTGCTAGGGTGCATGGGTGGCACTGCCAAGGATCAGGGGCCCATGAATGGAGGGTGGGGTATGAAGGGAGGGTGGAGGGGGTATGAAGGGTGGGGGATGCAGGGCAGGTAAGTAGGGGCCTCTGGGAGGTTGGGGGGAGCTGATGGGTGCGGGTCCTGTAATTGGATGTGAGGGGGCCTGGAGAGGGAGAATCCCCCAAAGACCCCTAGCAGGGTGTCCTCACTGGGGGAGGGGTGGGGTCGTGCCCATATGTGTGGGAGTGATATTGCCCACTGGCGGGCAATACTCACTTAGAGATTAGGGCACTCTTTCAAAATGACAGCCCGATCTCGGAGTTCTGCACCCTAGTGCTGAAAAAAATTCTAAGGGCATGATTCTCCCAAAAGGGAACAAGTCATTTAGCGAGCACGCTAAGCCTCGTGGTTCTTGGCGCTCGCAGTGCCGAGAAACACATGGCTATCCAACCTGATTTGTGTTGAATAAGGGGCCTGAACCTTGACTGTGCCAGGCTGGCACCCAGCTGGCACTGCCAGGGTGCCAGGCTGGCACCACTAGGATGCCACGCTCATACTACCAGAGCGCCCAGGTGGCACCAGCAGTGTCAGAGCACCACCCTGCTTAAAGGGCATGCAGTTGGCGGCCTCCGAAGGGAGACCCCCATGAGTGCCGTTCTGTCTGGTCCCCGTTTGTGTGGACCAGTGCTGAATGGCACTCACCCAAGGCAGAGGGGATGAACCCCAAAGCTTCAGGTACCTCGAGAATCTGCACATTAGAGTGAGGCCAACTGCCTTGTTCAAATACGCAGAATTGCCAAAACGTGATTCCACTCATTGTGGGCAGGATTCACATTGTAATGTCTAACAAGATCACATTGATACTTGCAAGGCGTTGCAAGCTGGGTAGACCCCGGGAGCGGGGTCTCCTGGCTTTCATTGGCCACCTTGCTCCGCGGCGAGCTGGTTTTCAGGTGCAGAGTGGCCGTTGGCTCATGCCCTAAGTGAGGGCTAAACCGGTGAGAAACTCTCCAGGGCCCACTGGATAGCGGTGGGGGACTCACCGGCAGAACCGGTGGGACAGTCCCTGAAAAATGTGCCACAAATGAACTTGGAAATGTTTCTGGAGAATTGAGCCTTAAACTTTAGCTTGGTATTACAGAACCACTACTTCCTATTCCATTCAGTCTCTTCTTCTACTGCTTTCAACTCTGGCTACGTTATTCTTCATTTGGCCTTCTCAGTTGAGAAAAATATATGTTCCAGGCTCATCACCAAGAATGTTTCCATCTTCCTGTGAGCCAGATAACCCAATCCTTTTCTCCCATTGTTTTAATTTTCTCTGATAGGAACAGACTGGGTTCTCAAAATGCAGCTCTTTTTGTTTGGTATACAATTAATGGACTTACTAAAGGGATGTAAATTATCCCATTAGGTTTTAAGATGCTTTGAGAGACAGTTAATTATGGTTTTCACAGATGTTATTGATTTCTATTTAGCTCTGATTACTAGTTAAACTAATTCATACTCCAGAGCCCAGAAGTATAATCAGCTGCTTTTATTTACTCATCTAGTCGTATAACAAGCGTTGCCTGTGCTACATTTAACATTGCTCCATTACAATTTTAGGTCATTTTTGTACAGAACCAAACAGTGCAGTTCATCTCTTCTTTTAGAAGAGTTCTCACTGGAATTGAATTTTCAATGCTCAGGGCAGAACGTTTCCTTCAGGGTTAAGAAACAAAGGTCAGGAACGTTTCCGAGTCCTGAACCTGCCCCTACATGTGGGTAGGGGAAACAGTCACTGGTCCCGATTTTTCAGGAAATGCTTGTGCCCTTAGTTGGCCCACAGACAGATTTGGTGACGAATTAAGGGTGGGCTCTTGAAATTGGAGGGCCAATCGGGGCCTCCCAGCTTAAAAGGAGTAGGAAGTTGCATTGGAAGGTAAATAAGGGAGTAGGAAGTTCAATAGGGTGAGCCGCTTTCCAACTTTAAACTTAAGTTTAAAAACAGATCTTGCCCTCAAGTCATCACTGTGGTGAAGTTGTATCTCTTTAATCCTTTGGGCTCACTGGAGCACGACACTGCCACACCCCACCCTACCCTGGGACGCCACCCCACAGCACCTAAACTGGATGCCATCAGGCACCCTGCCGGGTAATCCTGCTGCAACCCATTGTACCACTGCAGATGATCCCAGGACTGGGATGGTACGAACGGTTTGCTGCGACTATTTCTCGTGCCCGACCACCTCTGATCCTAGTCCTAGTGGGGTCTGAAAATCCAGCTCTAGTTTTCAACAGATTTTTAAAAATAAATTTAGAGTACCCAATTCTTTTTTTTTTCCAATTAAGGGGCAATTTAGCGTGGTCAATTTACCTACCCTCATATCTTTGGGTTGTGGGGGTGAGACCCACGCAGATACAAGGAGAATATGCAATGCGGGATTATCCCAGCCCCGCACCAGGCTGGAGAATTCCCACAACTGCGCCACGCCGCCAGCACCATTGGCACCGGCGCGTTGGACGCGGGCCGCTCTACGCGGCCGGGCCACCGTTTCTCTGGCCCGGATGGGCCGAGCGGCCGCTCTAAAAAGGCAGAATCCCACCGGCGCCGTCCACACCTGGTTGCAGCCAGCAAGATTTCTGTGCGCAGGGTCGGGGCAGGACGGAGTGGCATGAACCACTCCGGCAGCGTCCCGCCCCAAAGGTGCAGAATCCTCCGCACTTTCAGGGGCTAGTCTGGCACTGGAGTGGTTTGCGCCCTGGCTGGCGTGGAAGGCCTTTGGCGCCGCGCCCGCCGGCGAGAGTCCGCACATGCGCAGGTGCGTCAGCAGCTGCTGACGTCATCTCCACGCACGCGCAGGGGTCACCTACGCGTCGGCCATCGTGGAGGCTGACACGGCCGACGCGTAGGAAAAGAGTGCCCCCACAGCACAGGCCCGCCCGCGGATCGGTGGGCCCCAATCGCGGGCCAGGCCACCGTGGGGGAACCCCCCAGGGCCAGATCTCTTTCCCCCCCCCCCCACCCCCAAGGCCCCAGAGCCTGCCCACGTCGTCAGGTCCCGCCGGTAAGGGACCTAGCCTGATCCATGCCTGCGGGACTGGCAAAAACCAGTGGGACTTTGGCCCACCGCGGGCCGGAGAATTGCCGGGGGGGGGGGGGGGGGGCGCTGCGGGCGACCGGCGCGGTGCGATTCCCGCCCCCGCCGAATCTCCAGTGCTGGAGAATTCGGCAGACGGCGGGGGGCGGGATTCACGCCGCCCCCCCGGCGATTCTCCGACCCGGCCGGGGGGATCGGAGAATCCCGCCCAAAGGTTTAGTGTTTTTACCAGTGGTAGGTGCGCATGTCCTTGTTGACGCCACGCCACTGCGCATGCACGGGTCCCGCGGCGCACAGTTCGTGCCGGAATGGGAAGCTGGAGCGGCGTGAACTGCTCCAGCGCTGTGCTGGTCCCCTGTAGGGGCCAGAATTGGTACTCCAAGTGGCCCGTTCACGCCGTCGTGAAACACGGTGGCGTTTCCGTCGGCGTGGACACTCTGCTGCCGAATGGGAAAATCCCGCCCGCAAACTCCACACGGACAGTGACCTTGGGCCGGGATCAAATCCGGGTCCTCAGCACCGTGAGGAAGCAGTGCTAGCAACGGTGTCGCTCCTTAGCTTTCAACAGATATTTCCTCTGACATACATAAATTCCTTGAAAAATGCTAGGCTGAATTTTGCCTTGGAAGTGAAATCGAGGCAGATTTGGAGACGCGTGGTGGGGAAATTCAGACAGTTCTGTATCAGAATGGCTCTCTGACGCTGTCCTGCCTCTATGCAAGTTTCCCAGAGGAAGGGTGCACAGGAACCGGAATCCGGTTCCACTGAGGCATGCAGCCAATTGTTCTACAGAACTGGCCACTACAGCCAATAAAGTCATTCTCTGCGTTGTCTAAAGTATTCGTTTAAAAGGAAATAAATGCATGAAGAGCCTGACTTGTTGCTTACCTATCATTTGGTGATAATGGTGTTAATTAAAAGTAACATTTCTTGCTACACTAGACCAATACCACAAATACCAACCAATAAGTATGTACCATTTCCATTGAGAAATTCACAACACTGCTCCTCTAACTGCTATGTCATGGCATTATCAAAAACATGGAAAGACACAATGGAGCCCACATTAATTGCCATTAACAGGACATGCTAATTAGTGGCTGAATATTAACCTCAATTTACTGAGGTTTTCTTCTTTCAGCTGTTTACAACAGACTCCATCTATTATCAGTTTAAAATCTCATTTTTTTGTTGACAAAAGTCAACAAGATTAAAATTCCACCTCTGGCCGGTCTGCTACCCATCAGCTGAACCTCCATGTATGTTTTGATTGTGAGTTACAGTTCAGTGCCAAGAAGGCATACAGTGAACATCTTAGCAACCATTAATTCAAATACAACCTCCAAAGACTACAACACTAAGTAATCCTTTAAGCTTTCCTTTTAACATCCATACAACTTAAAACACCTTTTACCAGAAGCACATCAGGTTGAAGTCATTACTGTTATTAGTTTTAAATCACCAGGATCGATTTACAGTCTTTAGATTACAGAGAGAGAGATTCATACACTTTCTGGCTGTGACTGCAGCTATCCAGCTCTGAAAATGGAACTAAAACACACCTTTCAGCAAACAGCCTAAAATGAAAGTAAAAAGCTGACAGACTGCCCAGCTCCACCCACTCTGACACCACTGCAATAATAAACACCCATTTCTTAAAGGTACCCTCACTACAGATATTTATATACATACCCATTTATAAATACTCATTTCTTAAAGGTACTCTCACATGACACCTCCCCCCAAGGAAAAAAAATAAACCATCAACTTCAAGATGGCTTCATTTTTCACTATCCTTTAACAAATGCACATAGTAAATATACTTTTCGTTTAAAAAAAACAACACACGCAAACAATATAATAATATAGTCCATTTTTGTTCTTCTTCCTCCAACTGAAATCCTTCTCGATTGACAGTCTCTTTGAACAAGAAGGCCCTTGCACAATCTGTGCATTTCTCTACGCCTCGGCATATCTCAAGTCAGATACTTTAGTTCAATCTGATCACAGAGTCCCTTGCAATTCTTGAGGATTGATTATCACAGCTTTCAGCCAGTCAAATGCCTGTTGAAAGTCCGCTGTCCATTGAAATTTTCAACGTCTCTTCAGCAAGTCCTTCAGTGGAGCAATCACGCTACAAAACCTTCGCCTTGTGGGTATTGAAAACTCCCCAATAACTGTTGGTTTCACATCCCGTGTGACCATCCGACCCTGTCCGATTGTATGCCCAAGGAAAGTGACTTGGTCTTTTTCAAATTCACTTTTGGCTAGGTTTATCACCAAACCCGCCTCCTGAAGTCGATCGAATAACTCCATCAGATGTTTTAAATGTTCTGTCCATGTCTGGCTGAAAATTACCAGATCGTCGATGTATACCACACAATTGGGTAATTCTGAAACGACTTTGTTAGTTAACCGTTGAAATGAGGCTGGTGCATTTTTCATGCCAAATGGCATAACTTGAATTGGTATATACCATCTGGAGTTACAAAAACTCAAATCTCCTTCGCCCTTTCGGAAAAAGGTACCTGCCAGTAACCTTTAAGTAAATCCAGTTTGGAAATAAAAGCTGATTGTCCCACTTTCTCAATGTAATAGGATAAAAGTCCGTTCTTGTAACTGCATTAACCTTTCTATATCCCACACACAACCGTTGGGTACCATCTGGTTTAGGTACCACCACTATGGGTGAGCTCCATTGACTGCAACCCACTTCAATTATGCCATTTTTCAGCATACTCTCAATCTCTTTGTTAATCTGTGCCAATTTTAAAGGGTTACGTCTGTATGGATGTTGTTTGATTGGAACAGCATTTTCCACATCTATATCATGTATAGCCATTTTAGTACTTCCCAATTTATCTCTACAAACTTGCCCATGTGATATCAATAACTCTTTCAGATCAGTCTGTTTTTCCTCTGGAAGGTAACTCAACAATTTATCCCAATTTTTAGAAACATTCTTGTTTTCCAATTTAATTTGAGGTATGTCAAATTCACAGTCATCTGGATTTGGTTCATCACTTTGAATTAGTATCATTAAAACCTCCTCCTTTTCCTCTCCTTCCCTTTCAAAGTACCTTTTAAGCATATTCGCATGACACACTCGGTGAGTCTTCCTTCTATCTGGCGTTTTTACCACATAATTCACCTCACATGATTTTCTTTCAATCCGATAAGGTCCACAAAACCTAGCTTTTAAAGGTTCACCTACCACTGGTAAAAACACTAAAAATTTATCTCCAATGGCAAAACAACAAACTTTGGATTTCCTGTCCGCTACCCGTTTCATCACATTTTGTGCAACTTTTAAATGTTGTCTAGCCAATTCACCTGCTCGATTTAATCGTTCCCGAAAACTTGATACGTAATCCAATAATGTCATTTCTGATTTCTCACTCACCGATTTTTCCTTAATCAATTTAAGTGTTCCTCTTACCTCATGACCAAAAATTAGTTGTAAAGGACTAAATTTTAGTTGACTCATTAGGTGCATCCCTAATTGCCAACAGTACGAATGGAATTCCTTTATCCCAATCCTCTGGATAATCGTGACAATAAGCCCTCAACATTGTTTTTAATGACTGATGCCGCCTTTCTAACGCTCCCTGCGATTCTGGATGGTACGCAGTTGATGTAAATTGTTTTATTCCTAAATTATCCACAACTTCTTTGAATAACCTTGAGGTAAAATTTAATCCTTGATCAGATTGTATTTCTGTGGGTAGTCCATATCCAGTAAAGAATTTAAGTAATTCCTCCACAATCTTTTTAGCTGTAATATTACGTACTGGAATGGCCTCTGGAAACTTAGTAGACACAATCATTATAGTCAAAAGATATTGATTCCCACTTCTCATTTTGGGAAGCGGTCCTACGCAATCAATTAGGACTCTTGTAAAAAGTTCCTCAAATGCTGGAATCGATATTAAGGGCACTGGTTTTATCACTACTTGAAGTTTCCCTATCACTTGTCATGTGTGGCATGATTGACAAAATCTAACTACATCTTTATGTAGTCATGGCCAATAAAAATATTTTTGTATTTTAGCTTGAGTTTTCCTTATTCCCAAATGACCTCCCACTGATACCTCATGTGCAACTCGCAACACCTCCTTTCTATACGCTACCGGCAATACTACTTGATGAACTTCTGCCCACTTTTCATCCGTCGGCATATGTAAAGGTTTCCATTTTCTCATTCAGACATCACTTTTACGGTAATAACACTCTGGTATCCATTCTGTTTCCTCTTCCATGTATACTTTCTGATACATCCGTTTTATTTCTAATGTTGTAACTCCGCCAATTTTCCTGAACTAAAAATATCCGCCTCAACGTCCACCTGTTCCTGTTCTTTTTCAACCATCTGATCAAAAATCGTTTCTGATAATTGCACTTCAACTTCATCTTCACTCTTTGATTTCTCCTCATCTTAACTTGTGACTTTGCGACCTTGTCACTACACAATCTGGAAAAATCCCACAATATTTGTTCTTCAACACTTCAGTTGTCTGATTTTCCACTGGCTTTTCAACCACCGTAGGCATCACTCCCACTTGTGATCCAGCTATATCATTACCCAAGCTAAACTGTATTCCTGGACAAGATAGTTTCTCTATCACTCCTACTACAACTTCACCACTCTTCACTGGACTTTCCAACCGTACCCCTTCTTGCTGTGACTGCAGCTATCCAGCTCTGAAAACAAAACTAAAACACACCCTGCAGCAACCAGCCTAAAACAAAAGTAAAAAGCTTACAGACAGCCCAGCTCCACACACTCTCTGGCATCACTGCAGTAATAAACACCCATTTCTTAAAGGTACTCTCACATGAGAATGGGCACCCAGGAATTTAAAAATATGACTTAACCTATGACATCAAACAAGTATAAAAACTTGATAAAAGTGTACCATTCAGTACTAATGCTATTTTAACCCATTGCAGAAAATTTTAAAAAGTTAATACTGGGCCAATTTTCCAGCTGTGTTGCACCTGACACAAATCCTGCTGTGTCGGGGAAATTTGGCGCGCCCTGGTGGAAAACTGATCACGAGTCTCCCGACCCACTCCAGCTGGTGTGATCAGGATCCCGCCCAAAAAGGGTAGTTATGACCTCGCTGGAGGGGGAAACACGGACGCCTTTGGAGTCCTGTGTGGTTTGGAAAATGGCTGTATGTGCTCTGGCACAGCCAACTGGCACACTGCAGTGCCAACCTGACACCGCCAGGGTAGCAGCAGACAGTTCCAGGTCAGCACTGCCAAGGGGCAGGAATTAAAGGGAAGTCCTGAAGGGAAGAGGGCCTTTGGTGACCCCATAGCGGAGTCTCTCTATTGTTTGGGAAGTGGGAATGATACCTCTGGTTGAGAGGGGGGGGGGAAAGGAGGAAATTATACCTCTGACTGGGGGTCGGGGGGTCACTCATGCCTATGCGGAGTGGGGGGGGGGGGGGGGGGGACCCAATCATTTAGTGGTGATAAGTGGGGTTGTTTGCCCATCTGCGGTGAAGGGTTGAGGGTGCTTCCCCTGTCTGCAGGATGTGCTGCAGGAGAAGGGGGAGGGGTCCCTGCCGCTTTACCCCGAGATCGGCGTGTTCTGATCGCTGAGGAAATGGACCTGCTGGCATGTTTAGACCACTCCCGAGCCAGTGCAAAACTCACCCCCTACAAAAAATGACCAAGTGTGGTGGATTGAGATCGGGATCTCTCCCACCCACCCGATAGGAATTGCACCGCACTTCCCGCCGGAGATGACAGGCCGGAATTCTCTAGTTGTTGCGATTCACATTTCCAGCCAGCAGAGCGCCCCCGCCTGTATCTTTCCTTTTTAAAAATAAATTTAGAGTACCCAATTCATTTTTTCCAATCAAGGGGCAATTTAGTGTGACAAGTGCCAGGAAGACAGAATCCCGCCGCAGCAAGCAGCACGCGGCAGAGAAACACGCTGCTGAGGGTCCAGAGAATCCAGGCCGTAGTCTTTTTTGGGGGAGAATTTCGTCCACAGTCTATTAAAGCATTTAGAACATTTAGATTCTCTACTTTGAAAATATAAAATATTTTCATTTGTAATAATTCTGCTCTGTAGGCCCTCTGGCCCTCACATCCCTTTCCCCCATCACAACCCTCCATAACCCCCCCCCCCCCCCCCATGATACCAAATCATACACCCAACTCATCCTCATGTCCTCTGATAACCCATGCCCCCTCCCACCCCATGCCTCCTTCATGCTTATTTGCCCAGTACTACCATGGGCAAACCTCAGCAGCCATATGAATATGAAGAAAAACAATAAGTGTCTAACAATCTAACTATCACTCATTCACATCCTACAGTGAAATAGTTCCCCTTCAAGAAATCCATACAAAGCTTTGAAATCTCAAGTGGTTAATCTCTTCTAAAAGGAAACAAATTTATATTCAGACCGCACATCAAAGACAGCCAATTATTTAATAGGCTCTTTTAAATAGTCAATTAAACTGAACTCAGAACTCCCTGTTCAGGCTTTTGTAGCTTTTGAAACTCAGCAAAGCATTCATAATGACATAATAATAGTCCAAACGAAAATGTCAATGAAGAACTCTATTGAAACTGCACAGTGAAAGTGTAACAGACGGAGGTAAAGGTGCGTGGTAATTGATTCACATTTATCATGAGAAATTCTTCAAATAAAAAAAGATACTCATATTGCCCAAGTTCCCCAAAACCTGTTAAAACACAGGCATCCTAGTTCCCAGTTGTAATACATCCAAATTTGTATCCCAAAATCTGCACACTTGCATTAGTATGCATCTTGTACAATAGAAAAGCACTTCAGAACAACAATATGAAAAATAAATAAGCAACTAAATTGTGGAAAATGCAAGTTGTTACGTAGCTACACCAGAACATACATTCTCCCTAATCCCCGTGAAGGCCCGATGCTGGCCTAAAAAAGCGGCGCGAACCACTCTGGCGTGGGGCAGACCGGAAGTTGCTGAATTGTCTGCACTTCCAGGGGCTAGGCCGGCGGCGGAGGGGTTGGCGGCGCACCAACCGATGCCAAAGGGCCGGCGGGAGTTAGCGCATGCGCAGAACCGCTGGCGTGGTTCCGGGCATGCGTAGGGGGGTGTCCTCCCTGCGCCAGCCATGGCGGAACCCTACAGGCACCGGCGTGGAAGGAAAGAGGCCTTTGGCGCCACGCCAGCCGGGGCCGAAGGGACTTCTCCGGAAGACCGCGCATGCGCCGGAGTGTCAGCGGCTGCTGACGTCATCCCCGCGCATGCGCAGGGGAGGGGGTCACTTCCGCCTCCGCCATCGTGAAGACTATGGCGAAGGCGGAAGGAAAAGAGTGCCCCCACCGCACAGGCCCGCCTGCAGATCGGTGGGCCACGATTGCGGGCCAGGCCACCGTGGGGGGGCCCCCCTCGGGGCTGGATCCCCCTGTGCCCCCTCCCCCCACACCCGAGGACCGCACCAGTAGGCCTATCAGCCAAGTGCCGCCATGTGGGACCATGTCCAATCCACGCCGGCAGGACTGGCCAGAAACCGACGGCCGCTCTGCCCATCGGGGCCCAGAGAATTGCCGGGGGGTGGGCCCGCTGCCAACGACCCCCGACCGGCGTGGCATGATCCCCGCCCCAACCCGAAAACTGACGCCGGAGAATACGGCAGCTGACGTTGGAGCGGCGGGGTGGGATTCACGCCGCCCCCCCTGGGATTCTCCGACCCGGTGGGTGGTCGGAGAATCCTGCCGAACATGTCTGTGTTGAGTCTTCTACCATTCTTCATTATGACTCCCTCATAAAACAGACACAGATTTGTACTTTGCTTCCTTTTTCTTTTTACATTAAATGCTTATTTTAGCCTACTTCAAATGTCCACTGTAAACATTTGCGCTGAAGGCAGTGGTTAGAGGGGGGGAGCTAATTTCGATACGGGCCCATAAGGAGAAGGCAGAGTGAGCAGAGATAGATAGGCTGGTTAGGGAAATATTCCAGGTGGACAGGAGATATTCGGAGGCCCCGGAGGCAGGGTTATTGAAGGTAGAAGCTACAGATGAAGTTTGGTCTGTTATCAACAGGGAAGGTGGTGGAAGGCGAGGGGGGGGCGATGGCGATATAGGAGTATGGGGAGAAGGCCGGCAGGATGCTTGCACACCAGCTAAGGAAAAGGTAGGCGGCCTTTGGTAACGGCTCCTCTGCCATTCTTGCGGGCACAGTATTCCACAAGCCCGGTCCTGAGAGTCTGGGGGCAGTGGAGGAAGCATATGAGAGTGAAGCATATGAGAGTGGAGGGAGAATCGGTATGGGCTCCAATTTGTGATAATCACCGGTTTGTTCCGGGGAGGCTGAATGGGGGGTTTCGGAGATGGCCGATAGCAGGGTTTGAAAGGATGGGAGGTCTATTTATTGATGGGAGCTTTCCCTGTTTGAAGGATTTGGAGGAGAAGTTTGAATTGCTGGGAGGGAATGGGTTTTGATAACTGCAGATAAGGGATTTTGTGTGAAGGCAGGTTTCGACCTTTCCGCTCCTACCGCCACAGGGAATACAGAACAGGGTAGTTTCCAGAACGGGGGTGAAGGAGGGGAAGGTTTTGGATATCTACAAAGAGCTTATGGAGTGAGATGAAAGCCAGATAGATGAGGTAAAGGTAAATGGGAAGATGAGCTGGGCGGGGGAAGTAGAGGCTGGTCTGTGGGCGGATGCTTTGAGCAGAGTCAACACGTCCTCATCGGTGCCAGGCTCAGCCTGACATGAGGCAGACATGCAGATGAGCAAGTTTTTCGGGATAGAGGACAAGTGTGTGAGGTGTGCGGGAGGGCCAGCAAACCATGCCTATATGTTTTCGGCATGCCTGAAGCTTAGCGGATACTGGCAGGGATTTGCGGATCTTATGTCAACGGTACGTAAAACAAGGGTGGCGCAGGGCAGCTATGTGGTACAGTGGTTAGCATTGCTGCCTCACGGCGCTGGGGACCCGGGTTCGAATCCCGGCCCTGGGTCATTGTCCGTGTGGAGTTTGCACGTTCTCCCCTTGTCTGCGTGGGTTTCACCCCCACAATCCAAAGATGTGCAGGGTAGGTGGATTGGACATGCTAAATTGCCTGATAATTGGAAAAAATAGTTGGGTACTCTAAATTTAGAAAAAAAACATGGGTGGCGCCAAGTTCAGAGGTGGCAATCTTTGGAGTGCAGGAAGATCCGGGAGTCCAGGGGGCGAGAGAGGCTGATGTTTTGGCCTTTGCCACCTTGGTAGCCCGGAGGCGGATATTGTTAGCGTGGAGGACTCAAAGCCCGCAAAATCAGAGGTTTGGGTTAGAGACATGGCTGAGTTTCTTAGACTTGAGAAAATTAAGTTCGCCCCGAGAGGTTCAACATTGGGGTTCATCCGGAGGTGGCAGCCGTTTATGGACTTCTTCGGGGAAGGCTAAACTGTCAGCAGAGGCAATGGGGGGGGTTAGGCCACTTTGTGTTTAGGGTAGGTGGAATAAGTGAGAGATGTTTTTTGCATTATGTTTATATTTGTATCGTTTATTTTATAAAATTATAAATGGCTTAATAAAATGTTTTTTAAAAAGTAGGGGGATCAGGGGTTATGGGGAGAAGGCAGGAGAATGCAGATGAGAAACATATCAGTTATGATTGAATGGCGGAGCAGTCTCGATGGGCCGAATGGCCTAATTCTGCTCCTATGAATTATGGTCTTATCACAGAAGCAGCTGTAAACCAGGAAATGGAAGGGAGGAAGGAATTCAGGAAAATGACAGTCACAAGAGAAGTGGGACTGAATAAAATATTGGAGCTATGGGCTGACAAGAGCCGGGATCCTGATTCATTTTAGGGTCTTAAAATAAATGTCCAGTGAGAGAGTCAAATCATTGGTTTTAATTATCCAAAACTCCCTAGATTCAGGGAAGATCCCATAAAATTAGATGATTGCAAATACAACACCTTTATTCAAAAAGGGAGGGAGACGCACAGGAGAAACTGCAGGCCAGTTAGCGTAACATATGTTGTCGGGAAAATGTTAGAAGCTATTATTAAATAAGTTATAGCAGGGCACTTGGATAAGCTAAAGTAATCAGAAAGAGTCAACATGGTTTTGTAAAACAGAAATCACGTTCCACCAACTTATTGGAGTTCTTTGCAGAAGTAACATGTGCTGTGGATAAGGGGGAACCAGTGGATGTACTGTACTTCGATTTCCAGAAGGCATTTATAAAGTCCAGGTCAAAGGTTATTGTGGAAAAAAAAAGCTCATGGTCTAGGGTGTAACTTATTGGCATGGATAAAAGATTGGCTGGATAACAGGAGGTAGCGAGCCGGTATAAATGGTCTTTTTCAGGTTGGCAAGATGTAACAAGTGGTGTGTCACAGGGATAAGTGCTGGGACCACAACAGTTTACAGTTTACATAAATGTAAATGACTTGGATGAAGGGATGGATTGGATGGTTGCCAAATTTACTGATGACACAAAGAAAGGTAGGAAAGCAAGTTGTAAAGAGAACATGAGGAGCTACAAAAAGATATAGATAGGTTAAGTGAGTGGGCAAAAATCTGGCAAATGGAATATAATGTGGGAAAATGTGATATTGTCCATTTTGGCAGGAAGAATAAAACCAAAGCATATTATCTAAATAGTGAGATATTGCAGAGCTCTTGAGGTGTGGAGAAATCTGGTTATACGAGTTCAAAAGGTTAGCATGGAGGTACTACAAGTAATTAGGAAAGCTAGTAGAATGTTATCATTTATTGCAAGGAGAATCAAAAACAAAAGTAGGGAGGTTATGCTTCAGTTGTGAGGACATTGGTGAGATCATATCTGGCGTACTGTGTACAGCTTGGGAACCTTGTTTAAGGAAGGATGTAAATGCATTGGAAGTAGTTTACAGAAGGTTTACCAGGTTGATATCTGAAATGTGCGGGTTGTCTTAATGAGGACAGACTAGGTTTGTATCTGCTGGAGTTTAGAAGGGTAAGAGGTGATTTGATTGAAACATATCCAGAGGGGTCTTGACAGGGTGGATGTGGAGAGATTGTTTCCTCTTGTGGTAGAATGTAGAACTAGGGGTCACTGTTTTAAAATAAGGGGTTGCCCATTTAAAATGGAGATGGTGAAATTCTTCCTCTCAGGGGTCTTGTGTCTTTGGAACTCTCTTCCTTATAAGTTGGTGGAAGCAGAATCTTTGAATATTTTTCAGGCACACCTGGATAGATTCTTGGGTAAGCAAAGGGGTGATAGGTCATCAGGGTTGGCAGGATGTCGATTTGAGATTTCTATCAGATCAGCCATGATCTTATTAAGCAGGCTCGAGAGGGTGAATGACCTCCTCCTGCTCCTTGTTCGCAACTCTTTCGACTTGCTCCTCCTCGGACCTTGGAGGATAAGATGTGCAATTTTTCCATCTCCTCATCATTCAGGTTCTCCCCCTTTGCATCGCAAAGTTGTGTAGCACATAGCAAGCTACGATAATATTAGGGGTCAAGCGATTGCTGTGAGCCTGGAGCTTTGGCAAAGAGTCTTCCAGACTCGAAACGTTAGCTCCCTTTTCTCTCCACAGATGCTGTCAGACCTGCTGAGATTGCCCAGTATTTTCTGTTGTTGTTTCAGATTCCAGCATCCACAGTAATTTGCTTTTATCTTGCTTTTATCTATGGAGTCACATGTAGGCAACACCAGGTAAAAATGGCAGATTTCCTCCTACAGGGAACTAGCGAACCAGATGGGCTTTTACAGTAATCAATTATAGTTTCATGGTCACCGCAACAAATACAAGCTTCCAATTGCAGATTTTATTTAATCACATTTAAATTCCAGCACTTGGGGTTTGAACCTATGTCCCCTAAGAGGATAAGCTGGACCTCTGGATTGCTAATCTCCCCTTAATTGGCTATATTAGAACTTTACGAAGAACAAACTGAAGTGAAAAAAAAATTAAGATAGTTACATAGAACATAGAACAGTACAGCACAGAACAGGCCCTTCGGCCCTCGATATTGTGCCGAGCCATGATCACCCTACTCAAACCCACGTATCCACCCTATACCCGTAACCCAACAACCCCCCCCTTAACCTTACTTTTTAGAACACTACGGGCAATTTAGCATGGCCAATCCACCTAACCCGCACATCTTTGGACTGTGGGAGGAAACCGGAGCACCCGGAGGAAACCCACGCACACACGGGGAGGACGTGCAGACTCCGCACAGACAGTGACCCAGCCGGGAATCGAACCTGGGACCCTGGAGCTGTGAAGCATTTATGCTAACCACCATGCTACCGTGTTGCCCCTATCTTAACATAACCGTCCTACTATTAATCACATTTTCATCCAAGTCTTTAATTTTGAAAATAAATTGCTTAATTTTAGAAACTGGTGGGTTTTCTGTGTCGTTGTTTCCAATAAGTCTGAGGAAATGCTAATTTGTGAAGAATGAAATGATTACACAATGTGATGCATAGAGTATTATTCTGCATCAGTAAATAATGGAAAATACTCACTTTTAGCTATTGTGGGCTCTCCAATCTTAGGTGGGTATTAGCCTTAGGTAGGATATGGGGAGGTGGTGGAACAGCGGTACTGTAATATTCTTGAGGCCTGGGGTTCGAATCCAACCACTCAGATGGTGGAATTTAAATTAATTAAAAACATCATCCAGAATTAAGTCTGATGATGACCATGAAACCATTGTCGATTGTTGTGAAAACCCATCTGGGCTCACTAAGGGGAAGAAATCTGCTATCCTTACCTGGTCTGGCCTACATGTGACTCCAGACTCACAGCAATGTGGTTGTTTAGCAAGCCACGCTCAAGGGCAATTAGGAATGGGCAATAAATGCTGGCCTAGCCAGCAATTCCCACATCCTGAATGCCCACATCCTGTAAATGCATTTTAAACAATAATTTATGCAACTTCTACGCACTGACATTCCCCTCATCACGAGATGGCAAGAATTCCTAGATTGGGAAGGAGTGCCATTACATTATTTATAAAATGTCTGATGAAAGCAGATTCCTTATTGAAATTTAATTTATTTCCAATTGTAACTGTTCTTACTAAACAGACTTTTGGGCAGCAACAGTTGTTATTTGGTTGTAGTCTGACATTAGACTTTACTTTCCTTAATCATCATGGCTGAAATTCCCACAATGAGTCTGCGGGCTTTATCCAATGGAGTAACTCAGCTGGATAGATCAGAAAGCCCAGGTCCTATCCTGCCATAGGTATAAATACGTAGTTTCAAGCCATGGGTGTTGGGGTGCAGGGTGGGGAGGGAAAAAATAATCAGCCTGGGTTGCTGTTGTTTATTGCAGACCAGTGACCTCTGCTGGAAGTGCATGTATATGAGCATTGAGCAAAGGAGGATAAGGTTTTGTTTATGATGGCTCCAATTGTCAATTAACCTGCTGCTACTGACCATCAATATTCTTAACTGAAGAATGGCTTAATGAATGCAACACTGAAGAATGATCACCATCTGTGGTACTGTACTCCAAGAAGAAGTCAACCTTCAGAAGTGGAAGGGATGAGAGGAGAAAATTACAGTACTTGTTTAAAAATTTAGATATTTTGTATACCCTCCCTTTCTTTAGCTTCATCAGGCCATGTAACTTTATGATTAGTTGTTCAGGCAATCTGCCTGCCTGCAGGCTTATACTAATGCTGTTCTGAATTTAGTTGTTAGAGTGCACATGAGTGGCACAGCTTGGTTTGCCTATCCAGTTGGGAAGTGGGTGGCTACCACTTGGCATCATTCTAGACTGCACGGCTGAGATTAGTAATTCACCATGTGGAGAACCACAAACGTGACCTTCTATTTCAATATTCCATCTGGCACTCCAAATATATATGCTGTCATCGGTTGTGGAGCTCTTCAAATACCCTTTAATCCACGCTCACTGGAACTCAGTTTAAAATACTCAAGTGAATTAATCCATATTCAAATTGTGCACATGGTTTAGCTCAATGGATCAGTCAAAATCTTACATGGTTTGGTGAGAAGAGTGTGGGGCAAACCAAATTTCAATTGTAAACAAAGCATAGAACCAATGCTAAATCAGGTTTTACCTGTGTAGCATATTTTGGTATAGTATTTGCTTTAATATCAAGATAATTTTCCTGGATGCAATCGTAAAAGTGCAGGAATACAATCTGATTGCCAAAAGCTACAGGGCATAAAGTTTACATGGAGTTAACCAAAAAATCATTCTGGAAATATTGTTGAGAAATAGGAACCCAAATTTCTTTATTCCATTTTCTATGGATTACTCATTACATGTTTTTCCTGTAAATATGTGGCTGCAGGTAGATATTGATCCATCTGAAAACTGATTATTGAAGTTGCGAGCAGAAATAGCCTGTCACAATACCAGACAACACTGATGCAAATACTTGACTACTATGGACAATACAATATCAGAATAGATTTTAAAACATTAGATAAAACACATCAGGAGTCCCTTACCGCGTGATTTCATGCCAATGAAGCGATTCTCCACGATGTCTATACGTCCAACCCCATGCTTACCCCTGAAAAAGGCAGAAGACGAATGGTATAGTTCAATTTCCTTTTCAGGCGGGTGAATCACCCCCATAAAGGTACAACAGGGCATTAAGTAATTGGCTCAAGTGATGTAGACATTAATATGGTTGAGGTTAAAAAGGGCCAGTCAACTGAGAGACAGCGAGATAAACTCACACAATGAACATTCTGCCTCATTAAAGGATGTCAAAATTTTTTAGGATGGCTGCACAATTCCAAGGCACACAGCCTGGCACTTTGTCGGGTCCTGAATGGGAGTGAAGTCAGATTAGAATAAAATGAGACTGATCTTTTCACACACTTTGAAGGGAGACGTCGAGCGGTGCACAAAGAGGCAATTCTCCAGGTCGACAGCATGCTGTTGGAGCTGTGCGGTATGAGCAGCAGCTGATTAAATCCGGAAGAAGACCTCCAAGGCTGCCACATTCAGGGTACACAGACAGAAATCCATGCAAAATTCTCACAGTCCAGTTTGCTATAGGCAGGCACTGAGGACCATCACAGTAGGCCCGCGGGGAAAAAATACAGTAAATCCAATCTCATTTATACATGTCTATTCAGCATCACATAAAAACTCATTGCAATGCAAATCCTGCTTTCATCTTGCAAGCACACAGCACTTAAAGTGGCTTTTGAGGAAGAATAGTGACCGAGGAAGTTGACAATTAAAAGTGACAGTAACCAGGAGACAAGATTTTTTTTAAAAATAAACCTTCTTAACATCACAGCTGTATTCATACAAGCCTCATTGTGCGTGTGAAGTCATTTCACTCAATCTTTTAAATACCAGTTTAAAAGGGGATAAAGCAAAGTTTTATATCATTGTACTATTTTGTCCCAATACAACACATAATTGCTGTGTCACGCATTCTTTCAGGAACAAAACAAAACAATAAACTAATATCTAAACAAAACTCAGTTGATGCTTGTTTTATTTAACACTGCATAAACCTTTTCCCAGGCCTTTCATCCTTCAAAAGGCTGAGGCTACATTAAAATCACATCAGTTTCAAATGGACACTGTCTGAATTTCAAATTTTATTTTACCATATATATTCATAAGCATTTATTAAAGATCAATCCTTTACGTTCATGATTTTGGGCTAAAATGTGGATAACTTTTAAAATAAAATGCAATGTACCAGAAATAAGGAGATCACCTACTAGTGAACATTTAAATTTATCAAATCCGTAAATATTGGGCTATTTAAATTCATCCTATTCTTACATTATGTTTATTATCATTTAGGACTTGCAGCTAATGCATGTACTTGGTCTAGAACTGGTTTTGTGAAGCAATGGTCAGGACTTTCTTCCCATATTGTATTATTATTAAGCAATATTGGTAGTGGCACTGTTAAACACATTCAAATGACATTTTTCTATTTTAATCCCAAAAGGGGCTAATAACTTTGTACAGTAGCAAACAAAGGAATTTCGTACATATACAAATATAGGTTTGTCAGTAGAACAGGGGCAGCAGGGTAGCATGGTGGTTAGCATAAATGCTTCACAGCTCCAGGGTCCCAGGTTCGATTCCCGGCTGGGTCACTGTCTGTGTGGAGTCTGCACGTCCTCCCCCTGTGTGCGTGGGTTTCCTCCGGGTGTTCCGGTTTCCTCCCACAGTCCAAAGATGTGCGGGTTAGGTGGATTGGCCATGCTAAATTGCCCGTAGTGTCCTAATAAAAAGTAAGGTTAAGGGGGGTTGTTGGGTTACGGGTATAGGGTGGATACGTGAGTTTGAGTAGGGTGATCATGGCTCGGCACAACATTGAGGGCCGAAGGGCCTGTTCTGTGCTGTACTGTTCTATGTTCTATTACTTCATCCCCTTGTTTGTTATCTAATCTACTTTGCTGGAACTGCACTTCTGTGTTGTGCTTGGTTAGAACCGACATCAGGGCTGGAATTCTCCGTCTATTGCGGTTCACTTTTCCCACCGGCAGCACAACCTCGCCCATGGATTTTCTGGCAGCATGGGGTGGCTTCAATGGGAAACCCCATGGACAGAGGAGGGTGTATAGAATCCCCCATCAGTAAACAGCATACCACCAAGAAACAGGAGAATGGAGAATCCAGTCCCGATCTGTCTACTGGTGCACAGCAGCCAGACCCATGCTTGTAGGATGGCCATTTGGGTGAAGTGGTGGAAGACTGATGATGGCCATGAAAGTTCTTCTTCAAGGAAAATCCTCAGGTTACTTACGTACCAGGAAGTGGAACTCGTTGCCACAAGGAAGTGGTTGAATTGAATAGTATAGAGGAATTGAAAACAAAGCTAAAGGAAAAACAAAATAGAAGGATATGGCGACAGGCGTGATGAAGAAAGATGGCAGAAGGCTCTTATAGGCCATAACCAAAGAGTTGAGTCAAATGGATTGATTCCAGAGATGTGGGGTTCATCATATGAGGAGAGATTGAAAAATTTAGGCCGATACTCGGGGAGATCTAATTGAGGTATTCAAGATGCTAAAAGGTACGGCTAAAGTAGACGTGGAGCAGGATGCTTCCTCTTGTGCGGCATTCGAAAACGAGAGGTCATAATAGAGGTAGCAAATTTAAAACAGATTTGAGGAAAAATTATTTTTCCCAAGGGGTTGCAAATATATGGAATTCGCTACCTCAAAGTGCGATGGATGCAGGGGCAGTGAGTACTTAAAGGAGGAGTTAGACAGATTTTTAATTGGTAATGGGTTGAAGGGTTATGGAGAACGGGCAGGATGGTGGAGTCAAGGCCAGGATGGGATCAGCCATGATCACATTGAGGGTGTTTAGGCTCCGGGGGGTGGGGGGGCTAAATTGCCTACTCCTGCTCCTTGATTCTAAGGAGGAAATGCTCTTGTTGGTTTTGCAATCCAGCTCTTGGTCTGTAACATCGTAGGGAGCAGATGAGGAACATATCAGCCATGTTAGAATAGTGGAGCAGACTTGATGGGCCGAATTCTGCTCCGATATCTCATGAACTTATGAAATGGCCTTTTCTGTGCTGTAACTTCCATGCTAAGGAAGAGAAAAAGTTTCAGAGAAAAAAAACAAAGGAGAAGGACACAAGAAGTTAATAGTACCAACAAAAGCTACTAATGAAATAGTCCAGCAAATGCATTCAGAAATCTTAAAGAAGCCCATGTGCCCATGGATAGTTATTCTTTTTAATAAATACCTCCTGCTTCCTGTATCTTTTCTGCATGCCTCCTCTCCTTGCACGTCAGTTATTTAGGGTGGGCTATTTTTCTGTGGTTCCTGTTCTCTTAATGGTATTTTGTCCAAATGGTTATTTCTTCATGTATATGCCTAGATAGTAAATGTTGACCATGTCAAACACCATAGCAGAGTCTGATCCTACCACTCACAAATATAGGCTTGAATTTCAAAGCCTGATGAGGCAGGAATGAAGGCAGGTGGGCAGAAAAATTGCCATGGGAGAATAGCCCGACGCACAATGGTCACCTACCCCCTGGCCATTAATTGGCTCTTCATTCAAAAATTGCAGTGTACATTTCACGGTAATGACGTGCGGGGTTGGAACGGACCGAAAAATGAAAATTCAGCACGTGGCCTTTACAGCAAGAAAATAATTAGGGACAGGAGATTTGGCTGACTTTCACCCAAAGAACAAAGAAAAGTACAATACAGGAACAGGCCCTTCGGCCCTCCAAGCCTGTGCCGGCCATGTTACCTGTCTAAACTAAAATCTTCTACATTTCCAGGGTCTGTATCTCTCTATTCCCATCCTATTCATGTATTTGTCAAGATTTTTTTTTTTTTTTTTTTTTTTTTTTTATAAATTTAGATTACCCAATTATTTTTTCCAATTAAGGGGCAATTTAGCGTGGCCAATCCACCTACTCTGCACATTTTTGGGTTGTGGGGGCGAAACCCACGCAGACACGGGGAGAATGTGCAAACTCCACACAGACAGTGACCCAGAGCCGGGATCGAACCTGGGACCTCAGCGCCGTGAGGCGGATGTGCTAACCACTAGGCCACCGTGCTGCCCCTTGTATTTGTCAAGATGTCGTTTAAACGTCACTATCGTCCCTGCTTCAACCACCTACTACGGGCGCGATCAATCGGCCCTGTTCACGCCTGACTTGGTGACGCGAGGAGGCTGTTGGATCTCACGAGGGGCGTTTCAGAGGCTAAAGGAGGAAAGGGTTAAGAGACTCAAAGGAAGGTGAATTTTGGGTTGGTTAAAGTTGGGGGACAGGGAGAGATGGAAAGAGATGGGACATAGTGGCAGAGCCTCTTAGTTAGTAAATCGGGAACTGATGAGGTTGTCTCATGTGTGGCGGCCCTAAATCACATGTTGAGCAGCCGGTCATGCCAGCTCTGCAGCCTCACAGGATCCTTCTGGACACCGTCCTCGTTAGACGAGACCTGCAGTTCTTCATCCTCCTCCAGCATGTCGTCCCACTGTTGCGTGATGTTAATAAGGATGAAACAGTTAGAGACCCTCTGGGGGCTATATTGGAGAGCCCCACCAGAGCGGTCCAGGAAGCAGAAGCGTGTCTTCAAAATGCTGATGCACCGCTCGATGATGTTCCTGGTTGCTGAGTGAACTTCATTATAATGGTTCTCCGCCTCCATCTGGGGTCCTCACACAGGTGTCACTAGCCATGACCTAAGCGCCCACTAGCCATTTCCTCAGAGAGAGTGGCTAGAAAGTGCCGGGATGTATGCATCGTGCACACTGCCTGGATATCGGGTGCAGACGTGCATGATGTGCAGCTGGTGAACGGGCACCAACTGCACATTCATGGACTTCAACCAACCCTGGGCATGCAAGCCATGAGGGTAAATCCAGCAGCCTGGGCACCCTGTTGGGCCTGGTCCTGGTGGGTGGTGTATGTAGATGCCTGGGAGCATACGGCGTCCGTGACAGCGCGGATGCACCTACGTGCAGACTTTTGCGAGATCTCGCACAGGTCCTCGCTCAAGCCCTGGACTGAGCCAGATGTATAGAAGTTGAGGGCCACAGTCACCTTGGTGGCCACCGGGAGCAGGGGCGGGATTCTCCGACCCCCCCGCCGGGTGGGAGAATCGCCGGGGGTCGGCGTGAATCCCCACCTCCCCCCGGTCCTCCCAATTCTCCCGGCCCCCAAAAACCGACCTGGCGTGAGTCGCGCCGCCCGAATCAGAGAATGGCGGGGTCCAGCGCGACTCAGTGGGCGCCGGGGCTGCCCGAATTCTCCGGCCCGCGATGGGCCGAAGCCCAGCCCATCTGTAGCCGGTCCCGCCGGTGTAAATTAGAGTAGGTCCCTTACCTACACAAATTGTTAACCCGGGAGTTTTGGTTGGCGTCGGTGCTAGCCGGTGGTGTCTAACGTGGGTCTCATCACTAGGTGAGCCTTATGTTCTCCCACCAGAAGGGTGTATGGTGGAGACTTTCATACTGCGAAGGCATGCGGCCATATACTAAGAGCCTGCTGTGCGGGCAGGTCCCACAGATGAGGCTGAGCGAGGGGTGTCCGCATTTGCTGGGACCTTAGCTGCTGTGATATGTGGAGCCTGGGTTCTACACAAACGCTGTGACAGGGATTTGGTCATGTTTCCTGGCAGGGGATGGAATCATGGGTGAGGTGGAGACTGCTTGTGATCCTCAGGGGTGGGCTAGCAGATAGTATCACTGGTGATGCTTTTACTCTGAGAGAGACAATATGCCAGGGAGGGTCCAGTGGCATCAGTGCATGTGTCCTTTGTTTGGGGGAAGCCCATCAATCAGTTTTAAATACTTGGAAATCATGGTTTTGAATCACGGTTTTGCATGGTGCTGCTAGCAGGGGACAGGTAGCTCGCTGCGGCCACCCCCAAGGGATTGGACCATCGCAATGGGTTTAGCGCCTGGCACCAATCCCGCTTTTCGGGGAACGCTCCATTCTCCGCATGATCAGGAATCCTGATACCGGCGTCAGGAATGGTGAATCCACCTCCTGATCTTGCACAACCAGGTCCCTGTCATTTTACAATTACACGTCCAACAACTGTGGCCTCCCAATGCAGTTGTGGCAGGTTGCCAGCAAATCAGGTGGATTTTCAGGGCGTGTGTCTGAGTGTCAATGATGTCCAGGCATTTTCTTTCTCAATGAAGAATTTTTGTTTATTAGGTAGTTATTATAAATGTTGCCATTAAAAATAAATAAAAATAGGAATATTTGAGTACAGAAAACACTACTCAACTATAATGCCAGTACACAAGGAGAAATTCTTTGGCTAAGTTCCCATCCTTGAGAATAATACTGCAATGAAGTTAGAAACTCTGGGCAGAATCCTTGTTATGGCTTCAGGGGTCTCGCCTATGGCTGGTGAGAGAAATGCAATATATCTTTTTGGGAAGGTCCGCTGAGCCATGTGCGGTCCCTCAATCAGCCACTTTTCCAAGGAATGTACCAGCAAACTGCTAACATGACACTTTCTGCTTCCACACTTTTCATTTGAATTATAAGGGTCATTGTCAGGAATATCATATTTACCGCATAAATTATTAATATACCTTATTGATTTTAAATGCATTACCTATGTAATTGAGATGGAATCTTTTGTAAATGTATTTCCAGCCTTAATTTTTATAACTTATTCTCAATGTATTTTACCCATTATCCTTACTGTGGTGCGAAGAGGTAGTGAGGTAACAATGAAACTTTACACTGAATCAAAATTTAAATGAAGAGAATTGATTCTTCTGTTCCCATCAAGAATCCAATTTGTTGAGAAGTGAATATTGTTGAGGGAAATAAGGTTTGTAATAGTCTTACCCGATTTCATTGAGGTACATGAACAGTTCAAGGGCCGAGCTCCGAGTGGTCTTGTCACCCAGGTTGGTGACCTTGATAGGGACACCTGCAGCAGAGCAAAAAAGGAAAGTATTTCAAGGCAAAGGATCTCTAACTTCATGGCTGGTGCATTAAATGGGGCTGACATATATGAACTATGAATACACCCCAGTAACTAAGAGCACAGTGGGCTTTGGCTGAGGAAGCTCCAGAGACATAAAAACTCCTTTCTTTTGGGCCGTGAAATCATGGCCAAGCCCTTTACTAATTAAATTTCACACTTCAGCATTGTGTATGCCCCAGCACCTTCTGTCCCACCAGTACCTCATGCAGGCTGGACAAATGAGCGAATAGAATGGGCTTTTTCAGGCTGATAAATGGAGGGGAGCGCACATTGCACGGTCGGCATGCACACATGCTCCACATTATCCTGCCCTACAAAGGTGAATGTCTGTAGTAGTCCATCAAGGGGAATAACCCCATGAATTAATCATTGCTCAAAACAGGCAAAAAAAGGAGATGTCATTGGCCTTCTTATTAGCTGCACGAAATGAGCAATAAATGAAACAGGAAGCAGTTGGGGGTGTGGAAGGAGGAGAAGCAGAAAGCCAGTCTCTAATCTCCTTCACATCCATCTGTCTACCTTATTAGCATATAGCACAGCAATCAGTTGCCAATCAGAGTAAAATAGCCTTTTTAGCCTTTTCTCTATAAAATGTAAGCTCCACATTAATGATTACTAAACCCCAACAAATTTTTGCGCCTGTTGTATTGTCCTCCACTCAGCCTCGTGAGCACCAACATAGTCATCCTGTTGTCCAAAAAGCTACTTAAGTCTGAAAATAGTTAATAATTAGATTAAAACTTCAAATAAATTAACTCTAAAATGAATAGTTATAGCAGGGAGGCTTAGTCCCCTACAGCCTATAATAAATGTATTAGATTTTGGGGCATCTATTCCCAGACACAAAAGAAGTTAACATAATAGTGCTGTAGAAAAGCCGTGTGTTGCTTTTCTGAAATAAAAACACAATAAAAAGCAGTTTTAAAAGGAAAAGCTTAATAATGCAGCACTTAAGATGCATTTCTATTTCTGTTTCACATCAGCAGCAGAATGTTAACTTGACTATTCCAAAAGTATAAATTTTAAAATGAGCTGATATTATAGTTTTTAGTCACAAAGATATACTTCATGGGGGCTGCATAGTGGCACAGTGGTTAGCACTGCTGCCTACGGCACTGAGGACCCGGATTCGATCCCGGCCCTGGGTCACTGTCTGTGTGGAGTCTGCACATTCTCCCCGTGCCTGCGCGGGTTTCACCCCACAACCCAAAGATGTGCAGGTTAGGTGGATTAGCCACGCTAAATTGCCCCTTAATTGGAAAAAAATAATTGAGTACTCTAAAATTAACAAATTTTTAAAAAGATATACTTAATGGCAATACAATCACTTTTACCAGATGTATTATGTCAATGCTATTTTCATCATATACAAAGTGGATGTTGTAACCCAAGAAAGCCTGTGAGAGAGCATCTGGGCCTGAGTCCTTCAGCCATGCAAAAACTTCAGGGATGGGATACTTGAGCCAATGTAAGAGCATCAGGGCCAGAGTTCAGGGCAATTACGAGGAGCTCAATAAGCATTAGAGTTGGGGGTCCTCAAATCAGTTGAAAATATTGAAACAATGAAAACGAGCTCAACAAGTGGAAGGGCCAGGACGGGGAGCAACGATGAGCAACTCAACCGTTGGAGCCTGAATCTTCAAGCTTGCCTCAAGAAGATAGTTCAGGCATAGACTAAACACATTCCTATGACTAGGAAAGGAAAGACATCCAAAACTCCCTGGACACTGCTGAGGTCATTTTTTTTACTGTGAAGTTGCCCGAAAGGCAGCCTGCTGTTCCTTCAGTGCTGGAGGGCCTCCTGTTGGCTCTCCAGCTTCAAGAACCCACTCACTGTTCTAATTGAGTAACGAGCCTGCCCTCTGGCCATTGATAGGCCAGTCTGGGGAAAATCACAGCCAGGTTACTGTTCCTTACACAGTGAAGTCTTCTGATCCCCATTTGACCTGACAGTGGGGTTCCAAAGCCCACGGGAAAAGTCCTGCATTGGTGTATATGGATTTTAAAAAGCATTTGATCACAAGGCACAGAAAAGAATGTTTAGCAAAACTTTCATTCTGAAAATGGCCAGGATACAGAAAGCAGAGAGTAATAGTGAACTGTAGTTTTCAGACTGCATGTAAGTATACAATGATGTCCTCCAGGGCCACGGTCCTTTTGAAATATATATTTATATATAAATGAGCTAGAAGACTAAGTTATTATAAAGGGTCTGCAGGTGACACAAAACTTGAAGTATAGTAAACAATGAGAAGGATAATTGCAGACTTCAGGAGGACATGGACAAGTGAAATGGACCAGAGATATAGCAGATGATATTTAATACAGAGAAAAGTATTAATTGGATGGAACACTTTGAAAGGATGAATGAAGAGAAGTTATATAAATTAAATGACACAATCTTAAAGAAGAGCAGAGAGAAATGGAAGTTCACACAGACAAATTATTGAAGGCGGCAGCACAAGTTAATAAGGTTGGTGAAAAGCACATGGGATCATTAGCTTTATAAATAGAGGCATAAAGTACAAAAGCGAGGAAGTTATTCCGAACCTTTATAAATCACTGGTCAGACCCCAGCTGGAGAACAGTGTCCAATTCTGGGCACCACACTTTATGCTATATAAATGCAAATAGGAGTTGTTGTTATTAATTTTAATGGACAGAAAATCATAGGCAATGCATGTTCGAAGTTCTAATTGGCACTCCCAGCAGGCACATATCCAGGCTATTATGTTAGTTGATTCTTCAGTGAAAAAGACACAAAGCTATTTTGGAACTTGCAATTCCGAAGTTTATTATGGTCCAACTGCTTCTTGGTTACAATCATCTCATCCTCCATTATCCATCCTCATCCCAAAATGAAAAAAAAACTTACCATTTTTGAACTCAATCTCCAATTCGTCAGGAGTGTTTGGAGACTTTGCTGGGTCAACTGTCATCATGAACATACCATCCGGTGCATGATTCTGTCAGGTTATTGAGAAAAACAAAATCAATTTCTGATTTTAAAGCATGTTTATACTTACTGTCAGTCCTCTAAAAAACACTGCTCTGCAGTGTGACATTATGTGCTGCCTGAGCAACCCTGGGAGAAGGAGAGCAATTGTTTCTTTCTCTGTTTATTTTTCCACTTTCTTCCTTTATGGTTTATTGATTAATATACATTTGTATAACATATGTTTAAAAAATGTAAATTTCCTAATATGGATCCAGATCGACATAACTTAATGAATGCTGATTTCAAATGAAAATCATGCTGAATCCCTTACTGAAAATAATCTTCCACCCACTGCCTGCACCCCACTCCTGTCATTTGCAGGAATACATTTTGTCCTTCAAAGAAGAGTTGAGGAGGTAGTCGCCCAGAACACAACTCAGAACGAATGAATCCCAGTTTGTGAAAAAAAATAACTTTGAATTTTTCCCATTCATGTGCTTTACAACTTAACAGCTGAATCCTGTTACCTTGCAACTAGCTATTTCATAAAAATTTGAGCACAAATGTAATCATTCAGCATACAGTGCTTAAAATGGATTTCAAAATTGAAACTTGCTGCATTCTCAGTTTTATGTGCTGAGTTAGCTGACCTCACATTTGGCAATGGGTTTCCAAGCGCTGAGCTGAGCAGTAACCTATGCAAAACCTTACTAGAACCACATGACAATGCAGGTTTACGAACATATGAACAAGAAGCTGGAGTAGGCCATTCAGCCCCTCCAACCTGGTCCGCTATTTAATAAGATCATGGCTGATCTGATAGTAACCTCAAATCTGCACTCTGCCTACTCCTGATAACCTATCACTCCCTTTCTTGCCAAGAATCTATCCACCAATGCCCTAAAAATGCCAAAACTCGGCTGACATAACCTTTTATCTACAAGAATCATAGAACTGCTACAGTGCAGGAGGCCATTCAGCCCATCGATTCTGCACCCACTCTGAAAGAGCACCCTACCACTCCACCACCCTCTCCCTGTAACCCCACCTAACCTTTGAACACTAAGGAGCAATTGATCATGGCCATTCCACCTAACCTGCATATCTTTGGGCTGTGGGAGGAAACCGGTGCACCCAGAGGAAACCCATGCAGACACGGGGAGAAACTGTAAACTCCGCACAGACAGACACCTGAGGTTGGAATTGAACCCGGGTCCCTGGCGCTGTGAGGCAGCAGTGCTAGCAACCAATGTGCTACCCTATTCTTCAACTAGCAATTTAAATAAAACAAAACAGAATCAATTGGCAGCAGTAAGAACACCACATGTTGTGTAGCAGTTCAGAAGGATCCACTGTACACATCATTCGTCAGCCATTCATATCACTTGTGCTTCTGTTGTGTTCAAAATCAGACAAAAGCAATGAAACAAAAAGAAGAAAAATATTTTTGTACGGTATTTGTTTCCCTGCTGTTTTCATTCTAATTCTTCATGCAAGTACGCTTTATTAACATTGTTGGGAATTCTACATGTGGTGCCTTAGAATAGTGAGATCTAGAATCAAAACTGCAGATATAAAGCAGTGAAAATCTCAATTTTTCTGTTGTAGAGAAAGAGTAAGTAGAGTCTGCATGTCTCCCCATAGAGAAAAAGGCAAAAGTCAGAAAGTAAAACATTTCTTTAAAATATGAGAGAGAAGGGCAAATGAAAGAGAAGGCATGGGGGAAAGAATGAGAGAAGGGACATGAGAGAAGAGAGAAAGGGGGGGGGGGGGAACTTGAGAAAGTAAAGACACCACCAGAGACTACCGTACACCTCTTTAGCAGTGAGCTTTTAAACGGTACTGTCAAAAATCTGAGCAGAAGTCCTGCACTTTTACTGAGACAGTCTGATCTGGGAAGCTGGATGTAATAATAACCTTACAAAGAACCACCAAAACCGAGAGGGAGTGGGGAGCACATTTTGTTTCATTTAATGGTTGAATCAATTACTGATACTGAAATCTAGTGAGAAATGTGATTTTTTCAGAAGAATAAGTTTAAGTAAACACAAAAGTGATTGTGAGACCCACATTGTCTGCAAAACAATAATTCCTCCCAGCTCAAAATAGGATCAAAAAACTCAATTTGTTTTTTTAACTAAAATTATCTCTATCCATTTTTAAGATACTGTAGCACTGAAAACAAAGAACAAAATTAAAAATATCCCAACTTTGTGCTCTGGCCTTTTGAGCTCAGCCACAATTTTGCCAACAGGAACAGAGAACAACTGTAGAAGGCAGTGATAGAATAAGGGTGGTTCATGCATTGATCAAACTGAGTTAAGCTACAAATTTGGGTTTGTTGGTTTTGGTTCTTTTTCTATTAAAGCACAGCACGCTTCTTTAACTGTAGGAGGGGAAATAATGGTTGCAATAATTTTGGAGTGAGTGCAACTCAAGAACCAGACTGAAGTGTCCATAGCAATTAATACCACTGGTGTCAAACAAAAATATAGGATGTGATCTAACAGTCTCGTCGCTCCTGACTTGGGACTCAGAGGTCTCTCGTGAGATTTACGATGCTCGTTACGCCTCGTGAGGTCTAACGAGACTTTCCGAGGCATCGAGATCTGGTTCTTGCCCTCACGGGCGTGAACAAGATTTGCACATTCCATGAGTAGTTAGGCCCACTTGAATACGTCCAAGCCAGAGACCTCGACTGGGTGTCGTTTAGCACTTTTCCGGGGGGGGGGGGGGGGGGGGGGGGGGGGGAGGGGGGGGGGGGGGGGGGGGCCAGGACCTCGGAGCCCGCCCGTGCCACCTGGTTACACCAGTAAGGTAGGTGGTTTGATTCACGCCGACAGGACCGGCATGACAGCGGCGGGACTTCGGCCCATCACGGGCTGGAGAATCGCTGGGGGGGTGGGGGGGCGCCGACAGGCGCGGCGCGGGTCCCGCCCCCGCCGAATCTCTGGTGCCAGAGACTTCGGGAGACGGCGGGGGCGGGATTTACGACGGCCCCCAGCGATTCTCAAACTCGGCGGGGGTCGGTGAATCCCGGCGCTGTTCCTTCTCCATTAAATCAGGTGGATTGGCCATGTTAAATTGCCCCAAGGATGTGTAGGTTAGATGGGGCTGTGTATGGGGTTATGGGGATAGGGTGAGGAGTGGGCTTAGATAGGGTTCTCTTTCAGAGGGTGCAGACTTGATCGGCCGAATGGTCTCTTTTTGAGCTGTAGGAATTCTATGGTCTAAATCATGCCCATTATTCCTGGTACACTCTCTTTAAAAAGAGAGGTTAAACGGTCATTTAAAAAAAAAACTTTAATCAGCAATAATATTAAATTATTTGTTCAGAGAACTTTTTCTCCCTGTAATTGTACTAATAGTACAATAAAAAGCCTGCGTCACACTGAAAATGTCCCTGAATAGGTTTTAAATCCAAAAAACAAAATTGTTTCTTAAAAACTGGTACCCTTATGCCATTATTAGAGGCTAAAAAATCACGCCTTTAATTCCCCTCAAGTTGATTTCATCTCATCCTTTGACATGCTCTCAGCTGGAGTCAGAGTAGTTTTAGAGGAACAAGTCAAGCAAGAAGCAAAGCCTGCGGTTGATATAAAATTTGAGTTGATTTGGTACTGAATGAAAGTCAATGCAGATCTATGACCTTGGCAGATGTTTGACCACCGCACTTTATTAAAAAAAAAGGGCACTTTGTGCGACTGTGATAGGTCAGTTAAAGATGAAGCCGTTTAGAGAACAATTCTGTGTCAAAGGATAGAATGCTTTATTTTAGGTACAAACATCAATCACAGCATGGGGGCTGGACCGTCTTTTTAAAAAAAACTTTAATAGCTTAGCTATATGGGAGGAATCCCCATTATAAATCGTGCCAAACACTTGCAGCAAACAGTAAATGTCTTTTCATTAGCAACAGTGTTAATGCAGTACAAACAAAGCAACACGTACAATAAGGGGACATAATGAGCATTTTGGGAACTTGCTTACAGCCAAAAATTGTTTCAAAGTATATTAAAAGGATGATATTTATAAGAACAAAATTACTAAAAAGTTTAAAATAGATCAACAAAGAGGGCAACTTTTCTCAACAAAATTTCAATTTGGTAAATGTTGACATTGTACTGATTCCAGTCAACCTCTGAAAATAGGCCCCAATAGGCCTTTAGCACTCGCCCGGCTCACTCAAATCCGGTTTCTGGGAAAATGGCCCAGGATGTGATGGTGCCAGCAAACCAGTCGGTGGCGTGTTTTTCGAACCCGTCGACATCTGTAAAATTTTGGGCGGGATTCTCCGAGCCTCTGCATCGAAATCGCACTCGGAGACGGGGGCGGTGAAAGGGCATCAGGCCCGCGATCGGGGGGGGCAGCTCATCAATTATTCCTACAGTTGGTCAACTGAGATCATGGACAGGATTTTCCTTCCGGGGGCCAGCTGAGTAGGGCTGCGACAATTTTCAGCGGGTGAACTAACCAATTGGCTAGCTGGTAGGTTGGACATCAATTATCAGCATTGGGGGCAGGAAGAGAGTTGGACTGAATGACAGCAAACCTGATTTAAACCCACTATGGCCACCAGCTTCAAGACAGTCCTCTGGGTATTGAGCTTTTAAAAATTAATTTACGGGATGTGGGCGTCACTGGCAGGCAAGCATTTATTGCCCATCCCTCGTTGCCATTCAGAAGGTGGTGGTGAACTGCCTTCTTGAACCGCTGCATTCCTGAGGTGTATGTACACCCACAGTGATGTTAGAGATGGGGATTAGGTACTCAATGTGTACATTAAGGGGGTTTATATGGGCAGCACGGTGGCCTAGTGGTTAGCACAACCGCCTCACGGCGCTGAGGTCCCAGGTTCGATCCCGGCTCTGGGTCACTGTCCGTGTGGAGTTTGCACATTCTCCCTGTGTCTACGTGGGTTTCGCCCCCACAACCCAAAAAATGCGCAGAGTAGGCGGATTGGCCACGCTAAATTGCCCCTTAATTGGAAAAAATAATTGGGTAATCTAAATTTTTTTTTAAAAAGGGGGTTTATATTGCACTCCAACTTGACGGCAGCATGAAGCCTGAGCTGCATTGGGAAACCTCAGCAGGGCAGAGGCTTTTGGTCTCCAAGGCTATTCTCATGATCTTTTCTTGCATCACCCACAGTTACTGACTTCGAGGTGCTAAGACTGACTCCTTCACTGTCACTGGGCCAAGCATTCCAGAGCAGAGCTCAGACCTAGCAACATCACGACTGACAAGTTTATTCTTTCTCAGAATGTTGGTGTTTCTGACAAGGTGTGCATTTATTGCTCAAAATCGAATTGTCCTTAACTGAACTTGCTAGGACAGTTAAGAGTCAACCACATTGTTGTGGGTCTGGAGTCACATGTAGGCCAGACTGGGTAAAGATGGCTAAATTTCTTCCCTAAAGGACTGAGTGAACCAGATGGGGGTGTACAACAATCGGTGATAGTTTTGTCACCATTACAGAGACTGGAACTTTATATTTCCAGATACATTAATTTAATTTAAATTCAACCAACTGTCGTGGTGGTATTGAACCCATATCCCCCAGAGCATTAGCTACTCAGCTAGTGGTATTACCATTACACCGTCACCTCCAGTACAGTGTAACCTCCACCAGCTCAGATACCGTCAGAGTGGCACTGGGTGATGATCATGTCATGAGTGTGCAGAAGGAGGTGACAGAGGCAGAGGGCAGCTATGGGAAGTCTCACTTGGAGGATGGAGGACTGCCACAGTCCTGCTCAGCTGGGCAAAGATGCAGGGTCTCAGTAGTCACAGGAAAGGGAGCTCTACTTAGACTAGCAGTAACAGATGTGCTCATGCATGCTGGAATTCCCTGAGGCAGTGCAGGGTCACAAGCAGAAAATGGAGGCGTTAAGCAGCTCATGTGCACCACCATGGCTCAGGGCTTTGAGTGCATATTCACATTGGTCAATCTCATGGAGAGACATATGCAGCAGCACTTCGGAGTGCATGCAGGAACTGCACACTGATGTTCATAGGATGCATGCCACACATCTTGTCATCTTGACTACTCTGTGATACTGATGGCAAAAAGATGTTTGGAGAGTATACCATTCGCACCCCAATTGGTGCATCTGGAGTGCCATTCCTAGGGCTGAGGCAGTCATCCTCACAGGGCACAGGTACCATCAGCAGCCTCTGACCCATCTGATTGAAGGAGTTCCCCTCCCACTGCCCCCACCCCCTCTTGAGAAACAACATCTCGGGGTGCTGTGGCAGGTCCACCCATTGCTGCTGTAAAAGACTAGCAATTCACCCCTTAGGTGTTACTTACAGGCTCCTGACTGTTTAAACTGCTGACAGTCTTCTGGAAATTCTCTGGGGTCTCCTGATCATGTAGACACCCATCTACCTTTCCTATCTGGAAACTCTCATGTATCCACGGTATAATCAGGGGGATAAACGTGGCCAGCTCAATCGTTGGACCACCAGCTGCTGGCACTCCTCATTGAACTCCTTACATGCCCAACTCCACAGCAGAGGAAACAGGAGTTTAACAGAGCTGACCCCACACAAAGGGCACATGTACTGGTGGCTGCTGAACCCTCCCTGGCACACAGCCCCTCTCAGAACAATAGCCTTACTCATGAGACTATCCGCTAACCCACCCCTAACGATCGCTTCAGGCCCCGCAGGCCAACCACGCCCCATTGGTATCACACAGTATGAGTTTGGATCTTGTGCGTGCTGAAGAAACCTGAACGGCTCCTGTCACAACCTTTTGTGTTACAAACAGGCTCCACATCACACTGCAGCCAAGCTCCCAACAAAGGCACACATGCCTCAATGACTCCCATCTGTAGGACGTGCAAGCACACCAGTCTTTTAGCATGGAGTCGCATGCTTGCATAGTATGAACGTCTGAACAACACAAGCAGTTGCCACCATTCTGGTGGGAAGGCACAAGGCTCATTCAATGGGAACACCCACTGTAGACCCTTCTGGGAGAAACAAGATAGAGGTCACAGAGCCCACTACTAACACCAATTGTAGCAGCCATCGGTACTCCAGATGGGCAGGGGAGGGACTGGCGAGGGCGGGGGAGCACTAAAACTCAGGGTGATCATGTAATTCAGGGGGGGTTTGGATGGTCAAGTGAAGACTCAACTTGGAGACAGTCTCTGTCTCTCCGCCCCCGCACCCTCCCCCCACTCCCTGTTCGAGGATGTGGCACTGCCATCGTAGGGCGAGGGTGCCAGAGCCAGGCCAGGGCAGACCCTGCAGGACAAGAGCTGCCACAGAATAGCAGGGGCCAGTCAGTGTAGCTCAAGTGTCAGTTGTCTACCAGGTAGGCCAAGGAAGAGGTACGATGGTGCTACATCAGACCACGTTTCTACCGTTCGGCTTTCATCCTTGGAGGACCTGCCAGACCTTGTGTGTCGCACCGTCGGACTCTGTCTCACCAAAGAGACCGTATGCCACCTAAGCTAGATCGTGGCGCATCTGGCACCGCAAGGGTTAGGAAGAGGATACCTGCTCCCAGTGGCCATCAAGTTGATGGCTGCCCTCAATATCTATGCCCCTTGCTTGTTTCAGGCTCGAGTTGGAAACGGTGCAGGATTTCGCAAACGTCTGCGGACTGGTGCATCAGAGTGCGCCCAGGCGTCTATCTACATCCACTTTAACCTGGTCATGGATGCCCTATGCGACCAGGCGTCTATCTACATCCACTTTAACCTGATCATGGATGCCCTATGCGACCAGGCGTCTATCTACATCCACTTTAACCTGGTCATGGATGCCCTATGCGACCAGGCGTCTATCTACATCCACTTTAACCTGATCATGGATGCCCAATGCGCCTAGGCATCTATCTATGTCCATTTTAACCTGTACAAGGCCCACCAGAATGCCCGGGCTCCTGGATTTGCTGCCATCGCTGGCAGGCACCAGGGGTTATTAATTACATGCATGTAACCCTCAGAGCACAGTCTTGTCATGGGATGCCCCTCATTAACTGGTAGGGGTTCACTTCCTGAATGTAAATCACCAGCTGCACATCTGTGCATGATACCAATCCAGCATGCACAATGCATGCATGCTGGTGCACTCGGAGGTTGCCTGCACCTTTGAGGCGCTCCCTCAGGTGACGGGTGGTGAGTGGTGACAAGGCCTACCCGCTGAGGGTGGCGCCTGTGCACAGGTGCCAGGCCCTTGTGGAGAATTTTTATAAGGATGCTCAATCAGTAACTAGGAGAGTCAACGAACGTTGCATCAGCCTCGCAAAGGTACGCTTCTACTGCCTGGACCGCTCTGGTGGGGCTGTCCAATACAGTCTCCAGAGTGTCGCATGCATAGTGGTAGCCTGCTGTGTCCTGCACAAAATCATGCAACAGCGGCCAACATACTAGAGCAGCGGGCTGGCCTCGTTGGACGAGGACGTTGTTCTGGATGAGCCAGGCGAGGACCCGGAGTCGCAGAACGAGTCATTTAGGGCCTTCAAACTAATCACCGTCTGATTTTCTGACTAGGAGGCCAAAAGACCGACAACTCCATTCCCCCCCCCACTCCCTAGTCAGCTCCCCAGACCCATTGCCCTCCCTGCCTCTCCACTTTCCCCTTAGCACAGCTCTCCCTCCCCCCCTACGAGGGTCATCTGGACATCACAGCAAGGTGTTGGCCCTGGGTTGATAGCATCAGCAGGTCTTATCTGTCGGATAGAGGATGATGACAATTCGGTGTGAGATGAGCTTTGGTGCTCATTTTCTTGCAAAGTCTGACTCCAGTCTTTTAGATAACATGCCACTGTCTGCCTGGATAATCCCTGGTTGTGCGATGGGGACTTCTTATAATGGGCCATTTTGGGGGAGGGGGAATTGTTGGTGATGGAGCACGGTTTGGGCATATTCACTGAGGATGCTGCCTCCAAATCTGCAGACATGGGAGAAAGGTAAGTGGAGAGGGATGGGGGACCCAGGGATGTCAAAAGCAATGGCGGAAGTGGGCTTTCTATGTGTCTTCCTTCCCCTGATGCCAAGTCTCTGGGTTGGGTATAGAGCGCCTGAGAAAAGGAGGCACTTCCCCCTCCCCACCAGCCTACAGCATTTGCTTTGGGGTTATCCCACATGTTAAATTCCAGTAGTGGTGGAATAAGGCCTTTAAGTGGTTACTGAGGGCTCTCAAATGGCCTCTGTTTGTGAAGGCCTCCACCCTTCCCACCTGGAACTTGATGAGGAGAGTTGGGAAGGTGGCAGGATCTCCACCCTGAACATCCTGCGTAATTACAAGGCTCTTCATTCCTCCAAACGTGCCTCTATGGGATGGAGGCATTACATTTTGCCACATAATATCAAATAACGAGAAAGAATTCATAAATTATGCCCTGAAAAATACCTTTCAGCTATTTGCCATGCTGCTACGTTACACTCACAGGTTCAGTTCCGCTGTGCAATTTGTCACTATAATTGATTTTTTTTTTCCTTCTGAGATACTCATTTTCCTAACAGTTGACAATTATAATACTATGCCAATTGCAGTAAGTTGCACAGTTATGAAAACTGCAGCATGAATGTTCAGTTTCACAAC
Organism: Scyliorhinus canicula; assembly: GCF_902713615.1. NCBI lineage: Eukaryota > Metazoa > Chordata > Chondrichthyes > Carcharhiniformes > Scyliorhinidae > Scyliorhinus > Scyliorhinus canicula. The sequence continues at coordinate 59,349,874 of NC_052166.1, forward strand.
ATAGTGCCATTATTTGTGTTGGTGCAAGGCAGACAGTGAATAAGGGAGAAAAGCAGTTGAAGCAAATGCTGCAGAATAAATCTATGTGCCAGTATAAAGAGTCGTGGGACTTTGCAGGTGAATTATATCTTGTTCAAAGAGCTCATATTTCTGAAAGTTTATTGGGATCCTTTGACCAAGTTGTGATTTCCATTAGATTTTTTGTTATTTTATATATTAAGAGAATTACTATGCAACAATTTTTAAGTAATGAATTAATAACTCACAGAATGGGAATAAAGCATGGATGGGAAAATTAGTTACATAGATAATTAATTGGATGAGCTTCGTGTTCCAATTTGTTATTTTATGAACTTCACACCATTATTATCAGTGACCTTCTCAGGTAACTATAGAGTTAATGCTACCATGTACTGTGCTGAGAAAAACAAATTAAAGAGAACTGATGTGAAAATATTGAATTGAATGATATTAGACATACTTTATATTTTATTTAAACACAATAACCAGTCTCTTCCTGCATATAGAAAGTTTACTTAAATTATTTTTTCCTCTTTACCAAACATTGAAATTCAGATCGTCTCCAATTTGAATCTGACCTCAACTACTTCTTAAATGAAAATATACCACCGCTCGATCAGCTTTCCTTGATTGTTCGGTGTTCTGCTTGCTCTGGTTCAAAAAAACAAATCGTTTTGTACACTGTATCACTGAGTTCCATTTAGCCCTCGCTGTAGGAGGCCAGACTGCAATGTCAGCCTCAGAGAATCTGAAGAAAGTCTACCCAGAAAGGGGTGAAGGGAAGAAATTGGAGGCAAATGGGCCGTGAACTAAACCATCATGTAGAGCTATCGATGCTGATAACATTTATTCAATCGCCTGATATTGTTGAGCTTGGCCTGAATGAAGTCTTTCAGGGTGCTGCATGAAGTTAAAGCAAGTAAATTTCTATCTTTTGCTGCATTAGCTGCCTCATTGCCCTTCAATCGGCCTCACAAAAGCAGAAAATGGTTATACCATCTGCTTTCAATTCTCTGTAGCCAAATGTTCTTGTTGCGCCACTGCACACATTCAGAACAGCTCCCCCCTCCAACTCCCCCACCACCAAGCCTTCTGGGTATTCCTAAAATCCCACTGCAAAGTAAATAGAAGTTTGTATTTAATCCAAAAAAAACAGATTTTAGGACAAATTACAACTCTTGTTGATAAAAGTGTAAATGATTTAATTTCACTCCTTTGCTCTAATAAGTTTATAAAAATCACTAGACCTCAAAGTGAAGTAGACAAGGTAAGAGCAGCAGTTTCCTTCTTTCATTAAATAGGAACATAATTGTGCTCATTTATACTTGCAGGACATGCATTAATTAGAAATCTTCCAAATGTATAAATTAATTATTTTAAGTCTAGAAACAAAAATCCAAGCCAGCATAATGATTTTTCTTTATAAAAAGGGTATTTGAAAGATCTCCTGGATATGAGCTGCTGCACTTTTGCAGTTAACAACAGGGGCGAAATTCTCCGACCCCACGCAGGGTCGGAGAATAGCCCGGGGCCGCCGAAAAACCCACCCCCGCCGTGGCAGAAATTCTCCGCCACCCGGGAATTGGTGGGGGCGGGAATCGCGCCACGTCGAGCGGCGAGTCCCCTGCGGCGATTCTCCTGTCCATAATGGGCCGAAGTCCCGCCGCTGGGAGGCCTCTCCCGCCGCCGAGGTTTGAACCACCTCTGGTGGCGGCGGGATCGGCGGCACGAGCGAGCCCCCGGGGGGGCGGGGTGATCGGACCCCTGGGGGTGCCCCCACGGTGGCCAGGCCCGCGATCGGGGCTCACCGATCGGCCGGCGGGCCAGTGCCGTGGGGGCAATCTTTCTCTTCCGCCGCCACCATGGCCTACACTATGGCGGAGGCGGAAGAGAATCCCCAGCGCTCATGCGCCGGTGGTGACGTCAGCGGCAGCCTTTCGGCCAGCCCCGGCGCCGGGCGTCAAAGGCCGTCGGTGCCAGTTTTGGCGGCAGTCGGCTTGGTGCCAACCGCTCCGGCGTGGGCCTAGCCCCCAAAGGTGCGGAGAATTCCGCACCTTTGGGGAGGCCCGACGCCGGAGTGGTTGGCGCCACTCCGCTACGCCGGGACCCCCCCGCCCCGCTGGGTAGGGGAGAATCCCGCCCCAGATCACTATCACATGGAAGAAAGTAACTTGATTAGAATAGGAGTTACAGAAAGGTGAAAAAAATAATTATATATATATATATATATATATATATATATATATATATATATGTGAAGGGTGTGCTTTGAAAACTTGTTTAAATTTTCCAATTATTGTTGGTATCAACAATTCAGATTATCTATTGATCTCACTCCAGGATTAAATAGCATTGAACTACTGCACAAAATATGCATCAGTTAATGTTTATCAATTTCCCATTCCATGGGCAGCACGGCGGCCTAGTGGTTAGCACAACCGCCTCATGGCGCTGAGGTCCCAGGTTCGATCCCGGCTCTGGGTCACTGTCCGTGTGGAGTTTGCACATTCTCCCCTTGTCTGCGTGGGTTTTGCCCCCACAACCCAAAAATGTGCAGAGTAGGTGGATTGGCCACGCTAAATTGCCCCTTAATTGGAAAAAATAATTGGGTAATCTAAATTTATAAAAAAAAAAAAAAAAAATTTCCCATTCCAGCTGGACCTAGCTTGCTCTATATTTGGGTAGAAATTATATGCATTTCACCTGCTTTTCAGCCATATTTTTCATACCAATTTAACAATGGAATGAGCTATACCCAAACTGCACAGGCACTGCTCACACTGCTAAATATGTAGGATCCATTTGAAGATGTAAAGGATGGTGTCAACCCCTGTTGAGGACCCTTTTCAGAACTAGTTGATGAGCAGCGTAGAAGTCAGTGCTCACCTCACAATGGGATCTTTCGTGTTCCTGGCAACTATTAATTGAAGTTGTTTATTGTGAAGCTGCATTCATTCATTGCCCAACCCTGTAGCCCACTTCAACATCAGGAGGTGGCTAGAAATTGAAGTCTTTGCTTGGGCAAGTAATCTGTGGTGCCATGGCCAGTCATGGTAGCTTGTGTCAAATATATTGATGAAGCCAGAGGACTGATTTATTTTGATCCCTGACCTTCTTACTTCAGATATACACTTATCATGTAATCCTGAGTCTGGACCCCATTGTGCACCATACTAAATACCACTTTCCTTCAGGGGATCATGCTGAGAGAATCTGAAAGCTTCTTTTGAGGGGGCCAGGAGAGCATTCCAGTTGCTCCTGGCACATAAGGAGTTCTGAAACATCTTTAAAACTTGGGGAGCCAACAATTCCTACCTCAGCTTTACTGCAGAATTTCCCATGAAGCCCATGAAACAGCAGTCAATTTCAAACCAGGTCCCCATTTGTGCTATTGGAGCCAGATTGAATTATTTAATTAATTGTTCCACCTCTCCATGGCAGAGCATTTAGCTGTCCCGACATTCACCGCTGTAATAATGGTAGCGAGTGCTTTCACAGCATGTTGGAGACACATTCGCATACTGCATTTTTATCCAATGAATGTTAAGGAAGTGACACCTTACTATCACAAATGTCAATTGGATTTCTCATTGTAACCACCCCATGCTGCCTGGAAACTCGCAGGCGGGAAAAGTGAATCCCGACGACCAGAGAATTATGTCTCACAGCTGAACCAAACCCTGGTCCAAGACAGGAACTTTGGTTGATTTTCAACTCCTTTACCTGGGCCACAAATTTCAAGGCTAGGTGTATGGTGTTCCTACTGCTACCAAATTGAAATTGGCTAATAAGGTATAGTGTATAGTTTGGGGCCTCACGGTAGCATGGTGGTTAGCATCAATGCTTCACAGCTCCAGGGTCCCCGGCTGGGTCACTGTCTGTGTGGAGTCTGCACGTCCTCCCCGTGTGTGCGTGGGTTTCCTCCGGGTGCTCCGGTTTCCTCCCACAGTCCAAAGATGTGCGGGTTAGGTGGATTGGCCATGCTAAATTGCCCGTAGTGTAAGGTTAATGGGGGGATTGTTGGGTTACGTGGGTTTAAGTAGGGTGATCATTGCTCGGCACAACATCGAGGGCCGAAGGGCCTGTTCTGTGCTGTACTGTTCTATGTATGGATTGGATGCAGGACCTATATTGTCTGTTTGATAGCCTCTTCTGAGTGACTGAGCCAAAGTGAAATATCAATTGAGGGTGGTAATCAATTCAGACCTGATTTGGGAGTCCAATATTCTACCTTTAACTTAGCTAGGTATCATGACAGCATCCTTAAATCCATTACTAGGTTAACGCTTCTGCTAAAATAGCAGAAAAGAAATTCATAGGCTACTTTCAGAGTGAAATTTCACTATATTGCAACACGGATACTTTCACATCACCAAGAATTAAAATCGGTAAAATACTGATTTTCATCATACTGCACAAAAGGAGCCTGACAACTGTCACCAGCAAAATAAAAGTGAAAATCAGTAATTTTCCCTACATTAGAGACTATTGCAGACTGGTGTGTTTCAAGGGAATAAAACATCTCAAGGTTGGGCTGACGTTAAACCATTCAAGCTTCGCTCTTGTGCTTTGCACCATCACCTCAACTCAGTCAGTCCGGTAACAAATTCCAGATTGCTCATATGCATACACACAAAAACACACTTATTAAACCAAGTGTTTTCCCATTAATTTTTGAAGTGTGGCTGCACAGATCCAAAGTACATCACACAAATTGGCATGTAAAAACGAGCCTTAAATGTTTAATGATAAAAAGACATGTTACATCATTTGAGGTCAGATTTAACGTCAAATTTTCAAGCAATGCTTCATTAAAGCAAATTGTATTTTCCTCCAGATTATATAAAACCCATCAGTAGCTTCCCCCTCTCTAATATAAATGAGTAAACATGCTAGTAAAACCGGATAAAAGCCTGTAGTGAAGACATGAAAATGGCTAATGGCAATGAAAAGCCAGCCTATTGGCTGCTACTGCTTCGAAAATTGTATTAGTTCATGACCTTCGATCAAACAAGACCCTACATTTCACATTGAGAGAAACCACTGCTGCAAGCTGACAACTTTGAAGCGCTCCTCTGTGAATGTGGCTCATCTGTCTAATTGCTTCTTTATTGTTTCGATGTGACATTGTATTGTACAATGTCACATAGAATGTTTCCCCCCCCATTGATCTCAGCAGCAATAAAAAGCTTTAAAACACAGATGATAATACTACCAGGGCTTGGCCTTGCCATTCCCCCTACCCCCATGAAATTTCAAATTATGGGTCACACACATAACACATTATAAGCTTAACAGCATATTTGAGTGTATTTCAATGTCATGAATTATTACCTTGGGGTTTTCCAGGATCCCAGATTCATAGCTGTGGGAAAAGATTAAAAAAATACAAAGAAATAAACAAGGACCAGACTATATTAAGATGGCGAGTATTTGAAACAAGTACAGTAGTGATTAAAATAAAAATGAGTGCTGGAAATCTGGAAAGAACAGAAAATTGTTGGAAATACACATCAGGTCTGTCAGTATTTGCAAAGGAAAACAATTGTTGCATGTTCAGTAGAATCCATCATCAAGCAGGCTCTGACAATTGGTCTTCACAATTATATTTATTTTTCAGATGTAGATGGATCTGCTGTGAAACCCCAATTTTTAACTTCACCATTCGATGCTCAGATTCTTACCTGATATGCATAATGTTAGCATCCATACTCCAAGGGCTTTTGGGAGTGACAGGAACAGGAATGCCATGTGCCTATCATCATAAAAGAAAATCAACGATCATTTGGGAAATCTTAAACCAACATCCATAATAGAGCCCTGTTAAGTACAAGTAATATTCTTTATAATCATAGAATTTACTGTGCAGAAGGAGGCTATTCGGCCCATCGAGTCTGAACCAGCCCTTACAAAGAGCACCCTACTCAAGCCCACATATCTACCCTATCCCCGTAATAATAAAATGTTCCTCACAGTTTTTCTACAAATTCAGTAGAAGACGAGGAAAGTGATCTTAGGGAAAGAAAGGTTCAGCTGCGGGATTCTTCGTTGATGATTTCCTCCGCCCCACCGGCAGCGCCCCACCGGCAGCGCCCCACCGGCAGCGCCCCACCGGCAGCGCCCCACCGGCAGCGCACCACCGGCAGCGCCCCACCGGCAGCGCCCCACCGGCAGCGCCCCACCGGCAGCGCACCACGCCTGCGCGTTTTCCGATGACGTGGAGTGGCCCACAGGGGGAAACCGAGAATCTAGCTGCCGGCGAATGTACGCCACCCAGGAAAACGGGGCTGGCGGGACGCAGAATCCCTCCCCAGATGTATCTCTTTCTAAATAATATTCCTGTCTTCATTAAAAAAGCAGAGGGAGCACATAAACATTTTTGCTACTAACATTGCAGTGTCGTTTCAACTAAAAATTATCCCCAATTGAGTACAATGAAAAATAATCATTTTAAGTTTTTGCATCATCTCTGTACTTTACCCATTATATAACATCCCTTGTTGCTGCTCATTCTAGAGTACCACTACTGTCTATAGGACACCATCCCAACCCACAAAAAGAAAAATATTATTACAGGAATTTGCAGCACAAAAATAGGCCACTCAAACTAACTGATCTTTGCCAGCATTTATGCCCTGCACAAATCTCCTCCCACCCTATTTTATCTAATCCCATCAACATATCCTTCTATTCCTTTCTTCTTCATGTACCTATGAAGCTTTCCTTTAAATGCATCTATTCGCCTCACATTCTCCACCTGATAGCATGTCTAATTCTAACCATTCTAAAATAATTTCTCCTGAATTCCTTATTTTACAATACATTGAAGTTAGTGTGCACATAGGTTCGACATTCTCTTTGCTGCACCTAGTTATTTGTTTCCCCACCTTGCCGTACTTCATAGAACTCTAACCACCCAAACTGACTGGGTTACTATATTTTTTCTGTGGTTTTGACTAATTGTTCGGCATGTGCCATTTCCAGCTGTCAAATTAAGCCCTGCTTTAAAAGCCACACACTGCTCATCAATTTCCCCTCAAGGTTGACTGCTGTGCTGGGAACAAACTAATAAGACATGATCTACGAATTACAGACAAGCTCAAAGACTGAACAAAAGATTACACAGGGGAACTTAATATGTGATCAGTGCGTTAAAGAGGAATCTTCAGCTGAATTCTTTAATATTTCCAGTACTTCCTAGTCATTTTTTGTACAAACGTAAGGATAATTTAAGTTCCTAAGAGACAATCAACACCTGTTTTCAAGGATGTTACGTGTGTGTCTGGGGGCAGGGGACAAGGGCAGGACGGAAGAGTTATGAGCAGGAGAAGATGAAATAAAGACATGATGCAGAGAAGATGAGTATCTATTCTTGTGAATTGATACGATTTCCCAACCTCCCACTGCGAGGCTCCTCCTACAGATCACATACAATACACTGAAGCATAGATAACAAACAACATTATGAAGTAATTCATTACTTTGGCCTCAATTATCTCTAATCACCGCGACAGAGCAGTACCCCTGGTGACCAGGGCCATCAGCTCTCGAAACTCAGTCTTGCAGAAATGCCACCAGCTACTAAGGCAGACGGAAAGAAAGCTTTAGTGTGGAATCTTTCACATGAAACAAGCTTCGGTGATGAATAACACTGCTCCAAAAAATGATACTATTCATGAGCCCTGCACTGAAGTGAAAAGGTTTCTTCATTTTTTTCCCCTATTGTCCAGAGTCATACAATTCCAGTCAAAAATAAAATATCCAAAAAGAGGCTCTTCCTTAAAAATCACTAAATTACAAAAAATAAACTTTACTACTTGGGCACTTTGGAGAAGTTTTTTTTCAAATGGAAAGTCCCCACAAAGTATAATTCTATACCCTGTTAAAGCTGAAACATTTTCACCCTAAATATTCTAGAAAAGGCTGCAGTTTTAAAAATCATCAAATTGGTAAATAAATGTTGTTAATTCGTGAGCCAAAAATCTACTACTGGAAAATGATTTGTTTGTTGCCATGTGGCATCAAGAATTATGTCCTTTCTGGTCTACTTATGTTACCCACCATTTCAGCCTACAGGGAGGGCAGGCATCGTTTTTATTTTATAACCCACTATGCAGAGGAGCTCATAACATATTGGTTAGAACAGAGATCAGAAAACAGTACAGCTTACCCACCTAAGAGTGTCTTCTTTGGCAGACAGCAAGTAGCATATATGGAACCCTCTAATCTATATACAGTGTAATACATACTGGGCGGGATTTTCCATCCCACCGCCTCCGTTTTCTGGTGTGGCGTGCCCCTGCCGGCAGCGGGATCCTCCTTCCGGCAACCGGCCACTAGGGTTTCACATTGTGGGCACCCCCACGCTGTTGGGAAATCTGCGGGCATGAATGCGCTGCTGGCAAAACGGAGGATCCTGCCGACGGAGAATCCAGCCTACTGTATTTACCCAGTGAACAAAGTCTTATTCTGATCCACTGATCTACTCCCCCATCAATCCCAACTGCTTGACCCCTTCTCATGCAATTGCATACGGTGTAACTCCTGTCCCTTTACCTCCTCCCTCCTCATCATCCAAGGCCCCATCACTCCTTTCAGATGAAGCAGTGTTTCAATTTAGTCTACTTTAGTCACAATGTTGGCCGGAATTCAGGATTCTCTGGTCCTGCCGGCAGCGTATCCCTCTGCAATTTTCCCGGTGGCGTGGGGTGGCACAATGGGAATTCCCAATTAACAGCGATGGGAGTAAAGAATCCATCAGCCAGCGAACAACGTGCTGCCTTCCGCCGCTGAGAGGGCAGAGAATCCCGCCCATGGTCTCCTCTACATTGGGAGATTAAACACAGACGAGGTGACCATTTTGCAGACCACCTTCACTCAGTCTTATAGCATGAACCCGACCTTCTTGTTGCTTGCCATTTCAACTCACCGCGTTGCTCTGATGACTACATTTCCATCCTTAGCCTGCTATAATGTTCCAATGAAGTCCAATGCAAACTGGAGGAACAGTACCTCATCTTCCAATTATGCACTTTACAGCCTCTGGACTGAGTTCAACACCTTCAGACCATGAACTATCATCTCCATTTTGATCTTTTTTTAAAAATCTTTCTTTCCCCCAATCCTCTCCCACATCAGGGCCACATGTAACTTGTTCTTAGGTTTTGCTTTCACAGAGTACTGACTCTTGTAAGAGAGCAGAATGTTTTAATAGCAGAAACTTTGTGCCACTATTTGCACCTTCTTTAGTCTTTAACATTAACATTTCCTTTGTCTTATGTTCACGACATCTTTGTCAAATCTCTCCTGAGCTCCTACGTCTCCCTGATCTTATATTTTGTTCCATGTGCTCCAACCCCTCTCTTCAACAGTATAAAATCACATTTCTACATCTTTTCAGCTCTGAAGTAGTCATACGGACTCGAAGCGTTAACTCTGTTTCTCTCCCCACAGATGCTGCTAGATTTTACCGGTATTTTCTGTTATTATTTACTTTGATAACCAGGTTTTACCTTATTACACAACATTTAGATTAAAAAGTTAGCACTGCTCAAGAGGAACAAATCTGAATTTGAAATTCCTGGTCCTGATTTCAAGTTTGCAAATTTCCAATTGGATAAACACATGCATTTTAAAATCCATAATTAGTTTTGGATGCATCTAAATTCCACATTCAGCCAAATACATATCAGAGTTCTGCTTTGAGTCGATTTAGATTCCCAAAGTACTGAAGCCTACAGTCAGTGGATGTGTCTTACCAACCTTTAGGAAATTGTGGGATAAGAAAATACAAGTTATGAACCGTCACAGGAATGTTTCCACTACTTAGTTGTTGTACAGTACAGCAGTGGTGCAAAAATTCCACTCCCAAGGGTGATTAAAGATATATATTTCCAAAAAGGGAAAACTGAAGAGTCTCTGAAAAACCGAAGACTGCAACAGCAAGTACACCTACAGAGGTATGAATTTAGCTGCCTTGAAGAACATGGGCTGGATTCTCCGACACCCTCCCACCCCCCCCCCCCCCCCCCCCCCCCCCCCCCCCGTCGGAGAATCGCCGGGGGCCGCCGTGAATCCCGCCCCGGCCGCCACCAGAGGTTCGGCGGGAATCGCGCCGTACCTGTCAACGCCCCCCCCACATCCCCCGCCGATTCTCCAGCCTGCGATGGGCTGAAGTCCCGCTGCTGTAATGCCGGTCCCACCGGCGTGAATCAAAACACCGCCCTTACCGGCGGGACTGGCGGCGCGGTCGGGCTCCGGGGGGGTGCCCCCACAGTGGCCTGGCCCGCGATTAGGGCCCACCGATCCGCGGGCGGGCCTGTGCCGTGGGGGCACTCTTTTCCTTCTGTGTTGGCCACAGACTACGTGATGGCCGACGCGGAAGTGACCCCCTCCCCAGCGCATGCGTGGGGATGACGTCAGCAGCGGCTGATGCACCCGCGCATGCGCGGACGTCCGCCGAAGTCCCTTCGGCCCCGGCTGGCGTGGCACCAAAGGCCTTCCGGCCGGGAACCACTCCGGCGCGGGCCTAGCCCCTCAAGGTGAGGGCTTAGCCCCTAAAGATGCAGAGAAATCCGCACCTTTGGGGCGGCCCGATGCCTGAGTGGTTCACGCCACTCCATCCCGCTGGGCACCCCGCCCCGCCGGGTAGAGGAGAATCCAGCCCCACATCTTTAATCTGCAAAATTAATTTACTTCTTCATGTTTTAAAAATAAATCATGCCTTTCTACATCCCGTTCATTCTTGATTATCAAGTTCAGGACTCCAATATCATTGCAGGCAGAAATGATACTTCATAGTAGTACAGAAATTAAATAGAGCAATCTTGGACAAATAACGCAGAAGCAACAAGCTGATCAGTTAGCAGACATCAGGGAAATGTTCTGTTTTTGAGAGGGGCATTCTCACAGTAGGAAACTTATTTCTCTCTCCTATACTTCAAGCTGTAAAGACTCACAGTTCATTTTACCCCTCAGATCCATTTAGCTTAGATCAGAGGGCAGCGTAATCCTTTCGCTGATGTCCATGTTTGCCTTAATAAAACTTCTCTTATCCCAAAACATGTCTGCAAACTCATGAAAAGTGAATCTTTGCTACTACCAGAACATAGGTTGTGTGATTTACACCCGGGGTCTCCTTTGACTGTATGAAGATTATGGAATTGACAGCACCAAAGGAACATAGGATTGCCTTGTGATTTAAGCTTCAGCGGTTCTCACTAGTTTGAAACTACATAACTCACTTGCCGTTATGGGTCGTTTGCACTCATGAACTCACTCCTGTAATAAACTGCTGCTGTCAGTAATATCCTATAGAGTTGTTCTAGAATAAACATGAAAAGATAATGGCTAATGAGTTGTAGTTGGACAAATGCAGTTGTGTATTATTGTTCCTCAACAATAAATGTTAAATTAGTAGCTATTTACTTGATGCTTTTACCTGGCCTGATTTTCCCCCCCTCAAGCAGTTTTGCATCAGCCTTGAGTGGTGTCAACAGGTTACCCACTGTTACAAAGTGTTTTCCTCATGTCACAAGAAGATGGAGCAATTGTTAATGCTTGAGCAACCAAGCCATTGAATGGTTCATTAGGTTTCAAGAGGTTGTTTTTTCATTGAATGCCTTTTAGCTTCAATGGGCTGTTATCATTAGCACAGGGTGCAGCCCAAAAGCGGTGGTCTCAAGTCTAATATGGACACAGTCTGGGGCAAAGACTGTTAGTAGTGCTTCCACCCACTTTTGCGTATTTAAAACAGCAAAATGTAGTTCTTGCGATTTTCATTTGTTTTATGCTTTATAACTCATGACAACTATTGTGGCCTTTAAGTGTTAAACTCTTCATAAACTCCATTAATATTTTACATTCCAAGAAAGTCTCAAATAAATCAAACTGGAAACTATAATTAAAGGTAAGTAATAACACTGATTTTTTATGAATGCAGTTCAGTGCATGGAATCAGGATTTTAAAAGCCCCAGAATTTGAATTCCCAAATTAAATTCTCTATTTCCTCACACCTTTGTCTATATAACAATTGTCTATACTTCAGAATTAATTCATTGTAAGTGAAATGCATTGTGACATTCCAGAGAGAAACAAGACACTACAGGAATTAAAGTTCTTCATTTGAAAATGTAATAAGTTTTTTACAAAAAGGATTTGTGCATTTTAATTGTGTTTCTGTTAATAGGAAAAATTAGTTAAATGACAAAAGCTCCCCACATGTTTAGTTGGACTGTTTTGCAATCATCATTTTTTCTGTGCAAGTCACCTATTTTCATTACACAAAAATACTAGTTAGAACACGTACATTAATTATTATACGGGCTAAGTGTGAATTAAAAGGCAAATTTAATCACATTTGTAAACTGGTTGGCAGGCAATTGTCTAAAGTTAAATAAAAACTGTAAATGCTGGAAAGACAGATGGCTGGATTCTCCATTCCTGAGGCTAAGAGCTGGATTCTTCCGCCTCACCCGCTGCAAGATCGCCACAGGTGACACATGGACAATGGAAAAAGTCGATTGACCTCAGGCGGGATTCTCTGGTCGCCGGTTGGGCGTGGCCCAAAGTGTTGACGCCCGGGCACAATTCGCAGAGTTCTACGACAGCTCCTAGACCGATTCTTCGACCATTGAGGGGCTAGCATAGGCACCATGTTGAACACAAAAGATTCCAATGGACAACAGTGTCGGGCTCACCAGGGTCGGGATTGACACGAGAGACGCTGACAAGCTGCAGCCGCATATTAGTGGGCAGTCAGCAGCGTGCACAGCTGGGTGGCTGCCTGGCAAGCTGAGCCAATGGTGTTCCGTGTCTGTCCATCCTGACCCCACAGCCCACCTCCTAGCTACCTCCGACCCTGGCAGAAGTCCTGCCGGCCAGCGGCACAACTGTCAGCACACCGTGGTGATGGTGGATACTTTCCATACCCCCTCTCTCCCTGTCATCAGCTATGGCGTCAGTTTCACGATTTGTGAAAGCATAAGTGAACCTTGCCACCAGGAATTCCCCCAGTAGATGCGGGGAATCGCAGAGGCCCTGGAGGATACTGTGTCAGGCCCACTAATGATCTGCAATGGCATATGCTATACGTGCAGAGTACAACGCATTGTAGCCGCACTCGAGGCACCAGAGAATCACGATTTGGCTTGAACCCGGCGTCATCCACGATTTTGGCATCAAAACCAATTCTTTGCCCAATCGCCTTGCCCGATTTCAGCGCGGCCGTCCCGCCAACAGTCTTTCTGGCGTAGAAAATTAACCTTTATAAATGTGAAATCTTGGTTCTTTGGATTTTAATTATTGTTGGAGGATTTTGGAAAATATGGGCTGAATTATCCACCTCGCGCTGCGTAGCAGTGTTACCGATATGGCTCCCCCTTTTCGGTATTTGCATCCCTAAAGTAAGCGAGTACACCCATAATTTTCCAATCACTGGTGGTGAGTATGGTTTCTTTGCATTAGGAGATATTTAGAATATTACCCCTTTACTGCCCAAAGTAAAAGGGGTACACAAGAATAGAAGAAATAAGAGCAGAATAGGCCATTTAGCAACTTGAGCTTGCTTCGCCATTCATTAAGATTGTGGCTCACCCTATTGTGTCAATAGATCCACTTTCCTGCCTGTCCACCATTTCCCTCATTGAACAAAAATTTGTTTAACCCAACTGTGAATATATTTAATAACCAAGTCTCTGGGGAGCCCACATACGTTCTGAGGGAGGGATCAGATGAATCAAGTACCCTTCAGGCACTTATTTGGCCACCATCAGGCCTACTCCACAATTAAGGCTCATTTAAATATGCATTCGCGGGATTCTCCTGGTGCCTGGGATCTAACGGCTGCCCAGGGAGATCTCAGCAGTGTGTCATTTAGTACTGGTTTCCGCAAGCATAGTGGCAGCTGGAGGGTCTCCCAGGCCATTAGAGACCCCTTGGTGGCAACCCCTCTGCCAGTGCCAGGGGTGTTAGATTGGCACTGACAGGGATCAGGCCTATGGGGGCTTACCAGGTGAGAGGGTGTGGGGGGGTGAGAGTGTTCCCAGGGGCCTCCCAGAGGGGGGAGAGGGGGTAACAAAATGACGCCCGCTCTGTGAGGAGCCTTTCCTGCTGGCCTCACTGCAGTCACCCTGCCAAATGTGCCCAAAACCAGACATAGATTTCTACCGGTTAAATCGCACCCAAAATACTTGTTCAAAGTTTCTGCCAGTTCTTTGTTTCCCATTGTTGATTCCCAAGTCTCATTCTCTAAGGGACCAATGCTTACTTTGGCTACTCTTTTTATATTTGCAGTCTGGAATTTACCAGCAGTTTACTGGCGATGGGATTCTCTTGTTTCGTCAGCAGCGCACCTCCACCCTCAGATCCCAGCATCGTGAGGTGGCTCAATGTGAAATCTCATTGACAGTGGCAGAAACAGAGAATCCTGCTGCCAGTGAATGGTGTATTGGCTCCAACTACAGAGAAACATGCAGATGGGGAGCCGAAGAATCCCACCCTGGAGTTTGATTGTCTCTTTTTATATCTCTTCACAGATTTCTTTCTACTTTTTTAATCTTTGCTATTTTTTAGTTATCCTTTGGTTTCTAAAGATTTCCAAGTTACTGGTCTAACATTAATCTTTTCAACATTAAAGGCATTAAGAGCCTTTTCTTGCAATTTTATATTTTTCTAATCTTTCATCGTTAACTTCCTTAGTTAGCTATGCATGATGCATCCTTGTCAAAGAATATATCTTTGTTGAGAGTTGTATCTCCTTTAAAAGTTTCCACTGCTTCTCTACCATTTTACCTTTTCACCTATTTTCCCAGTCCTCTTTGGCCAGCTGTGTCTTCGTCCCTTTGTAATTTCCTTTACTTAAGTTGAAGACAGCAGTTTTAGACCCACATTTCTCACTCACACACAGAATATGAAATTTGATCATGTTATGATCGCTCTTGCCTAGAGGATCCCTAACTATGAGGCAATTAATTAGTTTTGTCTCATTACATATTACCACATCTCATATAGTTTGCCCATGGTTAGTTCCAGAATGTATTGTTCTAAGTGCCGAATACACTATGAACTTATCCTTCAGGCAACCTTTGCCAATCTGATTCGTCCAATCTATATGACTGTTAAAATCGTCCACATTTATTGCAATAAATTTCTTACAAGCCCTCATTATTTCTTGATTTATACTAAGAATTGGTAAAGAAGTAGCAACGTTGATTAAATCTTTTGCCAACTCCTATGTACAAGCAGCTGAATTAATTCTCTGCCACATTTTCCACAATACCACCCTACAATCATTTGTAATATATACATACATACACAGCATCATTTAGTATGTCATAACATCATGACATCCTTAGCAAGTAAGAAAGTAAATAGGGTAGTGGCAGATCAGGCCATATTTCTGGCAGTTTACTCAAGCAACGATTATTTAAATTACACACTCAGCTATTCATTTTCTGCTGTTGCCTATTTATACATTGCAAAAATTTAAATTTAGAAAATACATAATGAACTTTCATAATTCTAATTATCTAACAATTTTTCTATTTAAGAATATTATTTTAGCTCCTTGGCAGGAATTAATTTTAATCCCCAGTGATGATTTGTTTATTAACTAGTTGAGCTATGCAGCTTAATAGGTCCTAAACTTCATTCCTGCTCAAAAACAGCTAATCTCAGATGGAATCTGATAAGATCAGGGCAGAGAATCAGCCAAGAATCTTATTGTGTTCTAGTGACTCTTGCTGCAAATTGCACAATTGTGCTGTGGGAGTCGACAAGCAGTTTTGCCAGTGTTACGATCCCAGTTCATGTCATAACTAGATGGGAAGATCCCAGAATGGAACCCTGAATCAAAAGACCGTAACTTATATATTTTTTGACAAAACATGGAGCAACAAAGTCACAGGACCGCTAATTGGTTTTAACAAGAGAAAAAACATTTATTAAATATGTCAATAATTGGATTTTACTCCCTTTAATTCCCCCCCTTATTTTGCAGCTACACACAGGTTTTAGGATTAACACAGATTACACAGTGCTCCAGTTTCCTCCCACAGTCCAAAGATGTGCAGGTTCGATGGATTGGCCATGCTAAATTGTCCTTAGTGTGCAAAATTGCCCTTAGTGTTAGGTGGGGTTACTGGGTTATGGGGATAGGGTGGTGGAGGTGTGGGCTTGGGTAGGGTGCTCTTTCCAAGAGCCAGTGCAGACTCGATGGGCCAAGTGGCCTCCTTCTGCACTGTAAATTCTATGAAATCTACAAAATACATCTTAATCTACACAGTCTCATTAACACAAATCCCTTTAAAGCACACAAGATGACTGTAGGCAAATGCACTCTCCACTCTGAATGTTAAGTGAATGTTTGTGGATGTCTCCTCAGAATTCCCCCAGATGATGATAACATGAGTTTCCAAACTCCACTCCGAAAAACAGGCTTTAAAATCTTCTCATAATTATGCTTTCCCTTAGTGGTTTGCATTCTAAAGTCCAGACCAGGTTTTCTAAATTACACTTTTAAACGAAGTATATTAAACACATATATTTAACAGAGAAAGCCGACATATATATATATAGAAACAGAGAAATTTTGAAAATAGAAGCAGGAGGAGTCCATTTGACCATTTGAGCCTGCTCCACCATTGATTATGACCATGGCACATCATCAAATTCAATACCCTGACCCAACCTTCCCCAAAGAGCAATATATAATTCCTTCTTGAAATTACACAACGTTTTGGCCTCAACTACTTTCTGTAGTAGCGAATTCCACAGATTCACCATTCTCTGGGTGAAGACATTTCTCCTCACTTCAGTCCTAAAAGGTTTACCCACTTATCCTCAAACAATGACCCTTAGCTCTAGACTCCCCCACCATTGGGAACATTCTTTCATATTTACCTGTTAGAATTTTGTAAGTTTCTATGAGATCCTCTCTCACTCTTCTAAACTCTGATGAATATAATCCTAACTGATTTAGTCTCTCCTCATATGACAGTTCTGCCATCCCAGGAATCAGCCTAGTAAACCTTTGCTGCACTCTCCCCATAGCAAGAACATTCTTCCTCAGATAAGGACACCAAAACTGCACACAATACTCCAGGTGCGGCCTCACCAATGCCTTATACAATATTCCTATACTCAAATCCTCTTGCTACGAAGGCCAACATACCATTTGCCTTCTTTACTGCCTGCTGTACCTGCACGCTGACTTTCAGCAACAGATCACAAGGACACCGAGGTCTCACTGAGTATCCACCTCTCTCCATTTAGACCCATTTAAATAATAATTTGCATTCCTATTTTTGCTACCGAAGTGGATAACCTCACATTTATCCACATTATACTGAATGTGCCATGCATGTGCCCACTCACTCAGCCTGTCCAAATCCAGCTGAAGCATCTCCGCGTCCCTCCTTACAGCTCACTCTCCCACCCAACTTTGTACCATGTGCAAATTTGGAAATCATACATTTAGTTCCCTCGTCCAAATCATTAATATATAATGTGAACAGTTGGGGCCTAGCACAGATCCCTGCCGTACCCCATTAGTCACTGCCTGCCAAACAGAAAAAGACCCATTTATGCCAATCTTTTGCTTCCTGTCTGCTAACCTGCTTTCTATTCATCTCCAGGCACTACCCATAATTCCATGCGCTTTAACTTTACATATTAATACATCTACTGACCTATTTATTCTTCACACCGTGTCCCTCTCTAAGCAGAATAAAAGCACAGTTGGAACTTGACCAACCCCCAGGCATACAAACACCCTGGGCTGGATTCTCATCAAATCGGGGCCCGGAGAATTGAACCCCGCCCGAAAAATGCCGTCAAAGAATTCGGCAGCTGGCATTGGAGCGGCGGGGCAGGATTCACGTCACCCCCCTGGCGATTCCCCGACCCTGTGGGGGTGTCGGAGAATCCCGCCCCTAATGTTTACCAATACAAATATCTTTAAACTTTCTTTATTTTCCTGACACCGGTGGCATCATGAACAAATCTGGCGTTTAACTGGAAATATGTCATGTTGTATTTGATAGTGATATTTCCCATGATCAAATCTACAGCACTCAGCATCTAGGCTCACACAGGAAGAGTAGCTATTTGAGTGAGGTATACATGACCACATGCCATCCATGAAACCGTGCTCCATAGAAGAAGGGAGCAAGGGTTCATTAAAAAATTGCCAAACTTAATCATACCATGATTCTGCAATCAGAGATGGGAACCTTGGCTAATGTTCTTTCCTCTTCCAAGAAAAAAAGAACCTTAAATAAGGAAATAACTCACAATGGCTTTATTTGTTGACATCAAAATATTCCAATCCCCTTCACAGCCAATTAAATACTTATTTTTTGAAGTGTAGTCACCATTGTAATATAAAGAAACATGGCAGAAATGTGCACCCAACAGGGCCCATAACAGAATGAATAGGGTCTTACTCAAATGTCCCACAGTTCAATAGTGAGATTACACATCCTAATATTCTGTACACTCCATCTTGAAATGTATTCGCAACAATTCAGAAAAGAACTAAGATGATCTGGGAAGTATAAATTCCAAGGTGTGTTTTTTTCTTAATATTCAGTGTATCCAGCAACTTGCATGTGAGCAGGAGTAGACTTTTTAGTTCCTCACCCTACTTTGCCATTTTTCCATAATTACCTCATTCTTACCCAACAAAAAATCTGTTCATATCAGTGTTGAAAATTTCAATTGATACTGCATCTCCAGCCTTTTGGGTAAAGAGAGATTCATATTTCTACTGTCCTTCCTGATTGAGTCCTCAAAGGACTGGCTCTGCTTTTAAGATTATGCCTCTTGTTCTGGATTCTCCACAATGCCATCATCATTTTACATGCCTCGTTTTGGTCAAACCCCAATCTTCTATACTCCAGGTAACAGACGCCAGGTTTATCCAACCAAGCCTCATAATTTAACTCTGTAAATCCCGATCTGGTGAATGAGAACTGTAATCTCTCCAAGATCAATATACAATTCTGAGGAGTGGTACTGAGGACTGAATTCAGTAGTCCCGGTTGGGGATACTTGGGAGGGCAATTCATGATATGGTAGTGTACATCTGAGAAGTGAGCTTGACGGAAACAACGGCCGTGATTCTCCCAAAGGGAGACAAAGTGCCGACGCCGGAGTGAAAACCGGAGTGTTTCACTCTGGCATCAGAGGCCGCTCCTCGCCCCCTATTCTCCCACCCCCAAGGGGCTAGGAGCAGCGGCGCGTCAATCTCGCGCACCGGGCCTTGACGCTTGCGTCAAAGCGGCACCGCCTGAATGACACGGCCGGCGGCGCCTAAATGACATCACCCGTGCATGCGCAGGTTGGTCGGCGCCATGGAGGATTGATCTTGCGGGGCGGTGGAGGGAAAAGAGTGCGTCTTTCAGAGACGCCGGCCCCACGATCGGTGGGCACCGATCGTGGGCCAGAGCCCTCCTGAGCACCCCCCGGTGCTCGATTCTCCCTCCGCCCCCCCCCCACAGGCCTCACACGCAGCGGTCGCACACTGTTCACGCCGGCAGCGACCAGGTGTGGTTGGCACCGGCGTGAACCGGTCGGATTCGGCAGGCCGCTTGGCCCATCCGGGTCGGAGAATCGCCGCTCGACCGGAGTGGCGATTCTCCGAGCGGCCTGTCGCAAAACACGATACGCCGTTTTGGGGGGGGGGGTGGGAGAATCGCGTGCGGGTGCCAGGGCGGCGTGGCATGATTCGCCCGGCACTCCCGCGATTCTCCCACCCGGCGTGGGGGTCGGAGAATCGCGCCCAACCTTTTTTACTTTAGAGCTTCTCATATGCTTATGGATACTCAACCATTAGACATCAATCCTCATTCTCTTAGAGTCAACCATATCTCATCTCCTATTTCATAGCCTATTCCCGTATTTGTCCCTGACCCTTTTGAATTCTCCTAATTAGTTGGGCGGGATTTTCTGCACGCCCCCCTTTCCCCGCCGGCGTGTTTCGGGGCAGTGGACGGGGCTTGCCATTGGCCGGAGGCAGGATCTTCCGATTCTGCCGTTGTCAACAGGGTTTCCCGTTCTGCTCAGCCCCTAGCTGCTGGGAAACCCATGTCAGGGGTTTGTTTCATTGGCGGGACCGGAAGATGCCACCGGTGAGAACAGATGGAAAATCACAGCCATTTTTAAACTTTAAAGAAACAGAATTATTCAATTATTATTCAATTCAAAATGAGTGTAAATAATACAAATATAGGAACATATTGCTAAAAAGTGAATTATAATTAGGCAGAAGATTGTACCAGAAGTACCCTACTTTTTCAAAGCACAAATTGTGCAAGCAAACATCCTTTTCACAAGGCCAATTTGTCCTCTTCACCTCCGATATTGAACATGTTTTATCACATTATGGATCACTGAAATTCCCTCAGTTATCTAAACAATTAATTACCCACGAGTTCACCGTTAATAAATTTCTACTCAAACCACATCTGCTATCTCTCCTCTTCTAATGTTGCAGTATCTCTTACCGATAATGCCAGTCTTTTGCCTAGCTCAGCCGAACTATCTTTGTCAAATATTCCTACACTCTCCTAGTTCTTTTCCTTGTCCATCTTCAGCTTGTAGTCATGTTGTCTAGTTCAGTATATTTGCCTTCAAGTAATTTACAAACATTCAACATTAGAAATTTGCAGAAAATCTTTGTATTAATTAGCTAACGGAAACCAATGCATGTACTTCAAAACTGTAACTAAGTGCTATTACTAAAATGCTTAAGAGGACAAAACTAAAACAGGCATGCCAATTTTTTAAAAAAAGTGTTAGAAGAAACAGAATAATGGATATCTGAGAATGATTACAAGATTGATATGATCAAACTGGAATATAGAATAATGCATACTTTAGAGTTGAGTTATAAGCTATAATCGATCATTGATATATCATTTATACACTAAATAATGGATTCCCAAGAGTGACTGCACAGCACTGTGTAAATTTAGCACTTCAGTTGCTAAACAGCATGAGTTTATGCTAGTTAATAAAATCATTATTCTTTATACTCTATATGTACATACTATGCCGAGAAACATGTGCAACAGTTTCAATCTTAGTCGGTCAGTTCTGTATTTTGGTCTCAGCACTCTGTCGTCTGGATGGGTGACAATGAGGAGAATTTGCAAGGGCCCTTGGCGGCAGGATGACAGCAGGACTGGTTACCCAATCTACCACAAGGGTAGCCAATTAAGCTCCAGGTGAGCTAAATAAAGGGTACTCTCCAAATACCATCTGGATTTTCCAGCCAACATATCAGGTAACCACTGAATCAGGAGGCTCTCTGTGAAATAGTGGCAGACTCTCACTGGCAAGCTGGGTAGCCATCAGAGTTGCAGGCTGCATTCAATTAGGGAAGGCGCTGGGCTAATAAACAGAGCAACTGTGGCAGTGGCCATTACTGAGGTGGGACTAGACATGCTAGGGCGGCACGATGGCAGCGATTAGCATTTTTACCTCAAAGTGACAGGGACCCCGGTTCAATCCTGACTTTGGGTGGCTCTGTGTGGAGTTTGCACGTTCTTCCCGTGTCTGTGGTTCTCCAGGTTTTCTCCCAGTCTAAAGATGTGCAGCTTAGGAGGAGTGGCCTTGCTAAATTGCCCCTTAATGTCTAAAGGCACTAGGTAGGGCTACAGGGATAGGATGGGGATGGAGTGCTCTTTCAGAGGGTTGGTGCAGACTCGATGGGTCGAATGGCCTCCTTCTGCATTGTAGGGTTTCTATGGCTTCCCCTTTCCGCCCAATGGTGCTGATCCTTTTGCCTCTTCATATATCCCCATTTAGGACTGGCCACAAGGAATGGATGACCTCAATCCACCCCACATACTTCAGCAATTCCCACCTCTGATGGTGGAGCTGCCAATCTTTCAGATTCGCAAGGCTGTCCACTATCCTTAAATGGACTTAATTGACTCCTCCAAAATTAACTTGGTAAAACATCCCATAACATCCCATGGTATTGCCAGAGCAGCAGCCAATGTAGATCAGTTAACATTCATGATAGATGAAAAGGGTAGGATACAACTTAAGATATGGCCAGCAGGGTTTTAGTTGAACTACCAGTTTGGGTGGCTGTCGAAACAAGCATTTGAATAGTCAGATCTAGAGGCATGGGTTATGATTTAACTCACAAATGCAATGTGACAGGGGTAGAATCAGACAATGTTATATTATGGCGAAAAAGGGCAGCACGGTGGCACAGTGGTTAGCATTTCTGCCTCACGGTGCCGAGGTCCCAGGTTCGATCCCGGCTCTGGGTCACTGTCCGTGTGGAGTTTGCACATTTTCGCCCCCACAACCCAAAGATGTGCAGGGTAGGTGGATTGGCCACACTAAATTGCCCCTTAATTGGAAAAAATTAATTGGGTACTCTAAATTTATTTTTAAAAAGAAAATTGTAGAGATAAAGCAGATATGAAGTAAGAAGCTTATTTTGGATCAAATACAACATCAAAGTTACAAATGATCTGGTTCAGCTAGAGGCAGTGGCCAGGGAGAGGGATGAACTTGGTGGTGGGTGCCGAATAAAATGATTTCAGTGTTGCCAATATTCAGTTGGAGGAAATTAACCAACGGGTTATTTAGCGCACGTATGGGTGTCAAATATGGCATAATGAAAAAGGCAATTGTTTCCTTTCCTGTACTTAAAATACAATTGGAAAGAAATATTGAACATATTTAATTCTGTGAATTAAATCACTTACCACTTGCAGTTTTTGGTACAGCAATTGTCAATTTATGGAATATTTTTTATATTTGGTACAATTCCTGTATTCAGAGTGTCGATATAACTTGTGGGTTTGAGTCAAAAAGAGCTGATGTTGCAATTATATTGAAGAGAATATTCTCCACATGATGATAAATATTTGATACAAGAGCATAATCAGATTTTGTTTTGTTTAGGGGTGAGTTGCATTGTGAAGGTGCCACAAGAACATCATACTGATGTAACACTAAAAGTAAAGAAACAATTATTCTTTTAGGAAACTATACCGTTCTGTAAATTAATGGCTACTAATGGAAAATATGGAATTTCTCCAAAAGATATAAAAGAGACAAATTTTGTCTTTATTGGATACATATTGGACTAGAATCTCCATTCCACTGGAATAGAATTTTTCCTGATCTCCAATGGCAATAGGAGTGGTGCGATTCCCTCTTCTTTTCCATGTAAATTTATGCATGATGGGAGTTCACGGGATTCTGTTGGAATCCTGGTATCAAGCAGTCATTATTAGTGGGCTGCCAAATACTGAGGTTTGGCAGCTGCCAACCGCACTGCCAAGTACTTGCATCCTCCCTCACCCACCACCACAGGAATTATAGGCCAGCCCCCCATCCCCCTCACTACAGTAGACATGCACGAGGGTGTCCGGACCCCAGTGACCCCATCAGAGACCCCCAACAGAGACCCCTGCTTGAAAGCTGAAGAACAGTCCAGGCTGTAGGCTGAAAAATTACTGCAATTACACTTACCCTTTCCTTAACATCTGCTACCTCAGACAAAAGTGTTGAAAACAGCAGCTGTTACAAGTGTTCAAGGTTTCAGAGTACTCTTCAAAGTGCATGAAATGCCTTGACAGCCATTGAAATGCAGACCTTCCATTCAATTTCACATAGCATATATTGCATTAGTCAGCGATTGACAGTTTGACTCCAGAGTCAGCTGCTTTGTGGATTATATATTATTTCCCTTCACGCTTGAATGCATCTCCATTACCCCGTTTTGATGCTGACCACAATGTCTCTGATGAGAGGGTATCTCTGATGTGGGTCTCTGTTGGGGTGGACTGATGGGGGGAGGGGGCTGGTGAGGCGGGGGGCAGGTTTTGCGTTGTGGGGCCTTCCAATGGACTTTTGAGGGCACCTCCATTATGCACTGACCCCTTTGGCACACCACAGCATCCACCATGTCAGGGCCATGCTTGAAAATAATTCCACCAAGCCATAGCTGTGTGAACCTTGGCTGAGAGGCCTGGAGCATCACAGTGAGGGGGGTTGGAGAATCGGGCTTCCAGTCTGTTAATAGGATGCAAATGGCTCATTTGCATCTTTCCACCTTTGCGGGGTGTGTAACGCGCTGCCACCACCGGCGGGGGGGCGGGCGGGGGAACCAGTGCACTGGAACACCGAAAACTCGATTCTTTGCTGAATTGGGAACTCAGACACTGGCGGTGGCAAACGGAGAATCTACCCAATTGTATCAAATGATTTTACCAAATGTTTTCCTTTTTATCATGGGTTAGAAATGTCAGCAACAGATTAACTAAAATGGCATGAAGATGTCTTCTAAATGGCAAAAGATAATTGTTTTCACTATTACCATAGACTGTGCCTGTGCCGGTTGACGCCGGTGCCACTGCGCATACACGGATCCCGCGGCGTCCTGTTCATGCTGGGATCAACAGCTGGAGCAGCATGAGCCCCTCCAGTGCCGTGCTGGCCCCCTGTAGGGGCCAGAATTGCTGATTCTGAGGCCGTGTTGATGTTGCTGAGAAATGTGACGGCGTTTCAGACGGCGTCAACACTTAGCCTCAGGATCACAGAATCCTGCTCCTAGTATCTGTGTTACCTGATTACTGAAGATTTAGATTGTGATAATAAAAATGTAATCTGCAGTGCAAAACAAGCCATGCCATACATTCTTCTGTAGTTCTTACCTTGTTAGACAAGTTCCATGTTCTGTCAAAAATCTTGTGTGCCCTCTTGTGACTCTCAGCTATTACTGCAGGTATTATGGGCTGGATTTTCAAAACAGGGGCGGGAAATTGACACCCGGATGAATTCTGGGTCCTGACCTTGCCTCTCAGCTGCATTGCTCTTACAATGCTCCAGGGTCACAGCTCCAGGGTCCCAGGTTCAATTCCGGCTTGGGTCACTGTCTGTGCGGAGTCTGCACATCCTCCCAGTGTGTGCGTGGGTTTCCTCCGGGTACTCCGGTTTCCTCCCACAGTCCAATGATGTGCAGGTTAGGTGGATTGGCCATGATACATTGCCCTTAGTGTCCAAAATTGCCCTTAGTGTTGGGTGGGGTTACTGGGTTATGGGGATAGGGTGGAGGTGTTAACCTTGGGTAGGGTGCTCTTTCCAGGAGCTGGTGCAGACTCGATGGGCCGAATGGCCTCCTTCTGCACTGTAAATTCTATGTAAAAAAATAAAAATAAAAATAACCAAATTGGCCCAGGAGGAGAGCCCAGTGCCTAATTACTAGAGGCCATGCTGAGCACACCACTGCCTTGACATTTAGGGCAGGCCACTCATCAGATGACCAGGAAGTTGCACGTGGCGGAATGCAGACATGAAGGGCAAGGTTAGGAGTAGCGTCGTGCCAGCACTAGTTGCCTCCACACAAATGAATAATGATCAACACAAAGAAACTGAATTGGGCCCGATGGCAAATCTGACAACTGTGCACTAGCATGCTGTTTGGATTCACCAGGAAAAAAATTGAAAATTTCAATGACACTTAACAAACTTGTTAAATCCGGGCAGCACGGTGGCTCAGTGGTTAACATTACTGCCTCATGGCGCCGAGGTCCCAGGTTCGTTGCCGGCTCTGGATCACTGCCCGTGTGGAGTTTGCACATTCTCCCAGCGTTTGGGTGGGTTTCGCCGCCCCCCCCCCCCCCCCCCCCCCCCCCCCGGCCAACACAAAGATGTGTAGGGTAGGTGGATTGGCCACGCCAAATTGCCCCTTAAGTGGATAAAATTAATTGGGTACACTAAAATCTTTTTTTTAAACTTGTTAAAGAGTTTAAGATGCCACTAATTGGTGGTGACTGCGTTTGTAATATTTGTAACAGTTTCAATTAAACTAGAAGTAAATTATCAACATGCATTGTTTAATTCAAGGGCAATTATTTTAAATATTAAGCAAAATTCATATTTGGCCGCAGAATTATGCATGGGGTCAAAACCGGGATTCGCTTCCCATCACAAGTCTCAATGCCCACCCCGCCGGCCATAACGGGTCTCCCGACATCTCTGTCAATCTACTGCCCCCCCCAACACCGACTTGGCAGGACCATGCAAATATCCCATTAGAGCTATTTTGCAACTCACTAATGGGCAGGGGCCTGACTCACTAGCCAGCTGCGATGCACCAGCCTCCACAAGTGGAGAATCCTGCTGGCGTGAATTTGTGCGAGTATTGAGGAACCTGGACCTAGCAGCTTGCAGTCTGAGGGGTGGCAAGGTGGTAAGTGCCCTCCCAACAATTGCTGCCAGGGTAGCGAGGGAATCTTTCATAGGAGGTGATGGGGTCAGGGAGGCTCGAGCTGGGCTGGAGACGCTCAGATCTCAGAGGTGTTGGCCCAGTCAGAGAGATTAGGTCTCGCTCTCTCAGTTGCAGTGCGGACCCGGTGTGCCATGGAATGGCACGGAAAAGCTCATTCAGCTAAAAACAAATTCCAAGTTTCATAGCATGGCACATTGAGGTTGCTCGTAACAACAGTAGGAATCTCTCTCATTTTCCTGCTGGCGGGAGCATTTAGTCGGGATTGTGGAGAATTGCACCCAAAACATCATGGCCTGTCTTTTTCCCCTACAGATGCTGAGTGATCTGCTGTTTATTTTTGGCATGAGGGGTACAGGCTTTGAAGGGTTATAGAAATCAACAGTCTGAAGCTTAATTAAAACACACACAATGATTCATCATGCTTGGTTTTATCACTCTCTTTAGAGTTACTTGTACAGCATTGCCAGCTTTTTATACACTGCTTTTGAACAGCTGGTGGCAACTCTTAAATAAGCTTGCCAAATTTGCTAAAGCTGAGACCTGGAAAACCCAAACTATACAAAAAGACTTCCTGACCACCAGATTTAGTGAATTCATCAAGTTTGATTTTACCACTGTTTGCACATCAGCAGCCAACACAGTCAACATGGCAATTAACACAAAATAAAGGCAGCTTAAAACTGCAATATAACTGCTTTTCATTCAGATTCAGTAATTCCTTTGAGTTAGTACACTAAACTGTGACATCCAACATTCTTGCTAAACCAATACTCAACAATTAACTGAAATTGAAAGAACAAGATGGACTATTGATTGACATTTTTACCATTATTTGAGCTTAAAAAGGCAGAAACTGGAATTTCTGGTAGGTTTATTCATTGTTTTCAAAGTAAATATACCAGTGATAGAATGTATATGCTGTACGCTGTGTATAATGAGTAGTACATTTTCTACTGTTTGTTTTTGTCAAATTGTCCATTTCAGCCAAGTCATATCATTTCCCAAAGGATGTTTTATAAATTGCTGCTCTCAATATGCTGGCTAAAAGCTGACGTAAATAATGGGGTTTGAAATTACATTAAATACAGTCTGTCCCACTGCTTTTATCTAAAATAATGATGTTGCAAGGCTTTTGGCCAAATGCTCAGAGATTTACACAAAGACCCGCATAGCCAGCCTGCTGACCAAGCAGACAGGAAGCTGAAAAGCTCAAAAAGATGATCAATAAACACCTTTAGAAAGAAAAGACAGTTACCTCTGATAAAATGCATGCCCATAAAGCATTAACTGCCTTTCGCCCTTACTGATGGCAACAGACTTACTCCACATTCCTAACATACTGGACGGAATTTACTTTAAAAATGGCAGTGTCAGGCTCTGACTGAAACGGCATGTTTCTCCTCAGAAACACAGCCAGGTTTTCTGTCCCGACCTTCTAACACTGTCAGAAATAAACAAATTGGTGAGTTTGTTTAGTGCCATCACTCTGGTGGGGAGGGGCCTCATAGAGCTGGCAAGTCCAGCTACACAGGGATCGGGGCACCCGATCAGCGGGAATAATGAACTCCATACCAATCTCCTCACGGCCATTGAGGACCTCCCCTCCCACCACAGAAGTAATGGGGGGGGGGGGGGGGGGCGGTGTGTGCACTCTCCCTACTCTGTACATTCTTTGGCATGCACCCTTTTCCCATCCCACCACACATAAGGGAAATCCCAATGGAAAAGGGTTTGCCTCTCTCGGTGCTTTTAGCACAATCAATGTCATGGCACTTGAACAGTTTCAAGCCTTTGTGCATGCCCAGAAGCCTAAAAACTTTGAATTCCATTGTTTACATTCAATTTTAGGAATCACTGCCTTTTAAAAGCCTCTTGATCAACAGGTCACGGCAATTTTAACGGAAAGATTCCCCTTCTTTATTTACATAACTCTATAGGGGTCCCCTTTTGAGCAGGTGTTCTTTCTAGCTGCAGTTTTGTTTTTAAGAGAGGCTGTCACTTGGTTCTGAAGAGCTCCCTAGAAAGATCAAGTACAGGAGCAGCACTCAGACAGAGTAACTGCATTTTGGGGTCCCATGTTTATAAACAAAATGAACTGTGCTCTTAATTTAGACCCATCTTACCTGCAGCTACCCACCATTCTATGCAGACTATAAAAACGTCTATGATTCAATACACAAGAATTAAATCAAAACTGATTGATCATTCGTGCACAATGCATTTTGTCTGAATTGGTCAATGTTGCCACTGGAATTGCATATACTCATCAAGAATATTTTCATCAATATTTTCTTATATTTTGCTTTAAGTGCCTTGTCAACAAGAGTTAGTCATAGCCAAGTTAAATGCTGAGCACAACTTCCTATAAACTGTCCCCAAAATTACAACTTCTGTGCAGCAATATGCCACTTCGATTTTCACATCAAGTTGGCTTCTGGTCTCTTAAAGTGAAGCTGCCAATTAGAGACACTCTTATATTGAGTGTCTTTAAGACAGAAATTGATAAATTCTTGATTTCTCGAGGAATTAAGGGCTATGGGGAGAGAGCGGGTAAATGGAGTTGAAATCAACCATGATTGAATGGTGGAGTGGACTCGATGGGCCGAATGGCCTTACTTCCGCTCCTATGTCTTATGGTCTTATGGACATAAATATAGGCAGTCTTATGTTTAAACCTTACACTAAACAAGGAAGTGACCAATGTTGCCCAAATTGTTTCAAATCTAAGATAGCCTTGAGATTAAAATCCATTTCACAGAACCAAAAGATTTCAAACACTGCCATGCTTTTTAATCACTTTTCGATTAGTAATTCTTCGACACAAGAATCCATATGATAACCTGCAGTCATTATTAAAACAGTAAGTAGGAGGTTCTCTAAATAAAGAAATCTAAATCCAAACCAGTTTAAGTTTTTTTAAATTATTAATTCAGAGAATGTGGCATGGCCAACATTTATTGCCCAGCCCCAACATGCAAGGCCAATTCAGAGGAAAATTAAGAGTCAATCACATTGCTACAAGTCTGAATTCAGATGTAGGCTAGACCGAGTAGGGACAACAGATTTCCTTTCTTAAAGGAGATTAATGAACCAGGAGGGATTGTATGTCAGTCCAATGGTTTTAAGGTTACCATTACTACTGTTCCCTTTTATTCAGAATTTTCTTAACTGAATTTAAGTTTCTGAGCTGCAGGGAAGGAATTTGAACTCATTAGTCCAAGCCTCTGGATTACCAGTCTAGCAACAAAATCACTATGCTATCATCATTCGCTAAATAATATATTCTACAATAGTTAGCATTCTAACAAACCTTTGCATAATCCATCAAATCAGTGCGTCCCATGAATCGATTGTAGAACTCTGGTAATCTCCATGGGGAGATGATCTGTGATCAATAAAAAACAAGGCATGAAAAGAAATCAACAATAGTTCTGTAATACTTGCGAGTTTGTATTGATCAAAGTAAAATATCTTTGAATTTACCAAACATGCCTGAAAAGACTAATGCCTTTTTATATGAAAGGAATTTAATTTTTCTGACTTTGCAGGTTTGCCACAGACGTTACATTCTACAGATATTTTCATGGCAACAGAATCATTGAGCTCCAGAAGCTCGAGGGCAGAGCTTCCCAAACTGTGGGTTGCTACCCTGGGACAAAGGTTTGGGTTCACCAGGTTGAAGGCTGTAATGGCAGCTTCATGGAACTCTTGCAGTGGGTCACTTCGATAGAATTACAATTCCCCTGCGTGTTCTACAGAAAGAGTCTGGCTAGCTATCTGGCTACCTGTTTGTTGCCTTGGATTTGATCCAGCAGTATTCACTAAGCTGCCCTCAGAAGGGATGCGGTGAACAGCAGGGTCTGGGAGTGGGAGGGTGGAGACAATTTCAGTTACAGGTACCTCTAGTATACATTGCAACCTGAACTTCAACTGCCTGCTCTTTGGGGGTACATTATTTAATTTATTGTGCTCTTGTATGTGGAGCAAGATGGTGCATATGCAATTGGGCCTTTGTCAAATATATCTACTGCACGGCTCAATTAGTATACAAAACTTAGTGTCACTGGAACAGAAATGATTTTAAAGCTCCCCCTTTATACCAGCCCTCACGTATGGTGGGCAAATTGTGACTGTGTGAACTTCCCGGCTGTAAGCACTGCAACTGTAGCTAGATTGTGCAGAGGTCACCGTTTCAGGGATAGGCGGATCATATCCAGGTTATCAAAGTTAGGAGAGGCAGAAGTGATGTATCAACATTTGTCAAAGTCCTGGACACCAGCACATTACATCACATGAAGCTTTTACAGGACTTGGTCACAGCACGTACGCCCAATCTGACAGAAATACAAGTTACACATCGATCGGATTCGCACAACTCTCCTCACCCCACCTAGATCATAACTATCAGCATCTTGCCCCCTCTCTTCTCATTCTGGGGTCACATCAATTTAAAAGCATCAAAATGGGATCACAGTGTTAAAAAGTTTGGAAAGCACTGCTCTAGTGAAATAAATGTGATCATTTTGCAAAAGCAATTTTATTTTAAAAATGTATGCCTGCATTCAAGTAAACCAACAGCAATTAATCTGTAATGCATTTTAGAAAATTGATCATTGCTAAGTAAATATTCTGAAACAGGCTTGAACTGAAACTTGCTGCAACACGGAGGAAAACATTGTAAATATATATTTATTTAGATAATGGGTTCCAAAAATGTAAATATCTTGCAGATGCAAGAATTCACTACTTTCCCTCCAAAAAGTAAAGGAGGCTATTTCATACTTAAATGAACTAATTATTTGGGCAGCACTGTAGCATAGTGGTTAGCACAATTGCTTCACAGTTCCAGGGTCGCAAGTTCGATTCCCAGCTTGGGTCGCTGTCTGTGCGGAGTCTGCACGTTCTCCCAGTGTGTGCGTGGGTTTCCTCCGGGTGCTCCGGTTTCCTCCCACAGTCCAAAGATGTGCAGGTTAGGTGGATTGGCCATGATAAATTGCCCTTAGTGTCCAAAATTGCCCTTGGTGTTGGGCGGGGTTACTGGGTTATGGGGATAGGGTGGAGGTGTGGACTTGGGTAGGGTGCTCTTTCAGGGAGCCGGTGCGGACTCGATCAGCCGAATGGCCTCTTTCTGCATTGTAAATTCTATAAAATACATAACGCATTATGTAAAAGTCTGTTTTAATTAAACAGTAATGTTTTCCTCAACTTCTCTTTTCTCTTTACTTCAGGCTTTTAAAACTCTGCATCAAGTTACTGCTACCTGATATACTACTTTTCAACCTTGATGGTATCCTATACTTTTGGCTTTAGCTTGTCACCTTGGTTTTTCAATAGGAAGAAACACAGCAGGCTTCTATCTCTTTTATCATTTGAATTTAGAAATAACATCTAATGAAAAGAGAAAGAATCAGGTCAACAATATGACAAAATGGTTTTCCCTCTTGTCTGTTCATTTACATGGTTATGGACTGGGGCCACTGGTAAATAAACTTCACATTAGTTTTGTGGTTCAAAGTGGGATTATCCTTCCTTTTTTAAACTAAATCTGATGAAACAAAAGGAGGATTACTCAGGCTGCAAGCAGAGCTCACCGCAAGCTGTTTCAATATGAACTACAAGAATCTACCATGCCAATAGTTCTCAAACCGTTTTTGTGCCAGGCTGTATTGTCTTAAACTTTCTTAGGTAGGTCTAACCAAAACATTCTCAGCCTCTCACCAGACAAAAGAGAAACAAGTAAGGGCTTGCTCTTCACTTTCTAACAGGAGAGCCACATTCTCAGTTACCTACCTCCAGTCTACAGAAATGACATTTTTAAAAGGCAGAAGCCAACTCACAGATGCTGTCCTCACAGAATTTGGCTTAAAGCAGGATCAATAAAACCTCAATAAATATAAATGTTGGCCCACTAACAGGAATAAATAAAAGCCTAGAAATTTGAAGCAAACAAAAAATGCTACAAATTCACAGCAAGGCAGTCAGCATTTTACATTTGACAGCAATGTTAACATTTCAGCTGCCAAATCTAATGAAGGGTTCCCAATCAACTTTCAAATTCAGATTTGTTTACTAAGCATTAGCAATCTTTTTTTTTAAAATTCTATTGGTATTTGTAATTCAAAGTTATCCAAGGAAAAATAAATTAAGGCACAACTACATGTTTGACACATAATACATGGAGAATATGACACAAAGATCTTACCTTGACTTCAGGATATAGTGCGTAGCAAGTCAACTCAAACCGAATCTGATCATTTCCCTGCAAAGCAAATGAATACAGTTAAATATATTGGATGCTGCACACCCAGTAATCAGCCTACGATTTGCACTTCCAAGCAGCTCCTTATAACCTGCAAACTCGACATGATTCAATCCACTACATGTGGTGTCAAGAAATAGGTGAAGGCAATGGGCCCTGAGTATGGCTGGTGCTGTCAATCCCTCAGAGGCTGCTCTTGTGGTGCTGGTTGCAGCCAAGGCAGGCAGTTGCTGAAGAAGGCAGCAGCAGCGTTGACCAGGGACCGTTACAACTGGCAAATCCAGTGTCCGGATATTGAAATATTCAGATCTGGATCTTAGCCAGCGGGTGACTCACGCGAGGTTTTGTACATAGCACGGAGCCCGATTTGGGGCTCGCGTGAGATTCATTTGTTGTACCCGGATCCGCACCAGACACAATGAATCATACCCAAAATGTTATCGGAATAAAGTGAAAGTGATCCTATCTGTACTCTTAAACCCTTTGAAAAGTCTGTTCATATGCCAAGTTTAAAGGTCTGTGGGATGAAGGTAAAAGCAATCCCTTTAAAGTGGTGGGAACCTTTGAAGTTATTTGCATACAATCAATTTCAATGTTTTTCAAAGTACTGAAGTCAGTGTGTATGCCAAGGAGGCTGAATGCTTTCAATTGAATTGTTTACGATGAATTTCACACTCAGTTGTCTGCTAATAGCAACGTGATTGACAGCTGGCTGAACCTTTAATAGGTAGAATCAGATTGTTTATTTCTATAGCCCTGCTGGGATCCATTAAGTCAGGATAGTAGCTGTGCCCCTAACCACAATTTTTTAATGAGTTATTCTCTTTATTCTCCAGTGCTTCATAGAAAGTGAAGGGGTAGCCTCCAGAGCTGTTCTTCAGAAAGAAGAAGTGAAATCACTTTGTTGCTTTGAAGTGGTCAGCAGCTGTCAACTATAACAGGAATGTTTATAAATCTTGCATCAATGGAGGGTACTTCAGACGCATTGAAACATGAAGGAAAATTGAATGAATTCTCAGCATTTCAAAGAATTTCATGGGATTTCAAGCCTTTTCAAGTGTCGTGGGCTTTCTAGGAAGACCTGACTCTTCAAAAAGTGGCAGTTTCAAAGCATAGAGCTCTAGGGTTGGACTCTCTGCACTTCTGCGCCAAAATTGCATTTGGCGCAGGGGACAAGAATCGAAGTTCCCGACCGAATCGGGTCCCACACCACTCCGTCGATTCTCCGGCCCCCAGAGAATCGCTCCTCAGCGAATTACGGCGCGCGGCTGTGAAGTTCCCCCAGCGATACTCCGATCCCGACCGACCGAAGTTCCCGACGACATGGAGCTAATGTGGTATGGCTGGTCGGGAATCTCGTGCGGCAGCTGCAGTCTCAGTCCGCGGTGGTGGTGCCGGCGGTTGGGGGGGGGCCTTAGGAGCGGCCGGTCCGATGCAGAGGCGTGCAGCCGATCGAGGGGGGGGGTGGGGGCCTTACATTGTGTATGTTGGTCCGCGGTGCAAATCCGCCATGGCGCTTGGCGCAGCCACTGGAGGCTGACAGCGTGCACATGCACAGACACGGAACCGGAAGTGCGGGGGCTCGTATCTGCAGCCAAAGCTGCATGAAGCTCCCAGACTCCCTGCTAGCCCCCAAGAGGTAAGTGAATCGCCGTTTCCTTTTTGCAGCAAACTGGGGAGTGAAACTCCTGCATTTTTACACCGGCATGGGGACATAGCCCCATTTTGGGAGAATCCAGCCCATGAACTTGCAATCATGGTCCTCATTTCCTTTCACAATGTTCACTCATACAGAAACAAGGCCTTTTTCAGCCATGACCTCAGTGTCAATGACCTTCTACAGGTGCCTTGCATGGACCAAAACAATGACTCACAGGTGACAACTTCCTTTATTTATTTTTCTATATTTTTCACCATATTTATCATCAAATTGCTGTACAGGTGGTAGTGTACAAATCTGCATGTCACCTTGGCCGTCCTAGCAACCCTAGTACCCAGCTCCATCTTTATCCATTCAGCACGGTAGCACAGTGGTTAGCACTGCTGCTTCACAGCGCAAGGGTCCCAGGTTCGATTCCCGGTTTGGGTCACTGTCTGTGCAGAGTCTGCACGTTCTCCCCGTGGTCTGCATGGGTTTCCTCCCACAAGTTCCGAAAGACGTGTTGTTAGGTGAATTAGAGATTTTGATTCTCCCTCTGTGTTCTTGAACAGACGCCGGAGTGTGGTGACTAGTGGCTTTTCTCAGTAACTTCATTGCATTGTTAATGTAAGCTTACTTGTGTCAATAAAGATTATTATTATATCTTTCATTTAAAATCCTTGTCACTTAATGTCCCCCATCCCCACCAGTAACATGCCAATTTTTTCTCACAATGTACCTCAACCCATATACCAAATGACTCCTCATCCTCAGTGATTTCAAAATTCATTTTGACTATAGTTGTCTCCACCCTCCGGATTCACTACCCTCCTGCATTCTCCATCTCACTCTCCAAAATTAACTCACCCATCCAGATCCACAACCAACCTATCCCACATGACCCATCTGCATCCTCTCGCTTAATCCAAGAACCATATCCACTTCTCACCCGGCTCTCCTAAAATCTCAATACATTGACCAACCACCATAGAAAAAAAAACACCCCAGTTTATTTCTAATCACATTTTTAAATTCCAAAATTTCTTCCTTTTAGCCCCAACTCATCATAATACTTCTTCAGCTGCCATTTGATTCACTCTCCCTCACCTCTATCTTTGATTCTCTTATCCCCCAGCAAAACTATCAAGAGTCTTCCATTGTTATCGTCTCTCTAGTGCAGTTTCCAAATGTATTTGCCCAATTCTGAGGATGCAGCCTGGAGTATAGCTAGTGCATAATTACTCAGCTTGCTACCAGAACCAGCTTTACAATATCATATGGTTAAGGAGGTGTAGGCCATTCGACCGCTCAAGATTCATCTGCCATTTAATATGCTTGTGCTATCTGACAGTAGCCTCAAATCTGCATCCCATCTACCCCTGATAACCTATCGCCTACCATCTCCTTGATTAAAAATATTCAAAGGCTCGGCTTCCACCACCTTTTCAGGAAGAGAGTTCCAAAGACTCATGATGCTCTAACAGAAAAAAAATGCCTAATTTCCGTTTTACCTAGGCAGCCCCTTATTTCTGAACAGTGACCCCTGGTTCTAGATTCTCTCACAAGAGGAAACATTCTCTCCACATTCACCCGGTCAAGACCCCTCAGGATCTTATGGGCTGTATTCTCTCTCTCCCCCCCCCCCCCCCCCAACCCTCTCCTCTCCCCCCCCCTCTCCTCCCCCCCCCCACGCCGGGTGGGAAAATCGCCGGGGCGCCACATGAATCGCGCCACACCACCCCGACCCCCACACGCAATGGGGTCTGGCCCGCGATCGGGGCCCACCTGTTCACGCTGTCGTGAAACACGACGTCGTTCACGATGGTGCGGGCACTTAGTCCCGGGAGTGGAGAATATCGCCCTATATGTTTAAATCAAGTCGACTCTTCCTCTACTAAACTCCAACAGATATAAGCCTAGCCTGTCCAATTCATTCTCATAAGAGAACCTGTGCATTCCAGGTATCAGGCTGGTAAATCTTCTCTGAACTTCTTCCAACATATACATTCTCCCTTAAATAAGGTGACCAATAATGTACACAATACTTGAGATGTTGGCTCACTGGTGCCCTGTACAACTGAAGCGTACCCTCTCTACGTTTGTATTCGATTGCCCTCACCATAAATTATAACTGTCCATTATCTTTCCCAACTACTTACTGTACCTGGATAACAGTCTTTTGAAATTCATGCACTAAGACACCCAGATCCCTCTGCACCTCAGAGCTCTGCAATATCTCACTATTTAGATAATGTGCTTCTTTTTTTTCTTTCTACCAAAGTGGACAATTTCACATTTTCCCACATTATTCTCCATTTGCTAGATCTTTGCCCACTTACTTAATCTATCCATTTCTTTTTGTAGCCTCCTTATGTTCTCTTTACAACTTACTTTCCTACCTTTCATTGTGTCATCAACAAATGTGGCAACTATCATATCCATCCCTTCATCCATGTCATTTATAGAAACATGCTTTTGTGCCTACTCTCCGCCTCCTGTTAGCCAGGCAATCTTGTATCCATGCCAATATGTTACCCCTAAAGCTCAAGCTTTTAGTTTCCACAATACGAGCACGACCATGCTTCAATTCCTTTTGCTTAAACTGACCGTGAATCAGCCTGAATGGTACAGATGCCGAAGACTTCTTGTTTCTACAACCAATTGCCTCCTAAAATATCCCTGTCTCCTCCTGTTCCAACTTTAAAACATTCAAGGAATGTTAGTTTACAAGGTTGAGAGTACCTATCCAAGAGTTTTCAGTGTTGTTCTCTCACCTTATTATTCTTGCATTATCCCTCTCCAATTATCCATTCACCAGTCGTGAACCCCCTCTGCAGTTCCTCCTTTCTCCTTCTATCTAGTTCAAGCTTATCTGATCAAAGAGACTTAAGAGCCACTCAACTCCCCTTTTTCTGGTTCCCATGGTAACTATCACTAGCAGAGGTTCTCAGTTCACTGACAAATGGTAAATCATGGGCTGTCATGAGGGGGGAAAAAACATGGTAGCTACTGGACTATCACAAAAGTGCTGTTAATTCACAAATACCTGGTTAGCCTTATGGTGGGGTTTTAATGGCCATAGCGTAATGTGGGGGAAATAATAAATACTGCCTGTCAGAGTATCCAAAATTCAAAGAGTACAGAAATAGCTTTATGCAAGGGTTATCATAATTTTAAAACAAACATTACTGAAGATGCAGCATTGCAAGAAGCAGGTGATCTCTCAATCCTTGGCCAGTGCAACTATGAACTCTGGCGAGTAACTTAGAGCTAATTCGCTTTTCTACGGCTGGAATTTTCCAGACCCTCCACAGCCCTATAACCCGGGTGGGTTCTCCCACAGCGGAGACTTGCCACTGGCCACCATGAAGTTTATGTATTTTGTTTGGATAGCCCGTCTAGCCCACGGAACCGACGAGAAGAGTCAGAAAATCCCGCCCTATACCTATCGCTCTTTTCCATTAATAATGAGGGAGAATGAAAGCATCCAGCTTCTGGATGAGACCATTAAACCAACTTCGATCAGGCCATTGTCAAAGAGACATACACACAATTGTGCATGTGTTTAGGGCCTGAATTTACACCAGGGTTGCCAACACTTCAGGTTTGGCCTGGAGTCTTTAGGAATTGAAGATCAATCTCCAGAATACTGCTGCTGTGTGCAACCCTGAAAAATCATTGGGACATTAAAAAAAGATTGTTTTTGTTGTTGTTTTCTTTGAACATTTCTCTGTACCAGATATGAAAATGGGAGAAAAAGGGCTGCATGGCTGACAGTCAAGCTTCATCATTGGCTAATGAGTCTTTTTGTTTTCCAGTGGCGGGGGAAGGAAATGCATCAGAAGGATGGGTGTGTTGGTAAACAAATGGCTGGAATTTGGCGGCAAGTCACGTGATGAAACCTCCAGAAATACATTTAATCACCTTAAATTATACTGTGGAACACTTGCGTGCAAAATGCTTAGAAATTGAAATTGTTCACTCCATTACTTTAACAGAGGTGGTCACCTACTTACTTTAAACAATTAAGTACTCCACAGGTTTAGTGGGAGAGGAACTTTCAGATCAATGCACCAAAATCCATGCAAAAGTGTCCAACAGTGTAATTTCAGGGCCTAGGTATTTAGCAGATGGAAGAAATAAGCAAAGCAAACTCTGGCCTCACCTGCTGCACAGCACATGATAATTAGGTGGCATCATCTGCTCAATAGTTTATTTGTAACATATTCATTAATGCTGAATGGTTAATAATATTGGCACCATCAGACTTGTTTCATTGTACTTTCTTGTTTTTAATCTGTAGCCAACTTGTTCAGCATTGTATATGCTTTGAGTAGAATCACAACAGCAGCTTACAGAGGCAATTTGTTTTTTTTCCCCTGCAAGTCCAAAACAGGCCCATCTGCTCCCCACAATGCATCAACACTACAGATGGAGAAACTCCTTACATCAAAACCATTCAGAGCAGCCTCAGGACAGCCTACTCCAATCTCATTACTAGAAAATGCTTTAGAGAGGGCAGACATACCTGCTAGTATTGAAGGTTTGCATCAAATACATTTAATGCAATTACTCACTATAGGAAAGAAAATCCTGCTAAAATGACATATTGGGAATATACGTGTGGGTATATTTTATTGTGTAATTTTTTTTTGGCAAGAAAACATATAGCACAGTTAGATCTCACCAGAGTATAGGGAGAAAAGTCTACCTCTCCACTGCATGCAAGGTACAAGTATTAAATAAACAAATCAGAAGAGTGGGTTTTTATATTCCTTGATTAGATACAATTGCTGAACAACACAGAAAAGGAATATCCAAAACTGTGCATTAATGGCAGTATTTAGCCTTAAACTTAATTATAGCAGTACACAATTCATTCTTTTCCAAGAGGCAATTTAGCGTGGCCAATCCACCTACCCTGGACATCTTTGGGTTGTGGGGGCGAAACCCACACAGACACGGGGAGAATGTGCAAGCTCTACACGGACAGTGCCCAGGACCAGGATCAAACCCGGGACCTTGGCGCCGTGAGGCAGTAGTGCTAGCTACTACACCACAGTGCTGGCCAATTAAAGCAATTCTGATGAGATGTTAGCACATTAATTAATTTTAAATCTTCTAACTTTAATATTCCTCTGCTTGTGCTGATTTATTTGAATGGTTTAAAATAGGGAGTGGTGATTCTGTTTAAATCTCTTTCTATTAATGCTTAGACTGATATTAGTGGTGCCAGCTCTCGACAGATCTCACACAGCCAGCATTCACTGGGACTCACTGAAAGACCAGCAACTTTACCTTCATGTTGCTGCGAGTGACATATGTTTTGTGAACTGGCATGTCTTAGAATCATAGAATCACTATACAGTGCAAAAGGAGGCCATTCGTCACATCGAGTCTGCACCGACCATCCAAAAGAGCAGTTCACCTAGGCCCACTCCCCCATCCTACCCCTGTAACCCCACCTATCCTTTGTACACTAAGGGACAATTGATCATGGCCAATCCATCTAACCACCAAATCTTTGGACTGTGAGAGGAAACCGGAGCATCCACGTGGAGAACATGAAAGCTCCATACCAGTCACCCAAGGCCAGAATTGAACCCGGGCACTGTGAGGCTGCAGTGATAACCACTGTGCTATTGTGCCACCCCTCGCTCAATTTAGAAGCATCAGTCTATAGTGCCAATCTATACTGAATACCCGAAGATGCAAAATACCTATACAAGCAAAATTATGTCAGAAAATGCAAGTATAGCATCATAGTGGCAACTCACGAGCTTTAACCCCTCAATCTCTTGGGTTCTTGATCCCAATTTGATACAGGGGAGGAGTCTAGTAGAGAGCAAGTGATGGGACAGGCCAAGAGGATGGAAGAGGAAAAGACCCACTTTCCTCTACTAACACAACCAAATTCAGATCATTTATCATTCATGCAATACTGCAACATACAATTTGGCTGCTGTGTTAGTCTATATTACCGTGGTTTTGTTTTAACCAGAGGTGTTATGAGTGTGTGGTTTGTGAGGGGTGGGAATTTAAAAAATAAATAAAATTAGAGTACCCAATTATTTTTTTCCAATTAAGGGACAATTTAGCGTGGCCAATCCACCTACCTGCACATCTTTGGGTTGTGGGGGTGAAACCCACGCAGACACGGGGAGAATGTGGAAACTCCACACGGACAGTGACCCAGGGCTGGGATTCGAACTGGGTCCTCAGCGCCATAGTCCCAGTGCTAACCACTGCGCCGCGTGCAGCCCTGTGAGGGGTCTGAATTAATAACTTGGGGTGGGAACCAGTGAGTAACTCACCTGTTATGTCAAAGAACTAGTGCATTTTAATTGGTGAGCTCATCTGCCTGCTGTGGGTTAACTGCCACTCTGAAATGAGCAGAATGCACCAGTTGGCCATGGGATCGAAGTGGAAATTTGGGTGCCAGTTGGCACCAAAGAAAGGCACAATGTCAAGAATGTTCGGTCACAGGGAGTCTGGGCAGCAGAGATCTGCACTTTATTTGTGGGGCCCGGAAGAACACACATCAAACAGAATTTAGTCTGCTTCTCATTGTCTTCGTCTGGCGGTAAAACAGCTTAATTTCTTTGACTCAGGCCCGAGCTAAAATATCGGTCAGGGGCCCAATGTTATTAATGAACCAAAACATACATACTTAAAAGAATTGTCCCACCAACTTCAGGCAGGTTCTTTCGTTGGTTCCCCAAAAGAGGCTAAAATCAGGATGGGTGCAAAACTGGAGGAAAATCGTGGGCAAAGTCACCCAGTGCATTTTAACTTCAACCAAGATTTATGCTTTATGGGTAGGATTAAAATCGTAGCAGTGACTTTACCTGAAAAATAATCCACTGGCTGCAGAAAATGTTCTGATGTCCTGAGGGATGTGATAAAAAAAGCTGCTGCTCACTTAGCCGCGCAT
Source organism: Scyliorhinus canicula (assembly GCF_902713615.1). NCBI lineage: Eukaryota > Metazoa > Chordata > Chondrichthyes > Carcharhiniformes > Scyliorhinidae > Scyliorhinus > Scyliorhinus canicula. Next base: position 59,390,991 of record NC_052166.1, read on the forward strand.
TCCAGAATACACTGGACATACAACGCCACCAAGTGGAGAGACAGAAAAACATTCTCCTCAAAAAGACACTGGCCGGGATTCTCTGAAAACGCGGCTAAGTGTTGCCACCGGCGTAAACACCGGAGTGTTTCACGCCGGCGTCAACGGGCCTCTTGGCCTAGCGATTCTGTTGCCCACAGGGGGCCAGCACGGCGCTGGTGTGCTCCGCGCTGCTCCAGCTGCTGTACACGGCCCTACGCTGCTCGCTGTGGGTCCGCGCATGCGCGCGGCGGCCGTTTTCGCACAGGTCCCCAGCGCAACATGGCGGAGCCACACAGCGGGCCAGCGCAGAAGGAGATAGGAATTTGATCCCCCTGCCACCACACCAAGACTGCCAGTGCGGCTGCGAGTCCGAGTTCCCGCCGGCTGGAACCATACAAGAATCACGCCGGCGGAACTCGTCCAGTCGATCGCGGAAAATCGCCGTGGGAGCCTCCTTCAACGGTCCTCGACCAGCGCCGCATCAACCGCGCATGCGCAGCTGGCGCCGATTCTCCGGTCACGGAGATTCGCATTCCGCTGCCGCGGGTCTAAGACCACCATTCTCCGCCCAGCGCCAAGCCACTGTACTTATACCAACTCAGTGGTAAAGCTGCGCTGAGTATTCTTAGCTGAAATGCAAGTTGAATGTGTTTTAAAATGGGAACATCTGCCAGACATCCACCAGCAGTTTAGCAAATTGCCCTGGTGTGTCCTGAACACAAAAGGCAGGAAAAACCTAACCCGGCCAAATACCACCCCATCAGTCTATCCATGATCATCATCACAGTAACAAAAAGGGTTGACGACAGTGATATCAAATGGCTCTTACTCAGCCATAATCTGCTCACTTTGGGTTCCACCAAGGCCACTCAGCTCCCAAACTCATTACAGCCTTGGTCCAAACGGAAAAATGAGACTAATTCAAGCGGTGATGTGAAACTGACTGCCCTTGACATCAAAGCAACGTTTGACCAAGCGTGGAATTAAGGAGCCCTGGTAAAACTGGAGTTAATAAGTCGGGGGAAAGTTGTCTGCTGGTTGGAGTTATATCTGGCACGAAGGAAGATGGTTATGGGAGTTGGGAGGTCAATCATCTCAGTCCCGGATATCATCTTACAGTGTACACAAGAAACAGGACAAATCCAACCCAGCCAATCATCGTCCAATCTACTCTCCATCATCAGCAAAGTGACGGAAGGAGTCATCAGCAGTGCTATCAAGCGGCACTTACTCAGCAATACTGCTCATGGACGCTCAGTTTGGGATGCGCCAGGGTCACTCAGCTCCTGATTCATGACAGTCTTGGTTCAAACATGGACAAAAGAACGGAATGCCAGATGTCAGGGCAGCACAGTAGCATGGTGGTTAGCATAAATGCTTCACAGCTCCAGGGTCCCAGGTTCGATTCCGGCTTGGGTCACTATCTGTGCGGAGTCTGCACGTCCTCCCAGTGTTTGCGTGGGTTTCCTCCGGGTGCTCCGGTTTCCTCCCACAGTCCAAAGATGTGCGGGTTAGGTGGATTGGCCATGCTAAATTGCCCGTAGTGTCCTAAAAAGTAAGGTTAAGGGGGGGTTGTTGGGTTACGGGTATAGGGTGGATACGTGGGTTTGAGTAGGGTGATCATTGCTCGGCACAACATCGAGGGCCGAAGGGCCTGTTCTGTGCTGTACTGTTCTATGTTCTATGTGAGGTGAGAGTGACTGTCCTTGATATCAAGGCAGCATTTGACCAAGTATGGTATCAAAGAACCCTAGCTAAACTGGAGTAAATAGGAATCTCTCCGCTGGTTGGAGTCATACCTGGCATAAAGAAGATGGTTGTGGGGTTGAAGGTCAATCACTTCAACTCTAGGACATCACTGTAGGAGTTTTCAGGGTAGTATCCTACGCCCAACCATCTCCAGCTGCTTCAATTACCTCCTTTCCAACATCAGATCAGAAGTGGGGATGATTACGGATGACTGCACAAATGTTCAGCACCATTCACGACTCCTCAGAAAATGAAGGAGTCCATGTCCAAATGCAGCAAGACCTGGACAACATCCTGGGGTACAATCTGGTTAGCACCACACCTCTGATGATGCACATCTGGAGGAGGCAGGAACCCCCAGGAAAGTCAGCAGTCCCAGGGCCCAGCTGGGTCCCAGCCTGATGCTGAGCCTCTGGAAGTGGGTTATCCAGAGCTGATGGACGGGAGTGGCTGGGACATTCAGAGGGAGATGTCAGCATCGTCCAGCAGATCCACAGCTGCTTGGAGAAGTTTCAGAGGCTACAGGCGCAGGAGTTGGCGCCGGCAATGAGAGGCACTGAGGCCAACACTGCTAGGATGCCTCCCACAGAGGAAAGCCTGATGCACAAAATTGGCACCATGAGAGTCAGTGACGGCCACGGCTGAGGGTCTCGGCACAATGACCACCTCACTGGGGGATATCATCCAGTACCAGGCTGATCTTGATGAGGTTCTGCGGGACATGTCCTGCTCTCAGATGGGCATGGTCAAGCACTACGGAACTTGGTCCAGTCACAGGTGGGCATGGCTGAGGCACTGCAGAGCATGTCCCAGTCACTGAGGAGCATCGCTGAGGGCTTCGATATCATGGTACAGACATTGAACATCTTCCAGGGTTGGCAGGGCCACATAATGCAGGAGCAGCCGGTGCTCGAACCAGCTGCCCCTCCATCCCAAGGTGGACCTATGGGCACCAACTGGGAGGAGGGGGCGCTGACTGCCAGGCCGGACCCGTCCCATGGAGTGGCGATGGTGAGCTCCAGCTCCCCAGAGTTCCACCTCTCTGATGAGGCCACGTCTCGTAGCTAGCACACGGGACAGGGCGGCAAGGCTGCGCATATGTCACCAACAAATGAGCTGGGGCCCTCTGGACCCCGGTCCTCTGGCCCAGAGGATGCCCGTCAATTCCCTATCAGCAACAGCCTTCATCAGTGCAGCCAGAGGCCTCAGGAGTCAATGGGGGTTATGGGTGGTCGATGGGGGAGACGGGAAGGGGCAGGTTTTGCCCCAGGAATGGATAAACTCGATCCGGTGTTGACATGGTGGTGCTGCGAGCGGTTGCCCCCTTCCCCAGCGTCTCCCCCCACCCACCCCCCCATGGGGGCCCAACCCTGCGGAGGGTTCCCCACAGCCAGCCGAGTGTCCCCCACCTGAGCACTGGGGTGGCAAACCCAGCGCTCCTGCTCTCTTTGCCAGTGTGCAAAGGTGGCTACTTACCTCCTCGACTCCCCACTAAAGTCCTTCCGCCAGGTTCACGTTTTTCAAAAGGAGCACTAATCGGTGCCAGCGTGAACACTTGCTGGAGAGGCTGCTGAATGACGGGAGGCCATTGGATATGGGGTCATTCTCGTTAATGCTATGGAATTGGGGCTTCAGTGGTGATAATGGTTTCTTGCCTTGCTTAAGGCAAGATCACGATTTCGCCTATGGGAGCAAGCTGGTTGCATCGCAAACTGTTTGGCGCCTGCCATTTTTGGCCTCTCCCGCTATTCATTGCGCTTGAGAGAGAGCAAAATAAGGCTGGGAATTTGGGAGGGATTCTCTGACCCTCCGCGCCGGAATTGCGCCCGCGATTCTCCCGCAGACCTGTCAGGCGCACGCGCGCATAGCCGTTGAAAGAGGTCCCCGCGGCGATTCTCCGCGCTCGACGGGCCAAGTGCCCACCGAGTTCCGCCAGCATCGTTCACATGTGGTCCCACCCGGCGGGACCTCGGCGTTCTGGCTGCAGGTGCCATCCGGGGGGGGGGGCTCCACAGTGGTCAGGCCCGTAATTGGGAGCGACCAATGTTTTTCCGCGCCAGCCCCTGTAGAGCTCTGGTATGTTGCGCGGGCGCCTGCACGGAGCCGCGGCCGGCCGCCGTGCGCATGCACGGCCGTGCAGGAGTAGCTGCAGGGCCCCGCCGGCAGCCGGAGCTGCGGGACGCATGCCGGGGCTCTGCTAGCCCCCATGAAAACGGAGAATCACCCAGACCGTCGAGGAAAAAGTCTGGAGTGATTCTCACCTGTTTACTGACGGGCGTAGGGACTTAGTCCCCAGAAGGGAGAATCCTGCCCTTTTAAAAAAAAAAAAAAAAAAGGGCTGCCATGAATCCATTATTTTAGACAAGAGATGGGACATTTTTTCATCCCTCTTCTATTTTCTTTGTTTCTCGATGGAAAATAATGCACACGTTTTCAAAGGGACTGACACATTGTTGGAGGTATGGTTGTCTCAGTGGGACTGGGATACCTCCGGACAATTCCAAGGTTTGAGTGGGACAAGCTATTGGAAAATGTGCATTGTTTGATCACAAGTCAGTCAGGAGGAAGCCTGTTTACTCAATAAGAATAGAACTGTTTTGTCTCCAAGAAACATGGATGCATGCATTATCACCCCCTTACTGCAAGCACTGGAGCGCCAATTGGAAATTGCTTCTGAGTATGGCTAATTGGGGAGGCTATGGTTTAGCAGTATTGTCACTGGACGAGTAAACCAGAGACCCAGAGTAATACTCTGGGGCCCCAGGTTCAAATCCCGCCAATGCAGATGGTGATATTTGAATTAACTAAAAATTTGGAATTAAAAGTCTAATGATGACCATGAAAGCATTACCGATGGTCATTAAAAAAAACATCTGATTCACTAATATCCTTTAGGAAAGGAAATCTGTCATCTTTACCTACATGTGACTCCAGACCCACAGCAATGTGGTTGATTCTTATCTGCCCCCTGAAGGGCAATTGGAGATGGGCAATAAATGCTGGTTCAGCCTGTGACGCCTACTTCCCATGAAGGAATTAAAAAATAATAATAATTGGATTAATTTTATTCCCACAAAATCTTTGTGAAGCCAGCACATCAGGAATACCGACATAGGGGGGCAGGATTCTCCGTTCCACCGCACCAGTTTGGCGGGTGTGGGTGCTCTGCCGGCGTGATGGAGAATCCCGAACAGCGGAGAATCCAGCCCAGGAACTTTCAGGAGGAGGTAGATTTTATGGATAAGGTGTTCCCAAATGGGGCAGCCAATTGCACAGGATGTATGGATTTTGATATTAAAATATTTTTATGAAAGCCAATTGTTAAAACAGAATAACTACATACAAACATTTTGAGCCATCTGATGTTAACGCACGTTAAAATAAAGAGGGAATGCATTACTCCTGTGGGGGTGGGGGGGGGGGGGGAGAAAGAGAGAGAGAGAGAGAGAGAGAGAGAGAGAGAGAGAGAGAGAGAGAGAGAGAGAGAAACACCTTTTAAAGCAAGTTGCCATCAACTCACCTTCCCTGTGGCTCCATGGGACACAAACTGAGCTTTTTCCTGTTTTGCAATCTTAACCTGGCCTCTAGCAATACAGGGCCTAGCCAGTGACGTGCCAAGGAAGTATCTGTCCTCATAAATAGCATTTGACTGCACCCATGGCCAGATGAACTCTTCCACAAATTCCTTTCGCAAATCTTCAATAAAAACCTGCAACCAAAGCACACATTTTTAGTTACGAAGGTTCTTTAAAAAGTGTAATAGGGGTGGGTGGCAGGGAGACAACCTGCTCCATTATTTCTGCTAATGGTCCTCAAGTTGAACATTAATAAGAAATTCCAACCAATCCCTTTCCCTGAACAATTTGCTGTTGCCAAGTAGTAAGGCTCAGTTTCTGCATTGACAGGAATTTCCAGTTGACAATGAGAGTGGCCCACTTTGGGCTGATGAATGATGGGGGGATCCCTCCCTCTGGATGCATAAAGGCTTCTGGGCCATAGATGTGGTTGTTAGTGATCCCCTGCCTAGAGGAGCTTCCGCTCCAGGATCATGACATGGTAGCAGTAATTTTAACAAATTAAAGATAAACTTATCTGGCCTTTGCCCTCTCTCTCCCCTATGCTCAGGTCTGCAGGTCCCACATCAGCCGCTGAGGCTACCAATCACGGACTATTGTAGTGCCACCCTTTGGCCTTTCAGTATTGGGAGCTCACCCACTGTCCCTGATTAGATGGTCAAACAGCTCCATGCATTAAGTGGTCAGGCCCTTGGAACACGCCAGACAGCACTAGGGTCTGGAACTGAACCGGAAGCCGTACTCTCAACTCAGAATTGAAAGTTTGGCCCATGAATTGACAGCAATGAAGAGTTTTTATGTTTGTTAGAATGGATTTTCTGCCTTTACCAATTCTTGGATCTCATGGAGGAGTATCACAATTGTGAATTTGGCTGCTCAGAGTGGAAACAAGTTTCCAAAACATTGGCCTTCTTCCAGGAAAGTATCAATTGCCACATAAGATACGTAACAAGGATAGCACGGTAGCACTGGCTTAGGTCACAGCCGGTGTGGAGTCTGCACATTCTCCCAGTATCTGCGTGGGGTTCCTCCGGGTGCTCCGGTTTCTTCCCACATTCGAAAGATGTGCAGGTTAGGTGGATTGGCCATGCCCTTAGTGTCCAAAAGAGTTGGGGTTACTGGGTTAGGGGATAGGGTGGAGGTGTGGGCTTCGGTCGGGCGTTCTTTCCAAGGGCCGGTGCAGACTCGATGGGCCGAATGGCCTCCTTCTGCACTGTAAATTCTATAACACAATAAATATAATTTTGATCCCCTTACCTAAAGGATCAAAAGTTCACTAGATTTAATCTTGGGGTAAGGGGTTGTCATATGGGAAAAGACGGAGTAGAATGGGACTATAGTCTTTGATTTTTAAATAATGACAGGTGACCTCTTTGAAAAATATCATACTCTGAGAGGGCTTCACGGGGTAGATGTTGAGAGGGCGTTTCCCCTCGCTGGAGAGTCTAGAACGAGGATTATAACCATTAACTGTCTACACCTCCCGCTGTCTTGGGAAAGTGGGCAGCATAATCAAAGACCCCTCACACCCAGGTTATTCTCATTCCAACCTCTTCTAATCGGGCAGGAGATACAAAAGTTTGAGATCGCGCACCAATAGATCCAAAAACAGCTTCTTCCCAGCTGTTACCAGACTCCTGAATGGTTCTCTTATGGACTGAACTGATCTTATGGACTGAACTGATCTTTCTACACATCTTCTCTACAGTTGTGGCACTAAAAAACATATACTTCACCAGCTGTCTATGTTTTTTTTAATGTATTTTATTACAAACGTGCATCAAAACAGATTACAGCAAATAATCACCCCGGGAAACATACTTCCCAACAATCAACTATCCAGTATGTACAGATTTTTCCACTTTTTCACCCCACCCCCAAGACAAACAGCTCATCAAACATGGTCAGAAACAACCCCCACCTTTTCTCAAACCCCCCCTGCTGACCCCCTTAACTCATACTTTATTTTCTCTGACCACAGAAAGTCGTACAGGTCACCCAACCAAGCCGCTATCCCCGGCGGCGATGCCAACTGCACTCCAGCAAAATTTGCCGCTGTGCAATCAGAGAGGCGAAGGCCACGATATTGGCCTTCCTCCTCTCCATGAGCTCCAGCTTCTCTAAAACCCCAAATATCACCACCAAAGGGCGGATCCGGGTCCACCTCCTCCTCCACTACCCTGGCTATGACCGTGAACATTTCCGCCCGGAATCTTCCCAATATTTTGCAACCCCAAAACCTGTGCGTGTGATTCGCTGGCCCCCGCCCACACCACTTAGGACTAAAATGAGGAGACATTTTGCAATTCAGGATTGTCAAACTTTGGAATTCTCTACCCCAGAGGTCTTTGGATGCTAACTTGATGAGTATATTAAAGAATTAGATCATTAGATTTTTGGACACGTAGGGAATTAAAGAGTATGGCATAGGATAGGAAAGAGGGGCTGTTGCAGAAGATTGGGTGCGATACTAAATCCTTAGCAGGTTCAAGGAGTCGAATGACTTTGCCCTGCCCCAATTCTTCTGTTCTTTATTGTGGAAACAACCCCACCTATTCTACCGATTTATTGCTGCTAATTTACTTTCAATCCATTGAATTACTTAAGAATTACAGAATGGTTATCATATCATAATACTAGAGAAGCAATCTTGTGGGCTGGAATAATGATTCGGGGATGTGAATGTAAATCCTATCATGGTTGCCGAGAAATTTAAATTCAATTAATTAATTAAACAAATCTGAAAAAAGCTAGTGCCAGCAACTGTGACCATGAAACTATTTGATTGTTGTAAAACACCGTGCTTAGGGAAGGAAATCTGCCGTCCTTATCCGTTCAGAGCTTTGTGAGGTTCCAGGCTCACTTCAATGTGACTGACTCTAAGTGCCCTCTAACTTAAGAATGGAAAGTAAATATTGGCTTTTCTAGCAACACTGACTCCCATTAATACATTAAAATAAATCAACAGAGAATGGCTTTACCTTTTTAGCTCCCAGAGAAACTGCTTTCTTTTGAGCAGCTTCAAAATCTTCATCCTGTCCCACGTTAGCCTATTTTGTGATGAGAAAAAGAAGAAATTATTATATTTGCCGAGAAAAATTATTAATCTAAACAATCTAGAGATTACAAGATTAATGAAAGTTGTTTCTTATAATGGGATGTATAAAGGTACCATGCCCATTAAAATTCATCCTTTATGAGTACAAATCCTACCATCTTTTATTTCAGCTTTTAATAGTTTATTATGAGCCCAATAGCTTGGCCTTAACCATCCTAACTGGCAACCTGTCGATATAAAATATCTCAGGCTTTCAAACTTAAACGTCACATCTTTCAACCTGTGCATTTTTATTTATTAATAATAATAATAATAATAATAATAATCTTTATTATTACATTAACACTGTAATGAAGTTATTGTGAAAAGCCCCAAGTCGCCACATTTCGGGGCCTATTGGGGCACACAGAGGGAGAATTCAGAATGTCTAATTCACCTAATAGCACGTCTCTGGGGACTTGTGGAAGGAAACCGGAGCACCCGCAGGAAACCCACTCATATACGGGGGGGAACGTGCAGACTCCGCACAGCCAGTGATCCAAGCCGGGAATCGAACCTGGGACCCTGGCGCGGTGAAGCAACAGGGCTAACCACCGTGCTACCGTGCCGCCCTCCACCTTCCAAAATTTTCCCATATTGCATGATAAAACACATGAGCAACTAAACACAGATATATCAAATATAGTGAAGGAAACAAGGGGCTGGGTTAAAAAGAAGATGCTGGAAAACTTCGACAGGCCTGGCAGCATCTGTAGGGAAAGAAAAGAGATAACATTTCAAGTCTAGATCACCCAGCGTCACCTGCACTCGAAATGTTAGCTCTTTTCTGTCCCTCCATACTGGGGGAGCAGTTATGGGCAGCACAAGTGGATAGCACTGTGGTTTCACAGCGCATGGGTCCCAGGTTCGATTCCCCGCTGTTTGTGAGGAGTCTGCGTGGGTTTCCTCCAGGTGCTCCGGTTTCTTCCCACAGTCCAAAGACGTGCAGGTTAGGTGGATTGGCCATGACAAACTGCCCTTAGTGACCAAAAAGGTTAGATGGGGTTATTGGGTTACAGAGATGGGGTGGAAGTGAGGGCTTAAGTGGGTCGGTGCAGACTTGATGGGCCGAATGGACTCCTTCTGCAATGTAAGTTCTATGTTCTAGTGGTAACTACTAGCAATGTGTCCATCAGAGGTCCAGGATCAGCAAGGAACCCAGGCCACAGATGAATGAGGGCAAGGTGGGGGTCACAGAAGGAAGACAGGTGTTTGGATGCAAAAGCAGGGGTGATTTTCAGCAGCCCCACCTGTTCCAGATTACTGGGTCCATGAAGGAGACACCCCGCCCCAGAATGTTACTGGCCAACCTAACAGCATTTGCTGGGCAGTGTTCGGGAGGCATTGGAAAGCTGTGAGGCTCCCATTTAATCCCTGGGTCACCAAATAATTGTGGTAGGTTTAGGGATAATTAATATCAATTGATTCATTAATGAGCCAACTGACATCCTACCGCTGGCAGCCAGGAAACCCATGTCAGCCCCTTCTACCCTCTGACTTAAATCAGGGCTGTTGCCAGGAGACTGACATGAGACCTCTCCTGAAATTAAGGGGCCTGGCTGCCATGGTTATTGCCATCACTGGTTGCATTAAATCAAGTCCAAATTATTTATATCTTGCATCACACAAAGAGATGGACCCGGGCTCTCGGAGGCCATATTCGGGGTGTCGGACCAGCCGGGGTTGGAAACAGGTGCAGAGGCAGGTGTTGTAGCCTTCGTCTCGTTGATCGCCCGAGGGTGGATCCTGTTGGGATGGGGATCAACCTCTCCACCCTGTGCCCTGGCTGGCGGGGGGACCTACTGGAATTCTTGACTTTTGAGAAGGTCAAATTTGAAGGGAGGGGAAGGATGGAGGGGTTCTGCAATTCATGGGTGTTATTATTATGCACTGTCGAGAATTGGATTACATTGAACATGAGGGGGGTGGGTTGGAAGGGTTGGGGGGGGGGGGGGGGGGGGGGAAAGAGGGTCTGTATGTGTTAATGGTGACTATGGGCGAGTCCTGATTCCATTTTGTTATGTTAACATGCGGGATGTTGTTTGGTGGGAGGATGGGATGGTTGTTATTGAAATGGGGATTGACATTGCATTTGTTACTGATTATTGTTTACTGTTGGTGGGTGTAAATTTGGGAGAAAATGTGAAAAATAAAATACTTTTTAAAGAAATTTGAAAAATTGTTCATTTGCCATTGAAGAAGAATACAGCAGTTTCATGTTTTGCTGAAACACTGGGGATTTGGTAGAGTAGCTTAGATTACAGGTCATCAAGGGACTATTTTGAAGGAACTCACCTGCATCCCGCAACGAGGCTGCCAGGATTTAATTGGTCACTCACCAGGTGACATAGAGAGGCCCCACCCACCCCCACTGGTGAAATACTAGTGGAGGTGCAGAGCATGGCCCCCTTATCAGGGGACCCAATTTTAGGCCCACCCTCCTCCAGCCATGGTAGCCTACTCTAGGGTGTGGGGGGTGTTTAGAATTCCAGCCATTGTCATTGTCACCTGTGGAAAAGCTACCTAGCTCACAAGCAACTGTAATGTCATCAATTTTGGGTTGATAAACACTTATGTGGAACTATAACTGTGCAGAAATTGGCACCTTCAGCTCTACAAAAGGTCAAAGATGGGGGCAATTTTGGAATTAGATGTCTAGAGGGCCAAAAATTCTGGAATACTATCCTGAGAGTGACATCAAGATTATGCTCATTGCATAATCATAAGTTTGTAGGTCCAGTAAGGATCCTCCAGGGCAGGCCTTCTGTAGCGCAGTCGGGGGCAGGGAGGCTTCCATCCCTGATCTTTGGGCATTCAGGCAAGAACCTTTACCCCTGCTCCACATACTGCCCGTTTCCACCTACCAAGGGAGCAGAGTGCCTCATCTCATTCGAGTTTCCAGCCTCAAGCCTCAATTACCAAGCCTTTAAGAATGTGGATACAGGTATTCCCAGCGTAGGGAATCACATTTGGCATCGGTGACCTTTTTTGGGTGGGCAGGTGAGAGTGAATGTATGAGAAAGAATCTCGGCACAACCAGCCTGGCAGTGCCCCTGACACCCAGGTGCCAGAGTGGCACCCAGATGACAATGCCAGGTTCCAGTGCCAAGGTACCTGGGCAGCACCAGCAGTGCCAGGGTGCCAATCTGGTCAGAGGCCGACCAACCAGCTGGCTTGATCACCTGGAGACCCACCCTACCCCCCCCCCCCCTCACCCCCCCCTCACCCCCCTACCCCCCCCCCCCCCCAACCCCCCCACCTTACCCCCCCCGTTGGGCTGGGGTGAGCACAGTAAGAAGTCTTACAACACCAGGTTAAAGTCCAACATGTTTGTTTCAAACACTAGTTTACGGAGCTTATTATAGCCAAGTTCCACACACATGGGTACGGCCTCAACTGGGACCTGGGATTCATGTTGCGTTACATTCATCCCCCACCATCTGGCCTGGGCTTGTGAAATCCTACCAACTGTCCTGGTTTGAGACAATTCACACCTCTTTAACCTGGGGTTCCCCCTATCTCTGGATCTGTAAAGATTCAATTACCTGCTAATGCTCGCATTCTAAGCATTGTCTGGCATCTTTGAATTTGTCTCTATATATGTTTCTGGAACAAACCTCTTCATTCACCTGAGGAAGGAGCAGTGCTCCGTAAGCTAGTGTTTGAAACAAACATGTTGGACTTTAACCTGGTATTGTAAGACTTCTTACTTTTATTATTGAACACAGTAAGAAGTCTTACAACACCAGGTTAAAGTCCAACAGGTTTGATTCAAACACGAGCTTTCGGAGCGCAGCTCCTTCCTCAGGTGAATGGCGAGGTATGTTCCAGAAACATTTATATAGACAAAGTCAGAGATGCTGGACAATGCTTGGAATGCAGGCATTTGCAGGTAATCAAATCATTACAGATCCAGGGAGAGGGATAATCACAGGTTAAAGAGGTGTGAATTGTCTCAAGCCAGAACAGTTGGTAGGATTTTGCAAGTCCAGGCCAGGTGGTGGGGGGTGGATGTAATGCGACATGAATCCAAGATCCCTGTTGAGGCCGCACTCAACAGCGTGCGGAACTTAGCTATAAGTTTTTGCTCGGCAATTCTGCGTTGTCGCGTGTCCTGAAGACCGCCTTGGAGAACGCTTACCCGGAGATCAGGGGCTGAATGCCCTTGACTGCTGAAGTGTTCCCCGACTGGAAGGGAACATTCCTGCCTGGTGATTTATTATTGAAGCTGCTGAAGGAAAGTTGTACACTAGGTGGCACTGTTGTTTCAAGATGCTTTCGGAAAATTTGCTTACGGTCAAGTATCCTTTAACTGAAACCCTTGGGGCTGACTGCATTTTGGATTTCAGATAATTATGGTTTCTGAAACTGCATATAAACTTACATTACAATAGCCTATGCTAGTCAAAGTCTAAATTAAATAAAATGGCTAGAAAAGGAAGATGAATAATAAATACAGGATACCTGAAAAAGTGCAGACAATTAACTACACTTCCTGTGCTAAAAGTCCATAAGGTTCAAAGAAAGTGTGGTTTTTCGATGCGTTCGGACTTACAGATGAAAATGAAATGAAAATCCCTTATTGTCACGAGTAGGCTTCAATGAAGTTACTGTGAAAAGCCCCTAGTCGCCACATTCCGGCGCCTGTCCGGGGAGGCTGGTACGGGAATCGAACTGTGCTGCTGGCCTGCTTGGTCTGCTTTCTAAGCCAGCGATTTAGCCTTGTGAGCTAAACCAGCCCCTAAAAAGTAACTAGCAGAAAATGGTTTCGATCCATCGACCTCTGGGTTATGGGCCCAGCCCGCTTCCGCTGCGCCACTCTGCTCTCAGATGAAGGATACTTGACGTGCAGTGTAGTGGCTTCAAAGAGAATACAGTGGAAACTGGTTGGCAAATCATCCTCAGCAACTCCTTGCTGGTTACAATCAAATTGTTCCACAATTTAGAAAATAGTCGTGGAGCAAGAGTGCCCAATGGCCATGAGCGGCTTTTAAAATGCTGGCCACGACTGGCTTTTAAGAGGACTGGCCGTCCCATGCGTGCTTGCCCCCTCAGCCAGATCTAGCAGCGCGCATGCCCAGAGCCCAGCGGGTCCCAGGACCAGAATTTTTTAATAATCAATGGGCGTCTTCCTCCCTGAAGCAGAGGCAGAGAGCAGGACAGGCGCCCAGTCACATGCTCTGGGCGCAAAATCAAAGAGCAGACATTCTTCCATTTTGTAGCTGTCAGCAAGCAAGGAACAAGACTGTATGAAGAACTGAAGCCGGATATTTTTTAAATAAAAAAAAAGAGAGGGCCAGAGACAAACAGCATAGGATCTCACAATTTAACCCGCTGGAGGGAGCTTTCCCAGGAGAGTCTAGAGCAGGACAAAACAACGCTGGTGTGAGGTCCAGGGCCTCTGATGGAAAATCCATTAAGAAGCTGAAATCGGGAACAAAGCAGTATAAAAATGATTTCATGAGTTTTGGCTTGTTAATTGTGCCAATGCAAATCAGGTGCAAAGCCTATGTGTATTATATGCAGGGAAGGAATGGCAAATGAAATGGCAAAACGTCAAAGGCATTTGAAGACTACGCCTGGTGAGTTTGAGGTCAAACCTCTTGATTTTCTGCAACGGATGCAGCGAGAACTTAAATAGTCAAGTCCTCAATTGAAATGTAACATTGAATGACAAGTCAAGAGATATCATGATGACCAAGCAGGTTCACCTGTTCCATTAAAGGTAAGCGAAAATGGTGTAAGACTAAGACATAGGAGCAGAATTAGGCCACTCTGCCCGTCAAGTCTTCTCCACCATTCAATCATGGCTTATATTTTTCTCATCCCCAGTCTCCTGCCTTCTCCCCATAACCCCTGATTAATCAAGAACCTATCTATCTCGGTCTTAAAGACACTCAGTGATTTAGCCTCCACAGCCTTTTGCGGCAGAGTTCCACAAATTCACCACCCTCTGATTGAAGAAGTTCCTCATCTCTGTTTCAGTCTGAGATTGTGTCCTCTGCTTCTAGTTTTTCCTACAAGTGGAAACATTCTCTCCACATCCACTCTAACCAGGCCTTGCAGTATCCTGTAAGTTTCAATAAGGTCCCCCCTCATACTTCTAAACTCCAACGAGTACAGACCCAGAGTCCTCAACCGTTCCTCATATGACAAGCTCTTCATTCCAGGGATCATTCTTGTGAACGTCCTCTGGACTCTTTCCAAGGCTAGCACATCCTTTCTTAGATAAGGGGGCCCAAAACTGCTCACAATACCAAATGGGGTCTGACCAGAGCCATATACAGAGAGGGTGATGTCAGACCACAGCGATCAGGTGGTGGCATTGGAAGCGGAGTTGGGGCTGTGAGGAGACCTTTGCATGATGTTGAGAGCAAAAGGTGGAGGAGCAGGAAAATAGGTCGAGAAGGCAGAATCTGTAGATAGTGGGCCTGCCTGAAGGAGTGGAAGGTGCGAGTGCCACGAGGTACGTTTCGAGGATGCTGTTGGGGTGGCAGCGGAGGGGGGGGTTTTGGACAAGGCCCCTGAGGTGGACAGAGCGCACAGGTGTCCGAGGCAAAAATAATAATAACTGACTTCTGGTGGCGGTGATCTGCCGAGTGCACGCACATCAGTTGGCTCTCCTCCCAATCGGACCCAAAATAGCAAATTTTCTCAGATTCTTGGCATAAAAAGCCACCCAAAATTCCTTAAAACCCAAAAGGCATTAGCAGCGAAGAAGCAGAAGAGATGCCGGCAAACAAATGATCAAAGAGCCGGCGAGAAGGCAGAAGAGGCAGGAGCAACGAGCAAACGGACCAGCAGACCCACGAGGTGAGGCGGATGCCCCGGCAAACCAAGAGAGAGGGCGACTGGTGACCCGAACAGCAGAACATGCACAGGCAGCATCGCGCCCTCCCCCACCTCACTGGGGGATGGATGGAAGACATTCCTAAAAAAACTGACTGCCATGAGGGAGGAAATTAAAATGGAACTTCAGGTGGTGATGAAAGAAGTGGTGAAAGAGGCAGTGAGGGAAGCGATAACCGCCCTCCAGCGCACGATAGACAGCTTGGGAAAGAAGCCCAAGAAAGAACGATCCTGTCCTGGAAAGAGCAGCAACCGACCATAGTGATAGGATTGTGGTTCTGGAGACCAAAGTGAAGGGGTTGGTGGCAGCCCAAGGGAACCGGAGGGGAAAGGTAGAGGACCAGAAGACTGAATGTCCATATTATGGGATTGCCAGAGGGGGTGGAGGGAAGGGACCCAATGGACTACATAGCCAAAATGCTGGGCAACTTGGTCGGGAGGAAAATCCCCCAGAACTCGACAGGGCAGACAGGTTGCTCCAACCAAAACCCAAGACTGGAGAGCAGCTGAGTGCGACCACTGCGAAGCTGCAACGGTACCAAGACCCGGAAAAGATCCTGAGGTGGGCCCGACAGACAAAGTCATGCTCATGGGAAGAACACAGAATAAGGTAAAAAAAAAAGAGCCCATTTAATAAGGCAAAATCAGCACTCTACAAGGGTGGGGTGAGGTCCGGCACGTTGTTCCCGGACAGATTCTGGACGGAAAGTGGGGTGTATACAAGGGCGGGGGGAACGACTCACAACAGAATAGGGGCACAAAGATAGGAAAGGATTGGCAGTGAGAAAGGCCTCAGAAGGCATGGAGCAGACTCACTGGCAAGGGGCACTTTGCCTCCTACTCTCGTGCAGGCCACAATTTCATTGATATCCAAAAAAGACAAAGACACAATGGAACGTGGATCATATAGACCCATTTTTCTGCGGAATATGAATGCAAAATACTCGCAAAAAGTCTTGGCTAAAAGACTGGTGAACTCTGTACCAGAGGTGGTCACTGAAGACCAAATGGGCTTTGTCAAGGGTAGGCAACTCACTGCAAACATCAGGCGGCTATTGAATGTAATAATGACCTCCCCCTCCAGGGAGAGAACACCCCGACAGAGTCAAATGGAAATACTCCTCGAGGTACTGGAACGGTTTGGGCTAGGAGCAGGATTCACCGCCTGGGTGAGTCTCCTATACAACGCTTCCAAGGTGAGCGTTCAAATTAATACCACCATCTCTGAATACTTCCAGCTACAATGAGGCACAAGGCAGGGATACCATTGTCCCCGCTCATGTTTGCATTAGCAATCAAACCCCTGGCGTTAGCCTTACGGGACACGAAAAACTGGAACGGCATCCAAAGATGAGACAGAGCACAGAGTTTCACTCTATGCAGATGACCTGGTTCTGTACGTCTCAAAGCCACAGGAAGGACTGAAAGCAATCATATGGATCTTAAGAGAGTTCGGAACCTTCTCAGGTTACAAACTCAACCTGGGCAAAAGTGAGCCATTCCCAGTGAACCCAAACGGGGGAGGGACAGAGCTGGAGGGACTCCTGTTCAAAATAGCCCAAAATAGATTCTGAAACCATGGGGATACAAATAGACACAAATTCACCAAGTGGAACCTCACCAGACTGGTGGAGGAAGTCAAAAAGGACCTTCAGAGGTGGGACGCACTTCCACTCTCCCTGGCGATCAAAATGAACATGCTGCCGATGTTCCATTTCCTGTTAAGGTCCAGACCGATCTTCATCCCCAAGGCCTTCTTCCAGAACCTAGATAGCTTAATTACATGTTTGTATGGAAGGTGGGCAAGAATTCAAGAGTCCCCAAATCAACACTGCAAAGGAGCAAAATTAAGAGAGGCCTGGCACTGCCAAACCTGCAATATTATCACTGAGTGAGTGAGGGGATGAGTGAAAGAACTCAACTCAAGAGTAGGTGCAGATGGAGGAAGCCTCCGGCAAGGGAATGACCCTCCGGGCCCTGGCCACAGCAGCACTCCCATCCCCGTCGGTGAAATACACATCGAGCCCAGTGGTAGCGGCCACAGTGAAAACGTGGGGCCAACTAAGACAACAGTTCGGGCTGACCAAAATGTCCCTCATGGTCCCCATCTGCGGTAAGCACAGATTCCCACCAGCCATGCCAGACGCAATGTTTAAAAAACAGGACAGGGGAACTCTGATAGTTAGGGACTTCTATGTAGGGCACAGACTAGAGACGCTGAGTGAACTAATGGAGGAATGGGAATTACCGACAGGACAGGAAATGAGACACTTACAAATAAAACTTCCTCAGCAAAGAGACAGTAGGATACCCATTGGGCCCCAGATGACCACAGACAATAAGGAAGGGGGACTCTGTGGGAAAATATGCGGACTGCTACTGGACAGAGCCCGAACACCACTGGATGAGGCCAGACCAGATGAAAAATGAGAAATGGGAGCACGAACAGGGGACAGAGGTGGGATGCGGACTCTGGAGCGAAGCACTGAGCAGGGCCAACTCCACCTCCTCAGGGCAGCACGGTGGCGCTGTCTCACGGCACCAAGGTCCCAGGTTCGATCCCGGCTCTGGGTCACTATCCGTCTGAAGTTTGCACATTCTCCCCGTGTCTGCATGGGTTTCGTCCCCACAACCCAAAAGATGTGCAGGCTAGGTGTAGTGGCCACGCTAAATTGCCCCTTAATTGGAAAAAATGAATTGGGGACTCTAATATAAAAAAAGACTTCACCTCCTCCTGCACAAGGCTCGGCCTCATGCAGTTCAAAGTGGTGCACAGAGCAAGCCTGACCAGTACCAGAATGTGCATGCTCTTCCCAGAAGTGGAGTACATATGTGAACGGTGTCAGAAGGGCCCGACCAACCACGCCCACATGTTCTGGGCTTGTCCCAAACTTGCTGGGTTCTGGACAACCTTCTCTGAGGCAATATCCAAGGTTGTAGGGGTGAGGGTGAAGCCATGCCAAAATGTGGCAATGTTCGGGATATCAGAGCAGCCAGAGCTACATGTGGGGAAGAGGACCGACAGCCTAGCTTTCACTTCCCTAATTGCTCGCGGGGGAATCCTGCTCGGCTGGTGATCAGCAGCACCACCTACAGCTGCAGACTGACTCGCTGACCTTTCGGAATTTCTCCACCGGGAGATCAAAATCCCCATCCGAGGGTCGGGGGAAAGCTTCCTTACTGCAAGGGGGCAATTTTGTCGGTCTGTTCCAAAGCCTGTTTGAGGCCAACAACAGCCAATAGAGGGAGAACTGGAAGGATTGGATAGGGAAAACGGAAAAACAAAGGACAAGGAGGAATGTCAGGGACTCACAACCCAGGGAAGATGGCGGGTGGGGGGGGAAGAAGAAGTAAGAGAGTCTGAAACAGACAAAGAAATGAAAAATGAAAAAGCTACAACACTGGGGGGGGGGGGGGTCAACCCCTCCCCCCCCCCCCCTAACCACAAACCGAATACAGCTGAAGCCGATGAAGGGAGAAAAGAAAGTGTAGGGGGGGGATAAGGGGAAGGGGGCACACCCCCAGATCAACCAGGGAGGACAGCAAGAGGGGAGGGAGGATGGGGAGAACACGCTGAACTAGACAGCAACAATTTGTAAATAAAGTAACGAAAGACAAAAGCCTTTTTTTACACTGTACAATAAATCAAAAGGAACGTCAATGTACATAATGTTGAAAATGCCAATAAAAAGATTTTTTTTAAATAATAATAATCGTGATGGTGAGGCTCCACAAGTTCAGAGAGAAGGAGAAGATTCTGAAGTGGATCAGGGAGAATGGGAGGGGAACAATTCCGAATATACCAGGACATTGGAGCTGGGCTGGCAAAACGCCGTGCGGAGTTCAACAGGGCCACGGCGGTGCTGTTATCGATAGCGGATCAGGTTTGGGTGCTCTACCCAGCAAAACTATGGGTGACCTGTGAAGGTCAGGAATACTATTTTGAGACTCCACAAGTGTCCAATGACTTTATCAAGGAGCACAAACGGAGGAGAACTGAACTGAATTCGGCAGGAGCTAGGGAATGTAGATTGGGAGCAGCTGTTTAAGGGTAAATCCACGTTTGAAATGTGGAAGTCTTTTAAGGAAAGGTTGATTAGAGTGCAGGACAGACATGTTCCTGTGAAAATGAAAGATAGAAATGGCAAGATTAGGGAACCATGGATGACGGGTGAAATTGTGAGACTAGCTAAGATGAAAAAGGAAGCATACATAGGATCGAGGCAACTCAAAACTGATGAAGCTTTGGAGGAATATCGGGAAAGTAGGACGAATCTCAAACGCGCAATAAAGAGAGCTAAAAGGGGTCATGAAATATCTTTGGCTAACAGGGTTAAGGAAAATCCCAAAGCATTTTATTCGTATGTAAGGAGCAAGAGGGTAACTAGAGAAAGGATTGGCCCACTTAAAGACAAAAGAGGGAATTTATGCGTGGACTCAGAGGAAATGGGTGAGATTCTTAATGAGTACTTTGCATCGGTATTCACAAAGGAGGGGGACAAGACGGATGTTGAGGCTAGGGATGGATGTTTAAATACTCTCGGTCAAGTTGTCATACAGAAGGGGGAAGTTTTGGGTATTCTAAAAGACATTAAGGTGGACAAGTCCCCAGGACCGGGTGGGGTCTATCCCAGGTTACTGAGGGAAGCGAGGGTCGAAATAGCTGGGGCCTTAACAGATATCTTTGCAGCATCCTTGAGCACAGGTGAGGTCCCGGAGGACTGGAGAATTGCTAATGTTGTCCCTTTGTTTAAGAAGGGTAGCAGGGATAATCCAGGGAATTATAGACCTGTGAGCTTGACGTCAGTGGTAGGCAAACTGTTGGAGAAGATACTGAGGGATAGGATCTATTCACATCTGGAAAAAAATAGACTTATCAGTGATAGGCAGCATGGTTTTGTGCAGGGAAGGTCATGTCTTACAAACCTAATAGAATTCTTTGAGGAAGTGACAAAGTTAATTGATGAGGGAAGGGCTGTAGATGTCGTATACATGGACTTTAGTAAGGCGTTTGATAAGGTTTCCCATGGCAGGTTGATGGAAAAAGTGAAGTCGTATGGGGTTCAGGGTGTTCTAGCTAGATGGATAAAGAACTGGCTGGGCAACAGGAGACAGAGAGTAGTGGTGGAAGGGAGTGTCTCAAAATGGAGAAGGGTGACTAGTGGTGTTCCACAGGGATCCGTGCTCGGACCACTGTTGTTTGTGATCTACATAAATGACCTGGAGGAAGGTATAGGTGGTCTGATTAGCAAGTTTGCAGATGATACTAAGATTGGTGGAGTTGCAGATAGCGAGGAGGACTGTCAGAGAATACAACAAAATATAGATAGATTGGAGAGTTGGGCAGAGAAATGGCAGATGGAGTTCAATCCAGGCAAATGCGAGGTGATGCATTTTGGAAGATCAAATTCAAGAGCGGACTATATGGTCAATGGAAGGGTCTTGGGGAAAATTGATGTGCAGAGAGATCTGGGAGTTCAGGTCCATTGTACCCTGAAGGTGGCAACGCAGGTTGATAGAGTGGTCAAGAAGGCATACAGCATGCTTGCCTTCATTGGACGGGGTATTGAGTACAAGAGTTGGCAGGTCATGTTACAGTTGTATAGGACTTTGGTTCGGCCACATTTGGAATACTGCGTGCCGTTCTGGTTGCCACATTACCAGAAGGATGTGGATGCCTTGGAGAGGGTGCAGAGGAGGTTCACCAGGATGTTGCCTGGTATGGAGGGTGCTAGCTATGAAGAAAGGTTGAGTAGATTAGGATTGTTTTCGTTGGAAAGATGGAGGTTGAGGGGGGACCTGATTGAGGTCTACAAAATTATGAGGGGTATGGACAGGGTGGATAGCAACAAGCTTTTCCCAAGAGTGGGTGTGTCAGTTACAAGGGGTCACGATTTCAAGGTGAGAGGGGGAAAGTTTAAGGGAGATGTGCATGGAAAGTTTTTTACGCAGAGGGTGGTGGGTGCCTGGAATGCTTTACCAGCGGAGGTGGTAGAGGCGGGTACGATAGCATCATTTAAGAAGCATCTAGACAGGTATATGAATGGGCGGGAACAGAGGGAAGTAGACCTTGGAAAAAAGGAGACAGGTTTAGATAAAGGATCTGGATCGGCGCAGGCTGGGAGGGCCGAAGGGCCTGTTCCTGTGCTGTAATTTTCTTTGTTCTTTGAATAATTTTGGGAGACGGAGGTGCTGGCACTTTGAAGTAATTGAGAACACGGGTAGAGTGGGGTTGGAGGGAGTGTTTTTTCCCCTCTGATGTGGAGAGTTTTTTTTCTTTTTACTGTCGGGTCAACAAAGGACAGCAGGGGAGAAATGATTGTAAGGAGATGGCTGCCCCATCCCCCTCCTGCTGCCTGGGGCTGCGTTTTTTCTTTTTTTTTTGTCTTTGGGGAAGGTGACCTGTGGTTCAAGATGAGTCTTTGTTTGGGTGGGGGAGGGGGTAGGTCAGCGGGGAGCCTTCTTCACAGAACAGAGAGGTGAGGGTGTGGGGTCAGTAGGAGGAGCTTTTGGGCAGGACTTGTCATGCTGGCAGGTAATGTTGGTGAACGGAAGTGAGGTGGGGGGATAAGGCCGAGAGAGGTGGCGATAGGTGGGGAGGGGGCTGATGCGAAGACACTAGGTTGGAGAAGGTCAGGGGCGGAGAAAGGGGCCACCTTGGATGGGCCAGGTACAGGATGAACTTAACAGGGTTGAGCTGAAAGGTGAGGATGGCGAATGGTAGAGGGAAATGGAGGTGCAGGCCCCCGGTACGGCTGATAACATGGAATGTGCGAGGGCTCAATGAACGGGTGAAGAGATCTCGGGTCTTTGCGCACCGTAGGAGTTTAAAAGTGGAGGTGGTCTTTCTGCAGGAGACACAGCTCCGTGTAAAGCACCAGGTTAGGCTGAGGAAGGGATGGGTGGATAAGGTTTTCCACTCGGGGTTTGATTCAAAGCCACGGGGTGGGGGGTTGACAATTTTGACGAGTAAGAAAACGGGGTTTGTGAGTGCGAAGGAAGTGAGGGACCTGCATGGGAGGTCTGTGACGGTGAATGGGGTATTAGAAGAGACACCAGTGGTATTGGTGAATGTGTATGTGCCGAATTGGGATGATGTAGGTTTTATGAGGGGGTGGCTGCCAGCAATCCCGGACTTGGCCATGCATCAGTTGATTCTGGGAGGAGATTTTAATTGTGTCCTAGAGTCGAAGGTAGATAGGTCAAGCCCCAGGTCAATGGGTAGAATACGAATGACAAAGGAGTTGGGTAAGTTTATGGAAAAGATGGGTATGATGGACCCATGGCGCTTCTAGAACCCGGGGGGAGTATTTCTTTTTCGCACATGTGTATAGGGTGGATCCAAGAATCAACTTTTTGTGGTGAGTCGTGAGGTTTTGGTTAGGGTGGAGAGAGCAGAATACACAGGATAGTAATCTCAGACCATGTGCCTCACTGGCTGGAGATTCGGCTGAGATCAGGATGAGAGCAGCGGCTGGGCTGGAAGGTCGATTCGGGGCTGCTGGCACATTGAGGGGTTTGTGATTAAAGATTGTGTAGAATTGAACCAAAACTGGGAGGTGTCGGTGGCCACCTTTTGGAAAGCATTAAAAACAGTGGGTCGAGGGCAGATTATCTTGTTCAAGGCACATGCAGATAAGGAAAGAAGAGAGGAATATGAACGGCTAATGAACGAGAGAGGAGGTAGGTCGGCAGTTCTCAAGGGTGCCCACATGGAGGGATTGGCGAGGAGGAAAAAAATTAAAGGGGCAATTTGATAGGTTGACGACGGGGTGGGTGGTAGGACAGCTGTGTATGGCAAGGGGGATGCAGTACAAATACGGGGAGAAGGCGAGTCGAATGTTAGCGCAACAGCTACGGAAGCAGGTAAATATTCAAGACACGGACTGGGGCAGAGGACGTGGAGTCGTGGTGTCGGAGAAGATAAACGAGGGGTTTAGGGATTACTATAAAAGGAGCTGTTCAGGGCGGACCCAGAAATGAAGAAGGGTATATGGGACCGTTCTTAGACGAATTGGAGTTTCCACAGTTGGAGGAAGCGAAGTGGCAGACGTAGAGGAGCTCTTAGGACTGAGGGTGGTATTGGATAGTATAAAGGGTATGAAGTCGGGGAAGGTCCCGGGGCCCGATGGTTACCCGGCGGAATTCTATAAGGTGTTTGCGATGAATCTCGCACCACATCTCTTGGGGGTATTTAATGAGGCGCTGGAGAAGTGGGAGCTGCCAGGGACAATGACACGGGCAATGATCACAATAATACCAAAAAGGGGAAGAACTCATTGGAATGTGGGTCGTATAGGCCCAAATCATTGTTAAATACAGATGTAACGTTGATGGCGGGAAGGCTATTGAATGTAATAATGACCTCCCCCTCCAGGGAGAGAACACCCCGACAGAGTCAAATGGAAATACTCCTCGAGGTACTGGAACGGTTTGGGCTAGGAGCAGGATTCACCGCCTGGGTGAGTCTCCTATACAACGCTTCCAAGGTGAGCGTTCAAATTAATACCACCATCTCTGAATACTTCCAGCTACAATGAGGCACAAGGCAGGGATACCATTGTCCCCGCTCATGTTTGCATTAGCAATCAAACCCCTGGCGTTAGCCTTACGGGACACGAAAAACTGGAACGGCATCCAAAGATGAGACAGAGCACAGAGTTTCACTCTATGCAGATGACCTGGTTCTGTACGTCTCAAAGCCACAGGAAGGACTGAAAGCAATCATATGGATCTTAAGAGAGTTCGGAACCTTCTCAGGTTACAAACTCAACCTGGGCAAAAGTGAGCCATTCCCAGTGAACCCAAACGGGGGAGGGACAGAGCTGGAGGGACTCCTGTTCAAAATAGCCCAAAATAGATTCTGAAACCATGGGGATACAAATAGACACAAATTCACCAAGTGGAACCTCACCAGACTGGTGGAGGAAGTCAAAAAGGACCTTCAGAGGTGGGACGCACTTCCACTCTCCCTGGCGATCAAAATGAACATGCTGCCGATGTTCCATTTCCTGTTAAGGTCCAGACCGATCTTCATCCCCAAGGCCTTCTTCCAGAACCTAGATAGCTTAATTACATGTTTGTATGGAAGGTGGGCAAGAATTCAAGAGTCCCCAAATCAACACTGCAAAGGAGCAAAATTAAGAGAGGCCTGGCACTGCCAAACCTGCAATATTATCACTGAGTGAGTGAGGGGATGAGTGAAAGAACTCAACTCAAGAGTAGGTGCAGATGGAGGAAGCCTCCGGCAAGGGAATGACCCTCCGGGCCCTGGCCACAGCAGCACTCCCATCCCCGTCGGTGAAATACACATCGAGCCCAGTGGTAGCGGCCACAGTGAAAACGTGGGGCCAACTAAGACAACAGTTCGGGCTGACCAAAATGTCCCTCATGGTCCCCATCTGCGGTAAGCACAGATTCCCACCAGCCATGCCAGACGCAATGTTTAAAAAACAGGACAGGGGAACTCTGATAGTTAGGGACTTCTATGTAGGGCACAGACTAGAGACGCTGAGTGAACTAATGGAGGAATGGGAATTACCGACAGGACAGGAAATGAGACACTTACAAATAAAACTTCCTCAGCAAAGAGACAGTAGGATACCCATTGGGCCCCAGATGACCACAGACAATAAGGAAGGGGGACTCTGTGGGAAAATATGCGGACTGCTACTGGACAGAGCCCGAACACCACTGGATGAGGCCAGACCAGATGAAAAATGAGAAATGGGAGCACGAACAGGGGACAGAGGTGGGATGCGGACTCTGGAGCGAAGCACTGAGCAGGGCCAACTCCACCTCCTCAGGGCAGCACGGTGGCGCTGTCTCACGGCACCAAGGTCCCAGGTTCGATCCCGGCTCTGGGTCACTATCCGTCTGAAGTTTGCACATTCTCCCCGTGTCTGCATGGGTTTCGTCCCCACAACCCAAAAGATGTGCAGGCTAGGTGTAGTGGCCACGCTAAATTGCCCCTTAATTGGAAAAAATGAATTGGGGACTCTAATATAAAAAAAGACTTCACCTCCTCCTGCACAAGGCTCGGCCTCATGCAGTTCAAAGTGGTGCACAGAGCAAGCCTGACCAGTACCAGAATTTGCAGGCTCTTCCCAGAAGTGGAGTACATATGTGAACGGTGTCAGAAGGGCCCGACCAACCACGCCCACATGTTCTGGGCTTGTCCCAAACTTGCTGGGTTCTGGACAACCTTCTCTGAGGCAATATCCAAAGTTGTAGGGGTGAGGGTGAAGCCATGCCAAAATGTGGCAATGTTCGGGATATCAGAGCAGCCAGAGCTACATGTGGGGAAGAGGGCCGACAGCCTAGCTTTCACTTCCTTAATTGCTCGCGGGGGAATCCTGCTCGGCTGGTGATCAGCAGCACCACCTACAGCTGCAGACTGGCTCGCTGACCTTTCGGAATTTCTCCACCGGGAGATCAAAATCCCCATCCGAGGGTCGGGGGAAAGCTTCCTTACTGCAAGGGGGCAATTTTGTCGGTCTGTTCCAAAGCCTGTTTGAGGCCAACAACAGCCAATAGAGGGAGAACTGGAAGGATTGGATAGGGAAAACGGAAAAACAAAGGACAAGGAGGAATGTCAGGGACTCACAACCCAGGGAAGATGGCGGGTGGGGGGGGAAGAAGAAGTAAGAGAGTCTGAAACAGACAAAGAAATGAAAAATGAAAAAGCTACAACACTGGGGGGGGGGGGGGGGGGGGTCAACCCCTCCCCCCCCCCCCTAACCACAAACCGAATACAGCTGAAGCCGATGAAGGGAGAAAAGAAAGTGTAGGGGGGGGATAAGGGGAAGGGGGCACACCCCCAGATCAACCAGGGAGGACAGCAAGAGGGGAGGGAGGATGGGGAGAACACGCTGAACTAGACAGCAACAATTTGTAAATAAAGTAACGAAAGACAAAAGCCTTTTTTACACTGTACAATAAATCAAAAGGAACGTCAATGTACATAATGTTGAAAATGCCAATAAAAAGATTTTTTTTAAATAATAATAATCGTGATGGTGAGGCTCCACAAGTTCAGAGAGAAGGAGAAGATTCTGAAGTGGATCAGGGAGAATGGGAGGGGAACAATTCCGAATATACCAGGACATTGGAGCTGGGCTGGCAAAACGCCGTGCGGAGTTCAACAGGGCCACGGCGGTGCTGTTATCGATAGCGGATCAGGTTTGGGTGCTCTACCCAGCAAAACTATGGGTGACCTGTGAAGGTCAGGAATACTATTTTGAGACTCCACAAGTGTCCAATGACTTTATCAAGGAGCACAAACGGAGGAGAACTGAACTGAATTCGGCAGGAGCTAGGGAATGTAGATTGGGAGCAGCTGTTTAAGGGTAAATCCACGTTTGAAATGTGGAAGTCTTTTAAGGAAAGGTTGATTAGAGTGCAGGACAGACATGTTCCTGTGAAAATGAAAGATAGAAATGGCAAGATTAGGGAACCATGGATGACGGGTGAAATTGTGAGACTAGCTAAGATGAAAAAGGAAGCATACATAGGATCGAGGCAACTCAAAACTGATGAAGCTTTGGAGGAATATCGGGAAAGTAGGACGAATCTCAAACGCGCAATAAAGAGAGCTAAAAGGGGTCATGAAATATCTTTGGCTAACAGGGTTAAGGAAAATCCCAAAGCATTTTATTCGTATGTAAGGAGCAAGAGGGTAACTAGAGAAAGGATTGGCCCACTTAAAGACAAAAGAGGGAATTTATGCGTGGACTCAGAGGAAATGGGTGAGATTCTTAATGAGTACTTTGCATCGGTATTCACAAAGGAGGGGGACAAGACGGATGTTGAGGCTAGGGATGGATGTTTAAATACTCTCGGTCAAGTTGTCATACAGAAGGGGGAAGTTTTGGGTATTCTAAAAGACATTAAGGTGGACAAGTCCCCAGGACCGGGTGGGGTCTATCCCAGGTTACTGAGGGAAGCGAGGGTCGAAATAGCTGGGGCCTTAACAGATATCTTTGCAGCATCCTTGAGCACAGGTGAGGTCCCGGAGGACTGGAGAATTGCTAATGTTGTCCCTTTGTTTAAGAAGGGTAGCAGGGATAATCCAGGGAATTATAGACCTGTGAGCTTGACGTCAGTGGTAGGCAAACTGTTGGAGAAGATACTGAGGGATAGGATCTATTCACATCTGGAAAAAAATAGACTTATCAGTGATAGGCAGCATGGTTTTGTGCAGGGAAGGTCATGTCTTACAAACCTAATAGAATTCTTTGAGGAAGTGACAAAGTTAATTGATGAGGGAAGGGCTGTAGATGTCGTATACATGGACTTTAGTAAGGCGTTTGATAAGGTTTCCCATGGCAGGTTGATGGAAAAAGTGAAGTCGTATGGGGTTCAGGGTGTTCTAGCTAGATGGATAAAGAACTGGCTGGGCAACAGGAGACAGAGAGTAGTGGTGGAAGGGAGTGTCTCAAAATGGAGAAGGGTGACTAGTGGTGTTCCACAGGGATCCGTGCTCGGACCACTGTTGTTTGTGATCTACATAAATGACCTGGAGGAAGGTATAGGTGGTCTGATTAGCAAGTTTGCAGATGATACTAAGATTGGTGGAGTTGCAGATAGCGAGGAGGACTGTCAGAGAATACAACAAAATATAGATAGATTGGAGAGTTGGGCAGAGAAATGGCAGATGGAGTTCAATCCAGGCAAATGCGAGGTGATGCATTTTGGAAGATCAAATTCAAGAGCGGACTATATGGTCAATGGAAGGGTCTTGGGGAAAATTGATGTGCAGAGAGATCTGGGAGTTCAGGTCCATTGTACCCTGAAGGTGGCAACGCAGGTTGATAGAGTGGTCAAGAAGGCATACAGCATGCTTGCCTTCATTGGACGGGGTATTGAGTACAAGAGTTGGCAGGTCATGTTACAGTTGTATAGGACTTTGGTTCGGCCACATTTGGAATACTGCGTGCCGTTCTGGTTGCCACATTACCAGAAGGATGTGGATGCCTTGGAGAGGGTGCAGAGGAGGTTCACCAGGATGTTGCCTGGTATGGAGGGTGCTAGCTATGAAGAAAGGTTGAGTAGATTAGGATTGTTTTCGTTGGAAAGATGGAGGTTGAGGGGGGACCTGATTGAGGTCTACAAAATTATGAGGGGTATGGACAGGGTGGATAGCAACAAGCTTTTCCCAAGAGTGGGTGTGTCAGTTACAAGGGGTCACGATTTCAAGGTGAGAGGGGGAAAGTT
Organism: Scyliorhinus canicula; assembly: GCF_902713615.1. Classification (NCBI taxonomy): domain Eukaryota; kingdom Metazoa; phylum Chordata; class Chondrichthyes; order Carcharhiniformes; family Scyliorhinidae; genus Scyliorhinus; species Scyliorhinus canicula. The sequence goes on from NC_052166.1 coordinate 59,419,497, forward strand.
TAAGGGAGATGTGCATGGAAAGTTTTTTACGCAGAGGGTGGTGGGTGCCTGGAATGCTTTACCAGCGGAGGTGGTAGAGGCGGGTACGATAGCATCATTTAAGAAGCATCTAGACAGGTATATGAATGGGCGGGAACAGAGGGAAGTAGACCTTGGAAAAAAGGAGACAGGTTTAGATAAAGGATCTGGATCGGCGCAGGCTGGGAGGGCCGAAGGGCCTGTTCCTGTGCTGTAATTTTCTTTGTTCTTTGAATAATTTTGGGAGACGGAGGTGCTGGCACTTTGAAGTAATTGAGAACACGGGTAGAGTGGGGTTGGAGGGAGTGTTTTTTCCCCTCTGATGTGGAGAGTTTTTTTTCTTTTTACTGTCGGGTCAACAAAGGACAGCAGGGGAGAAATGATTGTAAGGAGATGGCTGCCCCATCCCCCTCCTGCTGCCTGGGGCTGCGTTTTTTCTTTTTTTTTGTCTTTGGGGAAGGTGACCTGTGGTTCAAGATGAGTCTTTGTTTGGGTGGGGGAGGGGGTAGGTCAGCGGGGAGCCTTCTTCACAGAACAGAGAGGTGAGGGTGTGGGGTCAGTAGGAGGAGCTTTTGGGCAGGACTTGTCATGCTGGCAGGTAATGTTGGTGAACGGAAGTGAGGTGGGGGGATAAGGCCGAGAGAGGTGGCGATAGGTGGGGAGGGGGCTGATGCGAAGACACTAGGTTGGAGAAGGTCAGGGGCGGAGAAAGGGGCCACCTTGGATGGGCCAGGTACAGGATGAACTTAACAGGGTTGAGCTGAAAGGTGAGGATGGCGAATGGTAGAGGGAAATGGAGGTGCAGGCCCCCGGTACGGCTGATAACATGGAATGTGCGAGGGCTCAATGAACGGGTGAAGAGATCTCGGGTCTTTGCGCACCGTAGGAGTTTAAAAGTGGAGGTGGTCTTTCTGCAGGAGACACAGCTCCGTGTAAAGCACCAGGTTAGGCTGAGGAAGGGATGGGTGGATAAGGTTTTCCACTCGGGGTTTGATTCAAAGCCACGGGGTGGGGGGTTGACAATTTTGACGAGTAAGAAAACGGGGTTTGTGAGTGCGAAGGAAGTGAGGGACCTGCATGGGAGGTCTGTGACGGTGAATGGGGTATTAGAAGAGACACCAGTGGTATTGGTGAATGTGTATGTGCCGAATTGGGATGATGTAGGTTTTATGAGGGGGTGGCTGCCAGCAATCCCGGACTTGGCCATGCATCAGTTGATTCTGGGAGGAGATTTTAATTGTGTCCTAGAGTCGAAGGTAGATAGGTCAAGCCCCAGGTCAATGGGTAGAATACGAATGACAAAGGAGTTGGGTAAGTTTATGGAAAAGATGGGTATGATGGACCCATGGCGCTTCTAGAACCCGGGGGGAGTATTTCTTTTTCGCACATGTGTATAGGGTGGATCCAAGAATCAACTTTTTGTGGTGAGTCGTGAGGTTTTGGTTAGGGTGGAGAGAGCAGAATACACAGGATAGTAATCTCAGACCATGTGCCTCACTGGCTGGAGATTCGGCTGAGATCAGGATGAGAGCAGCGGCTGGGCTGGAAGGTCGATTCGGGGCTGCTGGCACATTGAGGGGTTTGTGATTAAAGATTGTGTAGAATTGAACCAAAACTGGGAGGTGTCGGTGGCCACCTTTTGGAAAGCATTAAAAACAGTGGGTCGAGGGCAGATTATCTTGTTCAAGGCACATGCAGATAAGGAAAGAAGAGAGGAATATGAACGGCTAATGAACGAGAGAGGAGGTAGGTCGGCAGTTCTCAAGGGTGCCCACATGGAGGGATTGGCGAGGAGGAAAAAAATTAAAGGGGCAATTTGATAGGTTGACGACGGGGTGGGTGGTAGGACAGCTGTGTATGGCAAGGGGGATGCAGTACAAATACGGGGAGAAGGCGAGTCGAATGTTAGCGCAACAGCTACGGAAGCAGGTAAATATTCAAGACACGGACTGGGGCAGAGGACGTGGAGTCGTGGTGTCGGAGAAGATAAACGAGGGGTTTAGGGATTACTATAAAAGGAGCTGTTCAGGGCGGACCCAGAAATGAAGAAGGGTATATGGGACCGTTCTTAGACGAATTGGAGTTTCCACAGTTGGAGGAAGCGAAGTGGCAGACGTAGAGGAGCTCTTAGGACTGAGGGTGGTATTGGATAGTATAAAGGGTATGAAGTCGGGGAAGGTCCCGGGGCCCGATGGTTACCCGGCGGAATTCTATAAGGTGTTTGCGATGGATCTCGCACCACATCTCTTGGGGGTATTTAATGAGGCGCTGGAGAAGTGGGAGCTGCCAGGGACAATGACACGGGCAATGATCACAATAATACCAAAAAGGGGAAGAACTCATTGGAATGTGGGTCGTATAGGCCCAAATCATTGTTAAATACAGATGTAACGTTGATGGCGGGAAGGATGGAATCTTGTGTCCCGGGGGAGGTTGTGGAGGACCAAACAGGCTTCGTAAAGGGCAGGTCGTTTTCTAGTAATATAAGGCGGCTGTTAAACATGATCATGACCCCGTCGAGAACCCAGGTGCCGGAGGTAGTGGTGTCCATGGACGCAGAGAAGGCATTCGACCGGGTGGAATGGTGGTATCTGTTTGAGGTCCTGGGAAAGTTCGGGTTTGGACCGACGTTTGTGGCATGGATGCGCCTGTTATATGTGGCACCAATGGCGAGTTTGCGGACCAATGACATGGGTTCACGGAACTTTGAACTGCACTGGAGAACAAGGCAGGGGTGTCCACTGTGGCCGTTAATGTTTGCGCTGGCTATAGAGCCTCTGGCAATAGCTCTTACGGGGTTGGCAGAGCAGCAAGGGATTACGAGGGGACGAAGGGAGCTTCAGTGTCGCTATACAGGGATGACCTACTATTGTATGTTTCGGGCCCGCTGGAAAGCATGGAGAGGCTCATGTACCTGTTGAGGAAGTTTGAGGCATTCTTGGGATACACATTAAATGTAGGGAAAAGTGAGGGCAGCACGGTGACGCAGTGGGTTAGCACTGCAGCCTCACGACACCGAGGTCCCAGGTTCGATCCCGGCTCTGGGTCACTGTCCGTGTGGAGTTTGCACATTTTCCCCATGTTTGCGTGGGTTTCACCCCCATAATCCAAAAATGTGCAAGCTAGGTGGACTGGCCACACTAAATTGCCCCTTAATTGGAAAAAACGAATTGGGTACTCTAAAAAAAAATTTTTAATGTAGGGAAAAGTGAAGTGTTTCCAATGAATGAGTTGGGTCGGCGAGCAAATCTCGGGGGGATGCTATTTAAGGTGGCCAGAGACAGGTTTAGATACCTGGGGATTCAGATAGCGAGGGAATGGGCAAATGGAATTTAACAAAACTGATGGAAGAGGTTAGGGAGGATCTGAAGAGGTGGGACTTGCTGCACTTGACTTTGGCAGGGGGGGTCCAAGTGGTGAAGATGAACATTTGCCGAGGTTCCTGTTCATATTCCAGACACTCCCGATTTTTGTACCGAAGGCCTTCTTTTGAAAACTGGATATGATCATTTCAGACTTTGAATGGCCAGGAAAGGTGCCATGGGTTAAGAGGACCCTGTTACAGAGAAAGAGGCAGAAGGGAGGGCTGTCTCTGCCGAACCTGCTGCATTATTACTGGGCAGCAAACGTGGAGAAGGTGAAGCGGTGGTGGGAAGGAGAAGGGGTAGAATGGGTCAGGATGAAGAATCCTGTAGGGTGTCCAGCTTGAAGGCTATGGTAACGGCAGCACTGCCAATGACGCCAAGGAAACACTCAGAGAGTCCTGTAGTGCAGTCCACGGTGAAGGTCTGGAGCCAGCTGAGGAGGCACTTTAGGATAGAGGAGATGTCGGTGTTAATGCCATTGCAAGCCGGGGGGGGATAGATGGCATGTATAGGAAGTGGGGCTGGTTAAGAGGAGGGATCTGGATTAGGGTTTGTCAGTGTAGAGGAACTGAAAGAGAGGGTAGGGCTCCCAAGAGAGAGTGAATTTAGGTACCTGCAGGTAAGCGTCTATGCGCGGAAGGTTTAGAAAGAGTTGCCCAGGTTACCAAGGTACACGCTGTTGGAGCGACTGCTGCTTCCAGATGTGAAAGGGGAGGATAGGGTCCGAGACATATACGGGTGGCTGGGAGAGCAGGGAGGTGCGCAGGTGATGAAGATTAAGAAGTGTGAGAGGGAGATAATGGGGAGTATGGAGTGAAGCGCTATGAAGGATAAAAATAATCTCCTTGTGCGCAAGGATGATCCTGATACAGTTCAAAGTGGTACACAGGATACACAATACCTGGGCAAAAATGAGTGGCTTCTTCCAGGGAGTAACAGACGAGTGTGAGAAGTGTGGGGCGAGGACCAGCGAAACATGTTCATAAGTTTTGGGGCTGTGAAACGTTGGGGAGAGATTTTGGGCAGGAGTGTTTGTGGCGCTAACTGGGGGTAGAGGTTGAGCCGAACCCATTGTGGTGAAAAAAGGGAAAATTCGTATCTGGAAGCCTCTTCAAGGCTCATCTGTCGAGAAAATGGCAGAGGCCGCTGCCGTGACTCAGGTCACTTGGTTGATGATTGAGGAGCTGTTGTGTGGAGGCAGCTCTTACGCATCAGTGACTGGATTGTCCCGCTAGAGGCTGAGATGGCAATGCTGGCCGTTAACACCGAGTTCCGAGGTGGATGATTTGGATAATTGCTCCAGGAGGTAGAACCTTTGGATCGTGGGGCTGCCGGAGGGAGTAGAGGTCCCAAATCCGATCGAATTTATGTCATAGATGTTTAGGAAGATGGTGAGGGAGGATGGAGTATCATCCCTTCCCGAGCAAGATCAGGCCGACCAGTCACTCCAGCAGAAGCCCCTTTCAGGCGAACCACCATAGGCAATCGTCAGGTTCCACAGCTACCAGGAAAAAGAATGAATCCTGAGGTGGGTGAAGGAGCACTGGGACTACAAATGGCAAGGTCAAGATGTGGGACCAGAACTGGCTAAAAGGCGATGGCATTGAACAAGGCCAGGGTATGCAAGGCCAGTTATACAAAAGTGGAGTGCGGTTTTGGGTGGTATACCCTTCACACCTACTGTAATGATATGTATAGTACAAGTGTAGTAAGGGTTAACAAGGGAGACTACATGTAACTCAACACTAGATGGCATAAGTAAGTGATCATATACAAGGCTGTGTCTCTAGGCATGCTGGGGAGAGCTGATGGAGATTTCAATGTAGAAGGATAGTGTGAGGTTGAGTCATAGTGTAGTTTATAAATTAAAGAGATTATTGATTGCTGTATTACAGATTTGTACTGTTATTTTGTTATCTGTTACTCAGTAAAGTGTGTGAACCTAATCAAGATCAAGTAGTGTAAAATAAATTAGTTTTGATTTAAACTTCTTAATTTTTATATTCTGTCAACACTACATTTCTGGCTATCTTGGAGTACAAGACAAGACAAGGAATGTAACACCTACGAGTGACTTTTGACTCAAAGGACTATTATTCTGCTGCGCCTGAGAAGGGTTATAGTTAGGATGAAGAAGCATGGGCTGGGGCGAGTTAATTGTTATTTGTAAGGAACTTGTTTTTGGGGAGCTCATGTGTTATGGGGACTTGCTGCAGTTTCTTGTTCCAGTTTGTTTTTTATTATTCTTGTGTGGGACGTGTGTGTTACTTTTTCTGTGTTACTTTTTCTGTGGGCACGATTTAACAGAAATGAAACAGATTCCCGCATCAAGCGCGTTTAGCCAGTTGTTTCCTGGGGCTGCAACCCCGCTATTAAACAGGATTCTGCTTCATTTCTGGGCCTTGGCGAGGAACGGTCTCCGGAACCAACCAACGCACCAATAAGGGGGTAATCGAGCCCCCTGCACCCAACCTCATAAGGGTAAGGCACCCTGGGTTCGATCCTCAGCACGTGCATGATGCCACCTGGGCACTCTGACAGTGACAGGGTGGCACTGCCAGAGTGCCTGGGTGGCATCGGTGGTGCCAAGGTGACACCTTGCCCAGAGTCCGACCAGCCAAGGTCTCCCCATCTCTTGGGAGATCTTCCAAGTGCCGGTACGCCTGGTCCACGTTTGTGGAAACCAGTGCTAACGGCACCCGCTTGGTCCGAGGTCCCATGCGCTGGGTAGATCCAGCATAGACATATTGAAGTGACACTAACTGCTATATGTTATTCTTGTACTGTATCTGTACGTATTTGGCAGTTATTGTGGTTTTATTTTGTAATAATGAAAAGTTATTTTAAATAACTTCTGCTAAACGTGATTTAAGATGGTATCAGCCTATTCCTCAAGCACATGCAAAATGAAGAGGAATCGAAAACAAAGAAGAGTGCATTAATGCTGTAAGTATTACCAAAGTAAGACTTTGAAAGACAATTTAAAAATTATATTCTTGATAAAAGAAATGATCAAACAAGGATTTCAACAGAATTATTCCTCAGACCAGTGGAACTTATTTTATGATGTGTTGAAAATACTGATTGAGGTTATTAATAGCAAAAACAGATGCTGAATACTCTATACATACATGGTAATGTGACATACTTAGCTAATATTAACTCAAAAGGATCACATTTCATTTCCTTCAAGTGCTTGTATGGAAAGACTATAGATATGCAAGTACAGCTGGCGGATAGAATGCTAGGGAATAGACAAACCAATCCTCGGTCTATCAGATGAGAAAAAAAGAAACCGGATATCGATCACATAGCCTAATTTTATTACTTATTATAAATATGAATTTGGATCATATTCTGCATATGATGGTCCGAGAAAACAGAAGAGCTCCTACGTGACTGCTGAGGAGACAGTGGACTGGTCCATATTTAAGAACTCAGCGACCAACTTAAATGAGTATGCCACCACTGTCACAAACTTCATCAGCAAATGTGTGGATGACTGCGTGCCAAAGAAAGCAGTACATACATTCCCAAACCGGAAACCATGGATCGATCACGTGATTGACTCCCTGCTGAAGGACAGGTCTGAGGCTTTCAAGTCAGATGACCCTGACCTATACAAGAAATCCAGGTACGACCTCCGCAAAGCCATCCGAGATACCAAGAGAGAATATCAGACCAAGCTAGGGTCGCAGACTAGCGCTACAGACTCTTCCAACTTCTTCCATCGGGCAGGAGATACAAAAGTCTGAGAACATGCACGAGCGGACTCAAAAACAGCTTCTTCCTCGCTGTTACCAGACTCCGAATCGACTCTCTTATGAACTGACCTCATTAACACTACACCCCTGTGGACTTGTGGTTGCGGCTATGTGGGCTCTTTTAAAGGGCCCCAAACGGCGCTGATTCGACGATTCCCGGTGGATAAAGGGGTCTGGAGCAAAATCCCCCAGGATTTATGGTGCGGACCCGGAGTGGGGCGAAGAGAAAAACGGCAGCAGCTCCCCTGGAAAAGCGGGGGATGGTGGACAAAATGGCGGCCGGTGGAGCCCCTGAGGAGTGGAGGCAGTGGGCGGAGGAGCACCAGGCGGCCCTTCTGCACTATTTTACGGAGCTGAAAGGGGAGTTGCTGGAATTCCTGAAGGTAACGACAAGTAAGCTGCTGGAGACCCAGACAACCCAGGGTGCAGCGATACTCAAGTTGCAGCAGCAGGTCTCTGAGCGCGAGGATGAGGTTTCGGCCCTCGTGGGGAAGGTGGAGATGCACGAGGCGCTCCACAAAAAGTGGCAAGATCGTTTCGAGGAGATGGAGTTTCGATCAAGGAGGAAGAACTTGCGGATCCTGGGCCTCTAGGAGGGGTCGGACCTGCCGGCCTATGTGGCCGTGATGCTGAACTCGCTGGTGGGGGCAGGATCCTTCCATCTGCCCCTGGAGTTGGAGGGGGCCCACAGAGTACTGGCCAGGCGGCCTAAGGCGAATGAACCCCCGCGGGCGATGCTGGTGCGGATCCATCGGTTCAGTGACCGGGAGTGTGTGCTGCGATGGGCGAAGAAGGTGAGGAGCAGCAAGTGGGAGAATTCAGTAGTGCGTATCTACCAGGACTGGAGTGCGGAGGTGGCCAAGCGGAGAGCCGGGTTTTACCGGACGAAGGCGGTGCTCCATGGCAAGCAGGTAAAGTTCGGCATGCTGCCGCCTGCGCGTCTGTGGGTCACCTACAAGGACCGGCATTACTTTTTCGAGTCCCCGGAGGCGTGGGCCTTTGTGCAGGCTGAAAAGTTGGACTCAAACTAGAGATTGGGGGCTGTGGGAGGTTTTTTTTTGTATCACTGTTTATGCTGTTGCTGGTTATTCTGTTTGGTTTTTTTTTCTCTCGCTTTCGGATGATGTGTGTTATGGTTGTGTGTCTTAAGGGGGGTATTGGGGTTTGTGGTTGATCTGTTTTTGTTTGTACGGGGTTGGTGGATGGGTTGGGACTGCTGTTTGGGAGCTGCGTTGGGGGGGTGGGGTGGGGCAGTGTGAAAGCGCGGGCTTTCCTCTGGTTTCCCGCGCTGCGGGACGAGGGGATGGAGCTGGTGACAAGGGGTGTGGATATCGGATCCGTTTCGGATCGGGGCGAGGTTCTATCGCCGTGGGAAACGGGCCGAATGGGTGCTGGCCAGGGGCGAGCAGTCGAGGGGCCATGGCTAGTCGACGGGGGAGGGGGGGCGGGGTACCCCCTGATCCGGCTGATCACGTGGAAAGTGAGGGGGTTGAATGGGCCGGTTAAGCGGGCCCGGGTGTTTTCGCATCTGAAGGGGCTGAAGGTGGGTGTGGCCATGCTCCAGGAGACCCACCTGAAGGTGGCGGACCAGGTCCGTCTGAGGAAGGGGTGGGTGGGGCAAGTTTTCCATTCAGGGCTCGACTCGAAGAACCGGGGGGTGGCGATCCTGGTGGGGAAGAGGGTGGCGTTTGAGGTGGTGGCTGATAGTGGCGGCAGATATGTGATGGTGAGTGGTAAGCTGCAGGGGGAGAGGGTGGTGTTGGTAAATGTGTACGCCCCAAATTGGGATGATGCTGGTTTCATGAGGCGTATGTTGGGCCGCATTTCTGACCTGGAGGTGGGGGGCCTGATCATTGGGGGGGGGGGGGGGGGGGGGGGGGGGGGGGGGGGAGACTTCAATACGGTGCTGGATCCCCTACTGGAGCGTTCTAATTCAAGGACAGGCAGGAGGCCGGCGGCGGCCAAGGTGTTGAGGGGGTTTATGGACCAGATGGAAGGAGTGGATCCCTGGAGGTTTGGGAGGCCGAGGGCTCGGGAGTACTCTTTTTTCTCCCATGTGCACAGGGTGTATTCCCGTATTGATTTTTTTGTCCTGAGTAGCGGGCTGGTCCAGAGGGTGGAGGAGGCCGAATATTCGGCTATTGCGATTTCGGACCATGCTCCGCATTGGGTGGATCTGGAGATGGGGGAGGAGCGGGACCAGCGCCCCGCTTTGGTGTCTGGACGTGGGGTTGTTGGCCGATGAGGAGGTGTGTAGGAGGGTCCGGGGATGTATCGAGAGGTACCTCGAGGTCAATGATACTGGGGAGATCCGGGTGGGGATGGTGTGGGAGGCTCTGAAAGCAGTGATTAGGGGGGAGCTGATCTCTATCTGAGCCCATAGGGAGAGGAGGGAGAGGGAGAGACTGGTGGGGGAGCTGTTGAGTGTGGATAGGAGGTATGCGGAGGCCCCGTAGGAGGGATTGCTGGGGGAGCGGCGAAGCCTGCAGGCCAAGTTTGATTTATTGACCACCAGAAAGGCGAAGGCACAGTGGAGGAAGGCGCAGGGAGTGGTCTACGAGTATGGAGAGAAGGCGAGCAGGATGCTGGCGCATCAGCTTCGCAAGCGGGACGCGGCTAGGGAGATTGGTGGAGTGAAGGATAGGGGTGGGAATGTGGTGCGGCAGGGGGCAGAGGTCAATGGGGTCTTTAGGGACTTCTACAGGGAACTGTACCGGTCGGAGCCGCCGGTGGTGGGAGGGGGAATGGAGAGCTTTTTCGACAGGCTGCGATTTCCAAGGGTGCAGGAGGAGCAGGTGGAGGGACTGGGGGCGCCGATCGAGTTGGAGGAGCTGGTCAGAGAGATTGGCCACATGCAGTCAGGGAAGGCGCCGGGACCGGATGGGTTCCCGGTGACATTTTATAAGAAATACGCGGACCTGTTGGGCCCCCTGTTGGTCCGGACCTTTAACGAGGCATGGGAGGGAGGTGTTTTGCCCCCGACGATGTCACGGGTGCTGATTTCCCTGATCCTGAAGCGAGATAAGGACCCCTTGCAGTGCGGATCACATAGGCCGATTTCACTGCTGAATGTGGACGCCAAGTTGCTGGCGAAGATCTTGGCCACTAGAATAGAGGACTGTGTGCCGGGGGTGATACATGAAGATCAGACGGGTTTTGTGAAGTGGAGGCAGCTGAACACTAACGTGTGAAGGCTGCTAAATGTGATAATGATGTCGGCGGCAGAAGGAGAGGCGGAGATTGTGGTGGCATTGGATGCGGAGAAGGCCTTTGATAGGGTTGAGTTGGGGTATTTGTGGGAGGTGTTAGAGAGGTTCGGGTTTGGGGTGGGATTTATTAAATGGGTGAGGTTGCTGTACGAGGCCCCGATGGCGAGTGTAGCGACAAATGGGAGGAGGTCCGAATACTTCAGGCTCCACCAGCGGTGCCCCCTGTCCCCCTTGCTTTTTGCGTTGACAATTGAGCCTCTTGCCATGGCTCTCAGGGAGTCGGGGAGGTGGAGCGGTCTGGTGCGGGGTGGGGAGGAGCACTGAGTGTCGCTGTATGCAGGTGACTTGCTGCTGTATGTAGCAGACCCGGTGGGGGGAATGCCGGAGGTGATGGAGATTCTTGGGTTATAAATTGAACCTGGGCAAGAGTGAGCTGTTTGTTGTACACCCGGGAGATCAGGAGGAGGGGATTGGTAGGCTCCCGCTAAAAAGAGGGCAGTGAGGAGTTTTAGGGACCTGGGGGTTCAGGTGGCTAGGAGTTGGGGGACTCTGCACAAGCTTAATTTTACTAGGTTGGTGGAGCAGATGGAGGAAGAGTTTAAACGGTGGGACATGCTGCCGTTGTCGTTGGCGGGTAGAGTACAGTCCGTTAAAATGACGGTGCTCCCGAGGTTTTTGTTTTTGTTTCAGTGCCTCCCCATTTTCATTCCGAGGGCCTTTTTTAGGAGGGTGAACAGCAGCATTCTGGGATTTGTTTGGCCGCACGGGACTCCGAGAGTAAGAAGGGTCTTTTTGGAGTGGGGCAGGGATAGAGGGAGGCTGGCGCTGCCCAACCTCTCTGGGTACTATTGGGCGGCTAACGTCTCGATGGTACGCAATTGGGTAATGGATGGGGAGGGGGCAGCATGGAAATGGATGGAGATGGCGTCCTGTGGAGGCACGAGCCTGAAGGCACTGGTAACGGCACCGTTGCCGCTCCCTCCAGCGAGGTACACTACGAGCCCGGTGGTGGCGGCTACCCTCAAAATTTGGGGACAGTGGAGGCGACACAGAGGGGAAGTGGGGGGCTCGGTGGAGGCACCGCTGCGGGGGAACTACCGGTTTGTCCCAGGGAACATGGATGGCGGGTTCCTGGGGTGGCACAGGGCGGGCATTAGGAAGTTGGGAGACCTGTTCATTGACGGGAGGTTTGCGAGCCTGGGGTGAACTGCAGGAGAAGTTTGAGCTCACCCCGGGAATATGTTCAGGTACCTTCAGGTCAAGGCGTTTGCTAGGCGGCAGGTGGAGGGGTTCCCTTCGCTGCCCCCGCGGGATAAGAAGGTGTCTGACATCTACCAGGTGATGCAGGAGGTGGAGGAGGCGTCGGTAGAGGAGCTGAAGGCTATGTGGGAGGTGGAGCTGGGGGAGCAGATTGAGGAGGGGACATGGGAGGACGCGCTAGAGAGGGTGAACTCCTCCTCTTCATGTGCGAGGCTTAGCCTCATCCAGTTCAAGGTACTGCACAGGGCTCATATGTCCGGGTCGAGGATGAGCAAGTTTTTTGGGGGTGAGGACAGGTGCATTAGGTGTTCGGGGAGCCCAGCGAACCATGCCCATATGTTTTGGGCATGCCCGGCACTGGGGGAATTCTGGCAGGGGGTGGCGAGGACGGTGTTGAGGTTGGTAGGGTCCAGGGTCAAGCCAGGCTGGGGACTCGCGATATTTGGGGTTCGGGCGGAGCCAGGAGTGCAGGAGGCGAAAGAGGCCGATGTTTTGGCCTTTGCATCCCTAGTAGCCCGGCGGAGGATCTTGCTGCAGTGGAAAGATGCGAGACCTCCGAGCGTGGAGACTTGGATCAATGACATGGCGGGATTCATTAAGCTGGAGAGGGTCAAATTCGCCCTGAGGGGGTCGGTACAAGGGTTCTTTAGGAGGTGGCAGCCTTTCCTCGACTTTCTGGCTCAACGATAAGGAACTAGGTCAGCAGCAGCAGCAACCCGGGGGGGGGGGGGGGTTATTATTATTATTGTTCTGTTGATATATATTTTTCAAAAAAACTCCAATAAAAATTATTTTTAAAAAAACACTACACCCCTGTATGCTTCACCTGATGCCGGTGTTTATGTAGTTACATTGGGTACCTTGTATTGCCCTATTATGTATTTTCTTTCCTTTTCATGTACTTACTGATCTGTTGAGCTTCTCACAGAAAAATACTTTTCACTGTACTTCGGTACACTTGACAATAAACAAATCCAAATTCATATTTTACCGCCATTTCCAGCTGTAGTAGTTCTGACAGCATGATATTATTGTCAAACTGCCTTAATCCACATGAGGATACTTTTACTTAATACTTTTAATTTATTTTTTTGCAGGGATTACTAGGATTACCCCCTATCTCTGGATCTGTAATGATTTGATTACCCGCAAATGCTCGCATTCCAAGCATTGTCTGGCATCTCTGACTTTGTCTATATAAATGTTTCTGGAACATACCTCTCCATTCACCTGAGGAAGGAGCAATGCTCCGAAAGCTCGTGTTTGAAACAAACCTGTTGGACTTTAACCTGGTGTTGTAAGACTTCTTACTGCACAACAAGATCAATATACCTTATCATTCATTTGACTGCAGACAATTCACTATTTTAGAATGCTGAGCTTGGATGCAAATTACAGCCAGCTCTAATTTTTATTAAAATTCTATTCTTACCAGATATGCAATAACTTCATATCCTTGTTCCTTTAGCCAGACCAGAATGCATGAGGTGTCCAATCCACCACTGTAGGCTAGAACAACTGTACCTTTCGATTGAGACATTGTGTCTTTAGGAAGAAAAAACACGAGGCCATTAGACAATGCTACAATTGGCAAAGGAACTACATAAAATAACTTCTTCTGAAAATATTCTGCTTTTTTAACCTTTACAAGTTTCTGAAAGAGAATGGGCTGGATTCTCCATTTCTGAGAGTTCCACTTCAGCAAAAGCATCTGCACCAATTCAGCTACTGTTAATCTGAACACCCAGAGGATGGAATACAGCTCTGGGGACATGTCCATGGCCGAAGGGTGGGTGAGTGCCACAGGGAGGGACCAGCGCACGATCCAGGTGACGCTATGAGCGGGTGTCCGGAGTACAGGGTCTTGGGTCCAGTGAGAGGAGCGAACGGTGGCTGGGAGTGCTTGGGCAGAGTGGTGGGGAGGGAAGGATCAACAATGAAATGGAGAGACCCTGGGCGGGAGACACCACTGCTTGTCAGGCTAACACCCTTTCCCAATGCCTTATAGATATTGAACACTATGGCAGGGCTTTTGGACCCAGCAGAACTTGCTCTAGTGGTACTACTGCTAGGCCAGGTGGCCAGACGCCGGAGACAGCGGCGGCAGCAGCATCAGCAGATGCTCGAGACAGCGGACCATGTGCCAGGGTGGAACCCAGAGTGGGAGTCACACAACGGCTCAGGATGTACAGGTGTCGCTGGTCATTTGAACAGTGATGGACAGCACGTCACACAGGAGGCTCCCCCTCAACAAGGAGACAGTGCGGTACCTGTGCAAGCCCTTGTGGACTTGACACCACATGAAAGCGGAGGACTCCCACTCCCCATGGCCGTCAAGGTCACCGCAGCCCTGAACGTTTACGTCACGGTATCATTCCAGGGCTCGAGCGGGGACCTGTGGCATCTCACAGGCCACAGCCCACAAGTCACGGAAGTCACTGTTTGCCTGGGCGTAAAACTACATCAACTTGACATGGGTCCAGCCCAGCAAGATGCCCGGGCAGCTGGATCTCTGCCATAGTCGGGATGCCACAGGTCCAGGGAGTTGTGGATGGCACGCATGTTGCCCTGTGCTCACCGGGACATCTGGGAGTGCCCAAAGTTAACAGAGAGGGGTTTCGCTCGCTCAATATACATCTCGTATATGACCACCATATGAAGATCCTGCACGTGTGTGCACACTTTCTGGGAGAGCGTCCTCGTCAGCTACATCCTGGGGCAATCGGTCATCCCTGGCCTCTTCGAGGACCAACCTAGGATGGGCAGCTGGCTCTTGGGGGATAAGGGGTTCCCGCTGAGACCCAGTACAGCGAGGCCCTTGTAGCCACCTGGGTTGTCATTGAGAAGTGCATCAGACTCCTCAAGACGCGGTTCTGATGCCTCGACCACTTTAGTGATGCATTTCAGTACATCTCCCATAGGGTCACCCACTTTCGGGTGGTCCGAGGTGCCCTCCTCCGCAACCTCGCACAGTAGTGGGACGACGAGATGGAGGTTGGTGATGAGGATCATGTGGCCACCTCCGAGGAGGACGACGATGATTAGGCGACGACAGACCAGTAGGGGCTGGAGGACAGGCAGCTAGCCTTATATTCGCCCAATTCACATAGAATGTGGCCTGGTCCGTCATCGCTTCCTTACACACCACTGTAGTGATCTGCATATCTGTATACACATAAAAGGTTAAAAAATAGTAATTACAGCTAAGTGATCACTAGATGGCAGCACAAGCAAGGGGTACAAAGACAGATTCAATCTGAGTTCCCGCATCTTTGTGTGTTTTGTGACTAGTGACCAGAGGTGTAGAGAGTTTTTGTTTCATAAATTTAGAGTGCCCAATTCATTTTTTCCAATTAAGGGGCAACTTAGTGTGGCCATTAGCCTGCACATTTTTGGGTTGTGGGGGTGAAACCCACACAAACACGGGGAGAATGTGCAAACTCCACACGGACAGTGACCCAGAGCCGGGATCAAGCTTGGGACCTCGGCGCCCCGAGGCAGCAGGGCTAACCCACTGTGCCACCATGCTGCCCGAGGTGTAGAGAGTTAGCTGAGAGTGCAAGTGTAGTTTATTCTTTAGTTTATTGCTGGAAAAATTATTGAAGAATCAAA
Source organism: Scyliorhinus canicula (assembly GCF_902713615.1). NCBI lineage: Eukaryota > Metazoa > Chordata > Chondrichthyes > Carcharhiniformes > Scyliorhinidae > Scyliorhinus > Scyliorhinus canicula. Next base: position 59,434,725 of record NC_052166.1, read on the forward strand.
CTAACAAGTTTATTTGTTTAGTTACACAATAAATTATTCGCTTACATTGGACTAGGAGTGTGAATCAACATCGAGTTTAAGAGCATCTTGGCATAAAGCAAATTAATAACATATTACAGTAAGTAATATAACAACCACTACCCCCTACCTACTCCGCTGCCCTCAGTGCCCTCAATGACCCACGATGTGCTTTGCCTTCCTAGTTCTATCGCTACGTCTCGGTGTAGCCCCAGGGTGCACATCAGAGGTGAAGGCTGCCAGCTGCTTACCTCATCCTATGGCCTTCGATGCCCTTGGCGGGCTACCTCTGGGCAGGAGGGCCTCTGCGCACTTGCCAGCGGCTCATACACAGCCGTGACACCCTGTTCTAGGTGCCTCATCAGAGGAGTGGAACTCGGGGGAACTGTTGCCACTCCATGAGATGGGAACCCATTGCACCCAGCGCCCCGTCCTCCCGGTCAGTGCCCATAGGGATGGGATGGAGGGGCAGCTTGTTCGAGCCCCAGCTGCCTACACCATCTGGCTCTATCAGTCCTGGTGGCTCCCCATGGTTTGCACTATCTTCTTCGGTGACTGGGACATGCTCTGCAGTACCTCGGCAATGCCTACCTGCGACAAGCTCTGAAGCGCTTTTCCCATTATTATCAGAGAGTGGGACATGTCCCGCAGAACCTCATCAACATCAGCCTGGTGCTGGGTAACGTCCCCCAGTGCCAGTGAGTCAGACATTCTGTTGCGACCCTCAGCCATGGCCATTACCGACTGCGCCACGCCTTGGACACCTTCACTAATGGTGCCGACATTGTGTAATAGGCTCTCCACTGCGGTTGCCACCCTAACAAAAAAAATTATTTGGGTACTTTAAATTTATTTTTAAAAAAGGTTGCCCACCAGGCCAAATATCAGAAAATTGGCTGCTGCTTCATTCAATGAAAGTTTAAAAGCTTCACACCAATTCAGGAGATCCATGTCTGAACTGATTAAGTCTCCTCTCCACATCTGTTTTTCCACTCTAAATGAGAGTCCACCAATCAGAACCTGATGTTATACTATATTGCCTGCTGCTATCAGCAAAATCAGCGCAACAGGCTCTGATTGGTGCTCCCACGCCAGTCACCTCAGTATGGGACCCTCCCATTAGCCAGGGCCCATGCTGTAGCGTTGTGTGTTTCATTGTAGGTCTGCCTCTATTGGTGAACTATGATGCATTAGGGAGGCCTTTAAGTTGCTGGTTGGGCAGCTCTTCTGCCAATGTGAAGTTATAAGGGTTCTGAGCCTAAGTCCCGAATGATACCATGGAGAATTTTTTAAAATATTTTTATTGGCATTTTCTAGTTTTTACAGAGTAACAACTCAATCTACCGTGCATCCGGTATTTACATATAGTGATGTTTCTTATTTACATAATTTTTGACATATATCCCCTCCATCTGCCCCCTCCCCTTTTCCCTTGTTTCGCTCTGTGACTCCGTTGGATCCCCTCCTCTCCCATTCTACCTTTGTGTGTGTTCTTAATTGCTTTCCTCTATCCCTCCTCCCCCCCCACCCTCTCTTCCTAGTCATTGCTTGCTTTGAACAGGCTGATGGACAACAGCCCCCCCCCCCCCCCCCCCCCCCCCCCCGCTTTGTGGAAGCCCTCGTCTGACCCTCAGATGGTTTACTAGATATTCTCCAGCTGGAAAAATTCCAATAAGGCTGCCAGCCAGACTGCAGCTGTGGGTGGTGATGCTGATCACCAGCCGAGCAGGATTCTCCAGCTTGCGATTAAGGAAGCAAACACCAGGGCATTGGCTCTCTTCCCCATACGTAGTTCTGGCTGGTTCGATACCCCGAAGAGTGCCACTCGGGCACGGCTCCATCCTCTCCCCCACAACCTTGGACAACACTTCCAATAAGGCTGTCCAGAACCTGACAAGTCTGGGGCGGGCCCAGAACATGTGGCGTCATTAGCAGGGCCTCCCTGGCACCATTCCCATTTGTCCTCCATCTACGAGAAGAACCTGTTCTTTAGGGTGCTGATTATGTGAGCTCTGTGCACCACTTTGAACTGCATGAGGCTTAGCCTAGTACAGGAGGAGGTGGAGTTGGCCCTACTCAGTGCCTCGCTTCAGAGTCCCCAACCCACTTCTGCCCCCAGTTCGTCCTCCCATTTTCACCTGGCTTCGTCCAGTGGTATTCTTGCCCTTTCCAGCAACTGTCCATAGATTTCCCCAACGTTCCCCCCCTCTTTATTGTCCGTGTTTATTAGCTCTTCCAGTAACATGTCTCTCAGGGTCCAAGGGTACCTTGCTGTTTGCTTGCGGAGAAAGTGTTTAATTTGACGGTGCCAGAGTTCCTGACTGGTCGGTGGTAGCTCCAGTTCTTCTGTCAGTTCGCCCAAGGTTGCGAGTCTGTCCCCGAGAGTTCCTGACTGCTAGTGCCCCCTGTCCTGTCTCCATTTTTTAAAGATGGCGTTGTGCATGGTTGGCGGGAATTTGTGGTTGCTGCAGATGGAGGTCATGGAGGACATCTCAGTTGGACCAAAATGCTGCCTCATTTGGTTCCATGTCCTCAATGTGGCTGCCACTCTGCTGTGGCGTGGGCCTGGTGTTGTTCCCTTGCAGGAGGACCCCCATACTTTGAGTTCTCATATGTGTTGTTTTTGTTTCTGGGTCCCAGTCACATGACCTTGGTCTGGAGCCCACATGGTGTGTCTGTACCGCCACCTGTTGGTTGGATGTCTTACACCATCAATAGATGATATGGCTCATAAGCATAGCACCACAGTATCCATGCCCTCACCCTCTCAGTTGTCATTGCCCAGTGGTAGTATTGCAAGTTCAGTAGGGTCAGGCCACCCATATTTTTCTTCCTTTGCAGTGTCGACTTAGGGTTCTTACCCACCCACACAAACGCTATGATCTTTTGGAAAAACTTTAGGGATGAAGATAGGTATGTATCTAAACAGGCAGTGGAACCTCGTCTGCACCCTCCCCACCAGGGAAAGTCATTTGGTTTCCCTTTGTTAGGGGGCTATCCAAAATGGTCGTGGTCACCGTTCTAACCATAAGGTCGGGCCCCTGCACTCTGGGGTTTCCCATTGTCCAGGGGGCACGCAACATGGACGCCAACTGTGTGTATGCCATATGTGCACGCTCCTGCACATCCCTTCGTTCAGGGACCCTCCAAAGTGGCTGCTTGTGGCGCCACCCGTTCCTTACCCGCCGAAGCCAATCCGAAAACCAATTCTTTCTTTCCATCTTGTTCCTTTCTCCCCCTGCCCCATCCCCCCTCCTCCATGAGCGAGGCAGCACAGTCCCACGCAAACATATTGAATGTTCAATAAGTCTCTATCTCTTTAGCAATCCTTCCCTGATCTACCTTCATCTCTACCTCACCTGCCCCTTGTCCAGGCCATCTCTACCTCACCTGCCCCTTGTATTTGGTCAGTACAAATTTGTTTGCCTCCGCCAGGGTTTTAAAATAGTGCTCCTTGTTCTGGTATGTGACCCAGAGCCTGGCTGGGAACAACAGACTGAATCATACCCAGTTCTTGTACAGCGCTGATTAAACTTGTCCTGTATTTTGCCAGGTCTGCCACAATAACGCGATAAATTCGGATTTTATGTTCTTCCCATTACTCGTTTTAGTCTGTCTCACCTGCCTCAGGATCCTCTCACAATCCTGGTACCAGTGCAGCTTCGCAATGACCATTCTTGCCTGTTCCCCCGCCTTAGGCCGAAACCTGTGTTTACTGTCGAGTTCTGGGGAAGCTGTCTCTCCTGACTAGGTTGCCCAGCTTTTGGGCGACATAGCCCGTCAGGTCTCTAGCCTCAATACTTTCTGGCAGGCCCACAATCCAAATGTTCTGTCGTCGGGATCTTTTTTGTGGTACTCTACTTTCCCCTTTAAAATTCCCTTGGGCCCCCAACAAACTTTTTAGCTTCTGCTTCCAGGGCGAAAATCCTGACGCTCTGGCCCATCAAGGCTGTCCCTTAATCATGGATTGTCCTTTCCTGTGTTTTCACCTTCTTCCCCAAACCGTTGATCGTTTTCTGTATGGTGACCATCGCCTCTGTCACTGTCACCTTGACAGTCATCTGAATCCTGATCACCTCTCTCATGGCAGTCAGCTCCCCTTCATGAAGAAAGTCTTCCATCCGTCTCCAGGTGGTGGTGAGGGGAGGGTAGCTGATGGCTAATGCCAAGGTCATTGGTCTCCCTCTCTCTTGGGTGGCTGGGATACCCTCGCCTCGTGGGTCCCCCGGCCTGTCCACTTGCTGCTCGTGACCTCGTCTGCCATTTCTGCTCTCTGTTTAACCCCTTGAGCTCCTGTTTGCTTGAATTTTGATGTTGATCGTTTCTTCTCACCATTGAGATTAATTTGCCTTTGAATTTTCAGGCAAAATCTGTCTAAAAGTGACTATTTGGTTCTGGTCCGGAAGAGAGCCATCTGATGTGCATCCGGTCAGCACATCACCTTCATCGGAATTGGCAAAAGCCACCATTGATGCCACAGCTTAAATGCCGATTTTCCCACCCACTATCGGTATTTGCTGAGTTGAGAAAATAATATTTTATGTCTTAAAGGGAGTGTTCCAGAAAATAAAGCTAAGGCATCTTAAGGCTTTGTCATCAATACTGGGTCACTGAGAGGGTTACAAAGACCAGTGTCAGAGGACAATAGCGTACAATCGAAGGAGTAAAGCTGGAAGAGGTTGTACAAATGGGGCGCTTTGAAAATGGTAGAAGCTGAAGATAAGGATAAGGAGTTTAAATTCAGTAGGTTGGGGAACATAGATCTTCCTTGATCATATTTTGTAAGCTAGAGTCCAGAGTCTCGAACTGAACAGTATAACTTTTATTAAAAATTGGTTATTAAATTCTATGCATTCATGTATAGTATAATATCATTAATGAAACGGCAACTACCAAATAACAAAGTGGGAGCAGTCAATGCTTATAACATATAGATTTCATAGAATTTACAGTGCAGAAGGAGGCCATTCGGCCCATCGAGTCTGCACTGCCCTTGGAAAGAGCACCCTACGCAAGCCCACACCTCCACCATACCCCGTAACCCAGTAACCCCACCCAACACAAGGGCACATTTGAACACCATGGGCAATTTAGCATGGCTAATCCACCTAACCTGCACGTCTTTGGACTGTGGGAGGAAACCGGAGCACCCGGAGGAAACCCACGCACACACGGGGAGAACGTGCAGACTCCGCACAGACAGTGACCCAAGACGGGAATCGAACCTGGGACCCTGGCACTGTGAAGCAATTGTGCTAACCACTATGCTGCCATGCTGCCCATATAATCATGTACAAGTACCCCCAATCTAAAAACGCTTTATATGTGCAATCAGATTTCTATGGATCGGGGCACAACTTGAATCAGTGAAAGTAACTAACTGATCAATTTACAGTAATGTCTAATTCACCTCTATTAGTTTTGCAAGTTTAAAAACATACTTGCTTGGAATACCCCAGCCACGTATTTCACGGCGGCATGTCATTCATTTCACTTGTCAATGGGTTTTCCCATTGAAGCCAGCCCACGCTACCGGGAAACCTGAAGACAGTGTTCTTTAGGAGTGTCTGTGTAGACTTGATGGGCCAAATAGCCACCTTCTGCACTGCAGGGATTCTATGAAGGCATTGTGGCAGTGCCACTTTCTCAAAGTCCATCATGGATGGGCAACAAATATCAGCCTTGCCAGCATTGCTCCCACATCAATGAAAAGTTTTTAAATATTAGCAGCATGGTGGTTAGCCCAGTTGCTTCACAGCTCCAGGGTTCCAGTTTCCATTCACGGCTTGGGTCACTGCCAGTGTGGAGTCTGCACGTTCTCCCCCTCTTTGCGTGGGTTTCCTCCAGGTACTCCGGTTTCTCCTCACAGCCCAAAGATCTGCAGATTAGGTGGATTGGCCATGATAAAACTGCCCCTTAGTGTCCAAAAAAGGTTAGGCTGGGTTACGGGGATAGGGTGGAGGAGTGGGCTTAAGCAGGGTGCTCTTTCCAAGGGCTGGTGCCGACCCGATTGTGCCGAATGACCTCCTTCTGCACTGTAAATTCTACGATTAAGTACCTTACGTGTCTTTTGCCTACATTATCTGCGCGTTTGTATGAATTATCCCACCTCGCTCCCTCAGACCAGCTATTTGCCAGTCAGTTGTGTCTACTTTAGCAGTTAAAATTCGATAGGATCTGACCCGGGAGCTGGTAAACCAACAATAACAAAAGGAGAAAATGCTGGAAAAAGTCTGGCAACACCTGTAGGGAGGGAAAAGAGCTAACCTCGAGTCCGATGACTTTTTCTCTCCCTCCAGTGGCTGCCAGACTTGCTTAGACTTTCCAGCATTTTCCCTTTCGTTTCAGATTCCAGCGTCCGCAGTAATTGGCTTTTATATAGTTAATAGCAAAAGAAGGTGAGACGCTCCCCCTCTCCCTGCCAGTTGCAAGTTTTAGGTCCATTTGTACTGGCGGGCAGGTCATCTTTCCAGAGCGCTGAACTGCGAGGGGAAGTGCTCAGCCCAAGCGCAAAGGCACGGCTTTAAATGATGACAGCCAACCCAGCCAGCGCCTTTCGGCTTTGCACGAAGTGACCTGACAGAAGTGCCCCCTTGGATCCGCCTGAGGAAGGCGGCAATAACCCCAGCCTTGCGCCTCTGGGCATCATTCAGGCGCCCTCAGTCTGCCCCCAGACTGAATCAGTTCAGGACAGCTCTGCGAAGGATTCCCAAAACAAGCAGCAGGGTCGGCCAGAAGGTTTGCGTTTGGGGTTGAAGGGAAAATGAAAAGAAAAAGCAATGCACATATAAACATATATATTTGCAGCTTGTGCATGAGGAAGAGTTTCCTGGCTTGAAGGAAAGTCAAGGTGTCAGGCGCCAGATTGAGATTTTTCAAAGCGCGAGGTACGAATCGACCCGATTTCAGCTTTGCCGCTTGTTTTGTTTCATGTGTGTATATATTTATATTTACCTGTGCATTACCCGCCCCCCCTCTCCCCCTGAGGTAGCTCACCTGGGTCGCTCGGTCGGTTTGTCCCCCCTGACGCTTTCCAACCCGCTCGCGCTGGTTCTGCTTCTGCGCACTCGGCTGCCGGCGGCTGGGTTTTAAAGGGGAGGGGCCGAGGGGGGAAGGGAGGGGCTCGCCGGCGGAGGGGGGAGGGGCCCGGATGCAGGGCGGGCCGGGCTGCTGATTGGCAGACGCTAGGAATGAGGCGGGGTCTTTAGCTCCCCCCCCCCCCCCCTCCCGCTCGTCCTCCTGCACTGTCCCTGCGTCATGACGTCACACGCCACCTCCCCCCCGCCCTCTGAAGTCCGTTAAACGTTTCCAGCGGTACCTCAGTGCGCCAGGTGAGCGGCGGGTCAGGTGAAGGACGGGCCACTTCATTCCGGGGACCGCGAGCGTCTGGTTCCAGACTTTTGGCCCGAAGCCAGACACTTCATTTAGAGTGGCGACAGCGCAGCCGGAGGTTATTCGGCCCTTCATGCCCGCCTGTGCCGGCTCCCCTTCAGAGAGACGACGCCACCCGGCTCTTTCCCCGCGGCCCTGAACCACATGTTGTCTCTTTGGCTGCCTATCCAAATGTGTTTGCTTAATAATCTTTATTGTCACAAGTAGGCTTACGTTTGGGCAGCACAGTGGCTTAGCCCTACTGTCCCACGGCGCCGAGGTCCCAGGTTCGATCCCGGCTCTGGGTCACTGTCCGTCTGGAGTTTGCACATTCTCCCCGTGTTTGTGTGGGTTTCACCCCCACAACCCAAAGATGTGCAGGCTAGGTGGATTGGCCACGCTAAATTGCCCCTTAATTGGAAAAAATTAATTGGGTACTCTAAATTTACAAAACAACAAGTAGGCTTACGTTTAACGCTGCGATAAAGTTACTGTGGAAATCTCCTAGTCACCACACTCCGGCGCCTGTTCGGGTACACTGAGGGAGAATTCAGAAACCGGAGCACCCGGAGGAAACCCACGCAGACACTGGGAGAACGTGCAGACTCCGCACTGACAGCAACCCAAGCTGGGAATCGAACCTGGGACTCTGGGGCTGTGAAGCAACAGTGCTAATTCCTGTGCTACCATGCCTCCCTTGAATGTCAAGTTTGTGTCTCAGGCAGCGCATCCCGCATGCTAAGCACTCGCTGGGTAAAATTATTTTTCATGCAGCCATCAATTGGTTTTGCCAGTCACCTGAGATCAATGTCCTCCGGTTCTGCCCATGGGAGCACTGTCTACACTGTCAACGCCGCCCATGATTTTGAACGCGTCCACCAAATTTCCTCTCAACTTTCATCTCCATAAGGGGTGCATGGTGGCGCAGTGGTTGGCACTGCTGTCTCATGGCACTGAGGTCCAAGGTTCGAGTGTGGAGTTTTTCTCCCCGTGTGCATTGGTCTCACCCCCACAATCCAAAGATGTCGGATTGGCCACGCTAAATTGCCCCTATAATTTGAAGAAAAATAAAAACTTTCTCTTCCGTAAGGAAAATAGCCTCAGCCTTTGCTATCTATTCTCTTAACTGAAATCCCTCATCTTTATTGCGAAAGGAGGGACCATAAAGTGCCTTTGAGAAAGAGAGCCAAACTGGTAATTTGATCTGAGGGTTTCCACACCTCAGGCAAGGGGTAAGGTTGAGGAGGCGAGGCCTTCGTGGATAACCTCATCTGGTACAAGAATTGAACCTTCACTGTTGGTTGGCATCACTCTACATCAGAAACCAGCTGTTCAGTTAACCAAGCTAGCCAACTTCTCTATCCATTCCTCTTGTAATAAATTAGAATAATAAGGCAATAAGCATTGTATTACGGCAATCATTTTCTGCAAGGAAATGCTCAGCCACTTCCCCTGAATGTCAACAGATCCGCAATGGCTGAGTATCCAGCTGTCAACGTCTTGCGAGTTACCATTTGGCACTAAGGGGCAATTTAGCTAAATTGCATGTCCGTATGGCAAGCCTCAGTCTGTAGTATTCTTGCCTCTGAATTAGAAGGTTGTGGGTCTTGAGTCCCATTCCAGGACTCCAGCACAATAATCTAAGATGCTGCTAGAGTGTAGTGTTGCAGTCTTTCAGATTATATGTTTTTTTTACGAAAATATTTTATTGAAGCATTTGTAATTTTCACAATTTAACATGTTAACATTTCTAAAACAACCGCGCGGGTCAGCGCACAAAATACCCCCTTAAAGAACAACAAACAATAAACCGGGTTGCCCACTTCTCCCACTCTGTCCCCAATTACTCATATACTGAGTTCCCTGTCCTTATCTAACATCGCCATACCTCCTGTTTTCCTCCCCCACCTCCATTTTCCTTTTCCCCCCTTACTGCTGACGTTCAATTTTTGTTAAAGAAATCGACGAACGGCTGCCATCCCCGGGCGAATCCCTGCATTGATCTTCTCAGAGCGAACTTGATTTTCTCCAGACTGAGAAACCCTACCATATCGCTGACCCAAACTCCTGATTTTGGGGGCTCCAAGTCCCTCCATCTCAGCAAGATCCGTCTCCGGGCCACCAGGGAGGAGAAGGCCAGGATATCGGCCTCCCTCCCCCACTTTGCCCCCTGATCCTCCAAATCTTGCTCATTCTGGACTCGGAGTTACCCAGGACTTCCGACATAACATCTGCAAATCCCTGCCAGAATTCCCTCAGTTTCGGACACGCCCAAAACATATGAACATGGTTGGCCGGGCTACCCCCACACCGTCCACATCTGCCCTCCAACTCCTCGAAGAACCTACTCATCCGGGCTACCATTATGTGGGCCCTGTGGACTACCTTGAACTGAATCAAGCGGAATCCAGCACAGGACGAGGATGCACTTACCCTTTTCAAGGCTTTTTCCCACAGTTCAGTTATCAGCTGCCCTCCTAGCTCCTCTTCCCACTTCCTCTTCACTTCTCTGATAGGGGCCCCTTCCCACTCTAACAATTCCCTGTACATCTCCGAAACCTTCCCACATCCAATCCCTGTTTTTATCCTGTAGTTCCCTCAGGGGGAGGCGAGGAAACTTGGAACCTTCCTCCGTACAAAGTCCCGCACTTGAAGGGACCGAAACCCGTTCCCGCCCGGCAAATCAAACTCCTCCTCTAATGTCTCCAAGGTCGGAAAGCCCTCCTGGATGAATAGATCCCCAAACCTCTCAATCCCTGCCCGCTGCCATACCTTAAAGCCCCCATCCAGCCCCCCGGGGACAAACCGGTGATTGTCACAGGTCGGTGACCACATTGACTATGACTCCAGTCTCATATGCTGCCTCCATTGCCCCCACATCCTTAGGGCTGCCACCACCACAGGACTTGCAGAGTACCGAGCTGGTGAGAACGGGAGGGTCGCCGTCAGTAAAGCCTCCAGACTCGTACCTTTGCAGGATGCTGCTTCCATCTGCTCCCAGACCGACCCCTCCCCCACTGCCTACTTCCTGACCATCGACATTTTGGCAGCCCAGTAATAGTTAATAAAGCTCAGTAGAGCCAAGCCCCCTTCTCCGCGGAACCGTTCCAGGGGTGCCCTTTTTACTCTCTGGGTTTTACCCAACCATATAAACCTCGATATCGCCGCAGTCATACTTCTGAAAAAAGCTTTTGGGACAAAAATCAGGAGACATTGAAAAAAGAAAAGCAGTCTCCGAAGGACCGTCATCTTCACCGTCTGAACCCTCCCCGACAGCGTCAGTGGGAGCATGTCCCATCTACGGAAATCCCTTCTCATTTGGTCCACTGTTTTGTCCAAATTTAACTTGTGAAGCTGCCCCCAATCCTTGGCCACTTGAATCCCCAGATACCTAAAACTCCTCCCAACCATTTTAAAAGGTAGCTCCTTCAGTCTTCTTTCCTGCCCCCGTGCCTGGATCAAGAACATCTCGCTCTTTCCCATATTTAACTTATTGCCTGAAAAGCGCCCAAATTCTCCTAATACCTCCATGATTTTGGTAATCCCCCTCACCGGGTCCGTGACATAAAGCACCAAATCGTCCGCATAGAGAGAGAGACCCTGTGTTCCACCACCCCCCCCACTCACTATACCCCGCCAGGCATTCGCTGCTCTCAGGGCCATTGCTAAGGGTTCTCTGGCCAGGGCAGACAGTAATGGGGAGAGCAGGCATCCCTGCCTTGTCCCTCGACATAGACTAAAGTATTCCAACCAATGGTTAGTTCTTACGTTTGCCTCAGATGATATGTTAAACACAGGTGCCATCTGCTCTCTCAGATGGATGTAAAAAATCCCATGGCACAATTTTGAAGAAGAGGATGGGAGTAATATTTGACCCTTAGTCAACTTCAGAGAAACAGGCACTGATGAAAGGTCATCGACCGGATACACTGGAATAAGTTTTCTGGATTCACCCACTATGGGAATCTTTGTTGGATGGACGATTTGACGGGCCATTGAAAGGTTCATTGACCTCAGCAAGGGAATTTCTGGTCTTGGAGTGAGCGGGACCAAAGAATCCCACCCGTTAACTTTGATTTTCTCCGCAAACGCTGCCTGAACTGCTGAGTATTTCCAGCATTTTCTGTCTTTTCATCACGAAACAGATGATCTGGTCATTATCAAATTGCTGTTTGTGGTAGTTTGCTATCTGCAAATTAGCAGCTGGGTTTCTTACATTACAACAGTAACTGCACTTCCAAAGTACTTCTAGCTGTAAAGTGCATTGAACTTCAAAAGGTGTTGTATAAAAGCAAGTTTTCTTTTTCTTTTATGACCACCAGGATCAACACTACAGTTACAAGATCAAGGTAGGGGCTAGATACCCTATAGATCACCTCCTGACTTTAAAGTCTCTCTACCATCCAAAGTGGTTAGCACTACTGCCTCACTATTCATTTCCTATCGTGGGTGACTGCCTGTGTGGAGTTTGTACATTCTTCCCGCCTCTATGTGGGTTTCTTCCTGGTGCTCCAATTTCCTCCCAGTCTAAAGATGTGCAGGCTAGCTGGATTGGCCAAGCTAAATTGCCCTTTAGTGTCCAAAGGTTAGGTGGTGTTACGGGGATAGGGCAGGGGTGAGGGCCGAAGTGGTGTGTTCTTTCGGAAGATCAGTGCAGAATCAATGGGCCGAATGGCCTGCTGCACTGTAGGGATTCAAGGGTTCTATGATCTACAACAATTTTTTTTTAATTTTGACATAAATTTAGAGTACCCAATTCATTTTTTCCAATTGAGGGGCAATGTAGTGTGGCCAATCCACCGAGCCTGCACATATTTGGGTTGTGGGGCGAACCCCACGCAAACACGGGGAGAATGTGCAAACTCCACACGGACAGTGACCCAGAGCCGGGATCGAACCTGGGACCTCGGCGCCGTCAGGCAGCAGTGCTATCCACTGCGCCACCGTGCTGCTCTATGATCTACAACAATGACACCGCCTTTAACATAATGAAGCATCACAAAGCATTTCATAGGAGCATTGTAAGGATCCTATCTTCAAATCTGGTTTCCCCTGTGTATTCCCTTTATGTTCTGTTACCTTGGCTGATATAATTTTTGTATCTTCCTTAAAGGGGTAAAGCCCTCTCTATGGTCAGGTTGACTTGAAAGGAAATTCAGTCCAGCGCCAGCTGCCGGCAGGCCATTGGTTTAAAAAAAATCCTTTTAAAAATCTCATGTGGGGAATGTCATTCTTATTGTGGAAAGGCTGCTAGACATTCTGCGGAAGCTGGAGACAGATGAAAATTGCACAATTGCATCAGGGCAAAGACCCCCAGTGTTCAAGGAATTATTGCCCCACTATCTCATGGCATCCAGGGATAGGCAATAAGCATAATTTGTCAGTGTCACATACATCCTAGAACATTTAAGGGAATGTCCTTGCCACATTCAATTTCCAGATAATCCATTGAGAAGCTACCTGCCACAAAGGACCGCTGATGAACCTAAGGGTATCACAATGCCCATATTCCAGGGTCATCTGACCATGTATCAAAGTTCCCAAAGTGGTCAAGTACTCAGTTGCCCTGCTTAGCAACATCAAGCAATGTGTAAGGAGTAACAGGGGAGGAAGTGGTGTGGTGGTACTGTCACTGGACTAGACCTGGGGTAATGCCCTGGAGACCTGGGGAGGAATCCCACCAGGGCAGTTGGCGGAATTTGAATTCAATACAAATTTGGAATTTAAAGTGTAACGCTGACCATGAAACCATTGTCAATTGTCGTAAAAACCCGTCTGGTTCACTAATGGCCTTCAGGGAAGGAAACTGCCATCCTTACCTGGTCTGGTCCACATATGACTCCAGACCTACAGCAATGTGGTTGACTCTTAAAATCCCTCAGGCATGGACAATAAATGCTGGCCCAGCCTGTGACACCCACATCCCATGAATGAATAAGAAAACTTTAATGCATATGACTCATAAAATGTATTGGGTAAATCTTTGTAAGCTAATTTCTGCCCAATGCAGTGACACAGCAGTTTTCTCTGTCCAATTCCATGGGTCTCTGAAGGGGTGTCTAATGTCCTGATTTCCCGGAAAAGTTGTTACTCCATTTAAGAAACAGGAAGGAATTTTTTTTAAATACTAGAAGGTTTGGCAAATGCCACATCCAAAAATATGAAAGCTAATAATTTTATATGTATTTGAGCTATTGTTTTTTTTTATAAATTTAGATTAGCCAATTATTTTTCCAATTAAGGGGCAATTTAGTGTGGCCAATCCACCTACTCTGCACATCTTTGGGTTGTGGGGGCGAAACCCACGCAGACACGGGGAGAATGTGCAAACTCCACACGGACAGTGACCCAGAGCCGGGAGCGAACCTGGGACCTCAGCGCCGTGAGGCGGTTGTGCTAACCACTAGGCCACCGTGCTGCCCATAGCTATTGGTTTTTAAAGAGAAGTAATGGTAAACTCAAGTGAAGGTGGAGTCAAACCAGAATGGGCTGTTTATAAGGCTGCCATGTGAAAACAAGTAGCTATGAATGTAACTGAAGCTATACAGGGACACCACACCCTTCACTTGTATTAGAGCAAAAAACACATAATGACATTAAAGTGTGAGGAGCAAATGCTAATGTTGAACATACAAAATTTTGGTGCGTTTCTATGAGGATCTGAGCTGTGAGGATCTGAGTGGGTGGCACAGTGGTCAGCACTGCTGCCTCACAGCGCCCGGGACCCGGGTTCGATTGGATGACTGTGTGGAGTTTGCACATTGTTTGCGTGGGTTTCCTCCGGGTGCTCCGGTTTCCTCCCACAGTTGAAAGATGTGCAGGTTAGGTGGATAGCCCGTGCTAAACTGCCCCTCAGTGCCCAAAAGGTTAGTTGGGATTACTAGATTATGGGGATAGGGTGGGGGAGTGGGCCTAGGTAAGGTGCACTTTTGGGTCAGTGCTGACTCAGAGGTCCGAATGGCATCCTTCTGCACTGTAGTCATTCTCTGATAATAATATTCTCCATAGGAAAATGGTGAATTTTTACATGAAATAATGTATGCATTCTGTTTTATTTTCGGCATTCCAAATGTCACAGTTGATAAATTTCCAATCTAAAACAAAAGAAAAAAAATGACAACGGATTTTCGACAGAAAGACCACACTATTACTTCCCCAAAAGTTACTTGGATGGTCTCTATCTAATCCTGTCACAATTCATAGAATTTTTTTTCATAGAATTTACAGTGCAGAAGGAGGCCATTCGGCCCATCGAGTCTGCACTGGCTCTTGGAAAGAGCACCCTACCCAAGCCCATACCTCCACCCTATCTCCATAACCCAGAAACCCCACCTAACACTAAGGGGCAATTTGGACCCTGAGGGCAATTTATCATGGCCAATCCACCTAACCTGCACATCTTTGGACTGTAGGAGGAAACCGGAGCACCTGGGAGGAAACCCACGCACACACGGGGAGGATGTGCAGACTCCACACAGACAGTGACCCAAGCCAGGAATCGAACCTGGGACCCTGGAGCTGTGAAGCATTTGTGCTGCCCACAATGCTATCATGCTGCCCCACAACCCAAAGATGTGCAGGGTGGCGGATTGGCCACGCTAAATTGGAAAAAACGAATTGGGTACTCTAAATTTATTTTAAAAAAAGAAAAATTAGTAACATCGATTGTGAAATAAGTAAAATGAATAATGCTAGAGTTGTTTATATCATTATATTCATAACAGTGAGTCAGGAGGTATTTGCCCTCTTTGTTTTTCCATCGAGAAGTGTTAGCAAGTGAGACTTGGTGGGTCTGATGTCCCAAGTCCAGCATGCAACCATCAGCAATTTGGCTGTACAGAGAAGACTATCAGCATAGTGCAGGCAGGTTACAGGGGAAGGCAGTGTCTTTGTTAAGAGGTTGGCAGTCAAATGGAAAAATATATCTCAGTCTGAAGATGGGTGGAGTGCCTTTGAACAGCGAGGAGGCTGAGGGACTAGATGTGGGAGAGTGACTGTACGAGTAACATTTGGGGAAGTGATAGCCTGGTCTTGCTGTCGGAGAGCAATTATCACTCTACAATTGACATATTTGGTGTGCCGTAAATAAATGGGGCAAATACATATTTAATGTAAAGATTCACCATTTTCCTGTGGAAAATATCCTCAGATCCTCAGAGAAATGCAACACAATTTTGTATGTTCACCATTATCATTTGCTCCTCACACTTTCCGGATCATTATGAGGTTTTTTTTGCTCTTATATGAAATGAAATGATAATCACTTACTGTCACAAGTAGTCTTCAAATGAAGTTACTGTGAAAAGCCCCCTAGTCACCACATTCTGGCACCTGTTCAGGGAGGCTGGTACGGGAATTAAACTGTGCTGCTGGCCTGCCTTGGTCTGCTTTAAAGGTCAGCTAATTCGCCCTGTGCTAAACCAGCCCCTGTGAAACTAATTATTTATACAAATGATAGGTATCCCTAAAGCTTAAATTATACTTGCATTTCGTTAGCATCACAGTCTTACAGCCAGGGTCTGCTTTTTAGAGTTTGACATTTTTTTTAAAAACCTGTTGGTTTACATTTGCTAGTGTTTTTTTTTGTTTGATCTGTCTCATTTACAGGTACAGGATATTTAATTTTTAAAAAAGTATTAATCTCAAATTACCAACATGATTCTCAGTAAGACTTTAGACACAAGGTGAGCGAATACCCTCCAGCACTCACTACAAAATAAATGTAAAAGTCACTGCTGATATTCAAACATATTTTGGCACAGCAAATGGATGCAAGGACAAATACATTCAGTTCTTACACCATAGCATTTCATAATATCTTTTCCAAACAGTGTTGTAACCCAGTGCCTACATTGCTTCATTCTGTAAATACCATGGTTCAGCAAGGCTCATTCATATACTTCACCACAGGCAATTCTTTATTGTTGATGTCTTATCGTCCACACAAGCAGGAATCCTAATCGTATGTGCCCACCTTGGTCCCATAACATTTCATTCTACCTGCCATCAAGCACCTAACCTATTTTTAAATATTGACATGATCGTTGTTTCCATTATTAACTGCATTCCACAGTCTCACAAACACTTGTGTGAAAAAAAGTCCCCAGTTTCCATCCTAAATCTCTTTATTTAATCTTATATCTAAGTCCCTTCATCTTAGCCCCTTTAATTTCTGGAAGCAGTTCCGCAGAATCATAGAGAGTTTACAGCACAGAAGCAGGCCATTTGGCCCATTGTGCCTGCATTGTACCACCATCAGCGAACATCCCCAGTTCTGACCTTATGATTGAGGGAGCATCATTGATGAAGGAGCTGAAGATATTTGCCTCCAGGTCACTTCTAAGGAGCTCCAGCAGGGATGCCCTGGGACTGAGATGTTTTTCTCCAACAACCACAATCACCTTCCTTTGTGCTTGGCATGACTCAAACCAACGGCGAGTTTCCCCCCTAATTCCCATTGACTACTCCAGTTGTGCTCGGGCTCCTTGATGCCACACTGGTCAAATGCTGCCTTGACTTCAAGGGCAGTCACTATCACCTCACCCCTTGAGTTCAGTTCTTTTGCACATCTTTAGACCAAGACAGTAATGAGCTGAGTAACCCTAAACATTAATGAGCAGATTATTGCTTAGTAAGTGCCATTTGATAAAACTGCTGATGATCCCTTCCATGATGACCAAGTATAGACTGTTGGTGCAGTAATTGGCAACGTTGGGCCAGATTCTCCGATTCTGAGGCTAAGTGCAGAGTATCTGTGCCATGGAAACAATCGGCGGCGTCCCCTCACCGATGCTGTGACCAGTGAGGGGCCTGCGCCACGTAAAACTCCCAGCCTCCATGAAATAAACGACTGGAGAATGGGCCGGTCCGTGGCCATGCATGCGCACAGTGCTGACCTGCAGCAGTCGTGCTGTAAAACATGGCACCGGCCATACGCAGACCTGAGCTTCCAGATAGTGCCCCCCATGGCCACCCCATGCCCGTCCCCCACTAGTCTCCCCAGCTCTCGCGGTAGCCCCCCCCACCCCCACAGGGCTCCCGCCTGACTGTGGCAGCGCTGGACACTGTCCGCAGCCGCCATGCCGTGTTCCCGTACAGCTGAGACCACAAGTGAACCGCGCCATCAGGAATCTGGCCCATCGGGGGAAGAGCATCGGGGAGGGCATTCAGGTGACATGCTGAGGCCATCCCAATGGCGTGAGGCACGCGCCGCAATGACACCGTTTTGGAGTTGGCGGAGCATACAAAACCTGCGTCAAAAGTGATTCTCCGCCCAATAGCTAATTACAAAAACGGCTTCGGGGAGCGGAGAGTCCCACCAGTTATATTTAACTTCTTTGTCTGTCTTAAAAATTGTAATCCAATCATTTGCGTCCTATTCCGGCCTAAGTTGCAGACAGGTTCATGCTTGTCTTATTGAATTTGTATCTTCCTAAAATTTGTTGCTGATTCCCCACATCATGTATAACTCTCTACTACCTTTATTACTTCTGAGTGCGACACGTACCTGTTGCTGTATTTTCTGTTTCAATATTAACCTCATCTATTTCTCTGTTCACTCCCACTACCCCTGCCGCAGGGATTGTCACAGATGGCAATAGATTTATCCCCTTGCTATACCAGGTATTGCTGTAGAGAAAGGGTCAATGGACATTGAATTAGGAGAATCAGAGGAAGTTGCCAGGATGACAGGTGAGCCTTGCCGCCCAGGTAATTCAGGGGATTTTTGACCGCCCAGGTAATTCAGGGGATTTTTGAGTTGCTTCCACCTCACTGACTCATAACCAACAGACAAATCCTTAAAAGGTTCTGCAACATTAAATCCTGAGGGTGGGACAGGAGTGGAAGCAAGTTGCGTTCTCTTTTACTAGTCTGTCCTACACACAATGCCCTGGGCGGGATTCTCCGTTCACCGACGTCGGAATCAGGAAACGCGATTGGACAGAGAATTCCGTTCAAACGACAAAATCGTGAGAGGCACTAATTTAACGCCAAATCGCAATTCTCCGGTGCCTCAACAGCGGCGTCAATACGTGTGGCTGATGAGGGAGAGGGAGGAGGTTGGACATGGAGAGCCGCAACCATGGGTTGTCGGGCTGGACACTGCCAGGGGGATGGGGGGCAGGTGGAGATGGGGATGTGTGGCCCATCGCGACCCCCCATGGGACTGGGGGGGTGTCCAGGCATGGACCGCATTGCCGCAGCCTGCAAGGCAGCCATGTTGCTGCGCACCCCACTGGCCACCCACCTTCGCTTTGGTTCTGCCGAGTAATACCAGCCGTATGGAAGTCCCCACCCCACCCTCCACCGTACCCCATCTGGCCGCCACCTGCCAGCGAGGCATGAGGCGGCCACCCAAGGAAAACGTCCACTGTAGCCCCTACAGAGGCACCAGATGGGTGCTGCAGAGCGTACTGCTGGCAAGGGCAGGGCCAGCCGACGGTACCCCTGGCAGCAGGGAGGGGTGCCAGGGCCAGAGGCCCCCACTGTGCTGGACACCGACTGGACCAGGGGTGCGGGGGAACATACGAGGGCAGAGTCCGTAGTGTCAACTGGGGCCATCGTATACCCCATTGCACCTGGTTGGGCATGGGGGTACGCATCGTGCTAACGTTTAAGCATTTTACCCCCTGCAGACAATCAATATTGAAACTCAACCAGCAATGGGAACCTTCCTCCCAGTCGCCACAGCCCTGGGGGATGCCCTGCAGCTGTACAAGATGGAGTTGCCTCTGGAGGAGGAAGTTGTAGCAGTGCATCAGCTGCTGAGGATGAATAGCCGGCCACCCAATAGGCCGAGGAGAAGGAGGAGATGCAAAGGAGGCACCACAAGGGCGGCACGTGGCACAAGGGTTAGCATTGCTGCCTATGGCACTGAGGACCCAGGGTTCAAATCCCGGCCCCGGGTCACTGTCCGTGTGGAGTTAGCACATTCTCCCCGTGTCTGCGTGGGTTTCACCCCCACAACCCAAAGATGTGCAAGGTAGGTGGATTGGCCACGCTAAATTGCCCCTTAATTGGAAAATATAATTGGGTACTCTAAATTTAGAGAAAAAAAAGGATGCACCACATGAGACCCCGAGTGTACAGCCTGCGCCTATCAATTGAGGACCAGCCTGACCTCACATGCTATCGAAAAGTCCGGCTGAACAGTGTGACATATCTGCCAGATAATGGTGCAACTGGCACCACGGGGGAATGTGGGAGCACACGCACTCCCGGTGGTCATCAAGGTGACTGTTGCCCTGAACTTTTACGCCACAGGGCCCTTCCAGGCACCGAGTGGGAACCTATCTGAAATCTCACAGAGATCGGTGCCCAGGTGCATCCGCGCCATCACAGAGGCACTACATGCCCAGTCGGCACGATAGATTCATTTCAATGTGGACCGAGCCCACCAGGATGACCGGGCAGTGGGCTTCGCCACCATCGCTGACATGCCCCGGGCCCAGGGGGTGATCGACGGGATGCATGTCCCCCTATGAACACTTGCAGATGACAGACTGCACACCTCCTCATCTGCCAACAGTGCCACATCGAGGCGCCACAACGGGTGCTGGTCCCTCTCCTCCCCAAGCTCCACCCAATGCGGGGCATGATCCGAGATGGCTATGGCTGAATATTCCGTTCCCCCCATTTTCGGGATTAGCGCCCTACGCATGATGAAAAAATCTATCCAGGAGTAGGCTTTATGAACGTGGGAAAAAAAAGAAAATTCTCTGGCCACCGGCCTAACGAACCTCCATGGATCCACTCCCCCCATTTGGTCCATAAACCCCCTGAGCACCTTGGCCGCAGCCGGCCTCCCACCCGTCCTGGACCTAGAACGGTCCTGTGCTGGGTCCAGAACCGTGTTGAAGTCCCCCCCCCCCCCCCATTATCAAGCTTCCTACCTCCAGATCCGGAAACCGACCCAACATACGTTTAATAAAACCGGCATCATCCCAATTCGGGGCATACATGTTCACCAGCACCACCCCTGCAACCTACCACTCACCATCACATATCGACCTCCATTATCCGCCACGATGTTCAACACCTCGAATGAAACTCGCTTCCCCACCAGAATCGCCACCCCTCTATTCGCATCCAACCCCAAGTGAAAGATCTGCCCAACCCACCCCTTTCTCAGCCTAACCTGATCTGCCACCTTCAGATGCGTCTCCTGGAGCATAACCACGTCTGCCTTCAGTCCCTTTAAGTGTGCGAACACCCGGGACCTCTTGACCGGCCCGTTCAGGCCCATTATCAGCCAGATCAGGGGGCTCCCCCCCCCCCCCCCCCCTCACCCCCATCGACTAGCCATCTCCTTTTTTAGGCCAGCCACGTGCCCGCGTCTCCCGCACCCTCCAGTTCCCCAGGCGGCGGACCCCCGCCCCGACTCCCTCCCCTACCTCCAGCTCCCCCTTGGCCAATGCAGCAGCAACCCAGTTTTTCCCCCCCCTCCCTCCCCCCGCCCCCAGCTAGATCCTCATCTGGCCATTTTGCTCCCCCCGTGGCACTCACGTAATTCAGCTGACTCCTGCTGACCCTGGCCTCTCCCGCCATTCCAATGTCCCCCCCAGTGTGAGAATCCCCCCACCTCCCCCTGGCAATCAGTGTGCACTCCTCTCCAGCACTGCCCTTCCCCCCCCGGCCCCGCCCCCTTTCTTCCCTAGCACGGGAAAAAGCCCGCGCTTTCCACCCAAGCCGGCCACCCCCCCTCTGGCGCAGCTCCCTTTTTGTGGCCTAACCCCAACTCCCCATCCCTGGGCCTCCAACCCCCCTCTTCCTCCGCGGGGCCCTCCAACTCCGACGCCCACACTCTCACATAACTCTCACATCAAATCCATGCACCCAACCCCACCCAGCACCAAACAAAAACAGAACATTCCCAAAACACAGTAACCCCCATAAGCACCCCCCACGACAAACCCTCAGTTCAAGTTCAACTTTTCAGACTGAATAAAGGTCCACGCCTCATCTGGTGTCTCAAAGTAGTGGTGTTGATCCTGAAACGTGACCCACAATCGTGCTGGGTGCAGCATCCCGAACTTCACCCTTTTCCAATGGAGAACCGCCTTAGCCCGATTGAAACCAGCTCTCTTCTTGGCCACCTCCGCACTCCAGTCCTGGTAGATTCGGATCTCCGTATTCTCCCACCTCCTGCTCCGTTCTTTTTTGGCCCTTCTCAGGACGCAATCCTTGTCCATGAAGCAGTGGAACCTCACCACTACAGCCCTAGGCAGCTCGTTGGCTTTGGGTCTCCTTGCCAGGACTCGATGAGCCCCGTCCAGCTCTAGGGGCCTCGGGAAAGCTCCCGCGCCCACCAGCGAATTGAGCATCGTGACCACATTTGCCCCGGCATCGGACCCCTCCACTCCCTCAGGGAGAACCAGAATCCGAAGATTCTTCCTCCTCGACCGATTCTTCAGGTCCTCAAATTTTTTTTGCCACTTCTTATGCAGTGCCTCGTGCACCTCCACCTTCACTGCCAGGCCCAAGATCTCGTCCTCATTCTCCGAGGCTTTTTTCCGCACCTCCCGGATCGCCGCCCCTTGGGCCTTCTGGGTCTCCACAAGCTTCTCGATCGACGTCTTCATTGCCGCTAGCATTTCTGCCTTCAGCTCTGCAAAGCAGCGTTTGAGGAACTCCTGCTGCTCCTGTGACATTGCGCCCACGCTGCTTGGTCTCCAACCGCCGCCATCTTGCTTCTCCTCCCTCGCATTTTTCGCTGCACTAAAATCACTTTCTTGACCGCTCCACTCCTGGTCCAATCCAGACAGTGCCAGGGGAACCATACTGTCACCTTCCCACACTGGGAACTGTCAAACAAATGCCGTTGGGGCCCCTCAAAAGAGCCCAAAAGTCCGTTCCTGGCAGGAGCTGCCGAACGTGCGACCTACCTCGGCATAGCTGCAACCGGAAGTCCTCTGTTTAATTTCTTAATTAAGAAATGGAGTGGAGCTGGGCTGTCTGTCAGCTTTTTACTTTCCTTTTTGAGCAGGCTGCAGGGTGTGTTTTAGTTTTGTTTTCAGAGCTGGATAGCTGCAGTCACAGCCAGAAGGTGTATTAGAACCCATCTCTGTAATCTAAAGACTGCAAATTGATCCCGGTGATTTAACAAAAGTGCAGCACTCCCAGTACTGTACCCCAGATTCAGCCAGATTTTGTGTTAATGTCCTCCCAACACATACCTTTCTGATCCAGAATCAATTGTGCAACCAACTGAGACACAACTGACACCTATGGATGGATTATGATTGGACTTTATAGCTTATTAAAATTTGACAGCACGCGCCCATCATGCTTGTGCCAGCTCTCTGAAAAAATTATTCACTTAATTCTGTCATGCTGGGTTTAGTTCCTACTTTTTAAGTTTTCTTTTCCAAATATTTATCTACTCCATTTTTATAAAGCCATTTGGATTGTTGTCTTGCACCGTTTTTGGTTGAGCATTCACCTCTTTCCAACCTAATTAACCTCTACTCTTGGGACCAGGGGAAGGGAGAAAAAAAGCAAGAAAAAACATTTGCGAGCTAGTTGCCAGAAAAATCTACAAGTGGTTCCACAAAACTTGAAAAACTTGGCAAACAAAATCAAATGAAACCCTCATACCAGGAGCCAAAGTACCAACATTAATTGACCTTGTAGTGTTTGCATTGCCCAATGACTTCGCTTTACAGAAATGTACAATCTTTTAATCCTATCTATGTTAAATAGTTACTTATTACCGTCAGAATGCAACTAAATAATCAGCAGACAGCTGGATAACAAAGTAATTTGCAAATTCCAGCTAATTTACTGGAGAACTATAATGCCTGAATTGAAGAAATACCAAGTAGCCCATTTTGTGTTTAACTCACCATTTTACCTGTTCAAAATAAACAAATGTTGATCCAGAATATGACCAGGATTATCCTATCCAGCGACAAGCATAGTCATACCAATATGTTCCTTGAAATTATGCTTTCAGTGCTCTGTTCTTTTGAAGGGCTGCTTTAACTTGCTGTGGTGAATAAATGAGGTGAAAGATTATGGTTCTTAGCAGAACTACAACCAGCATTAATATATATTTTTTAAAATATAAATTTAGAGTACCCAATTCATTTTTCCCAATGAAGGGGCAATTTCGCGTGGCCAATCCACCTACCCTGCACATCTTTGGGTTGTGGGGGCGAAACCCACGCAAACACGGGGAGAATGTGCAAACTCCACACGGACAGTGACCCAGAGCCGGGATCGAACCTGGGACCTCGGCGACGTGAGGCAGCAGGGCTAACCACTGCGCCACCGTGCTGCCCAAACCAACATTAATACATTTGACACTGTGCATGTCATAAGGTAGGGCCAGTCAAATAATCCTTCCTTGTGCATCACAACTTACTCTGTAAGATATTTATTCAGAATCATCTATGGAGCACAAACCGATTGGATAAATGCATATAGTGATGTAATACAGTAATTTTCAAACTCAGGCCGTGACCCATCGGTGGGTCACGGTCGCGTGTCGGGAGGGTCACAGGGTCATGTGTCGTGGCATTCCCAATCACAGAGCCATGCGTCGCAGCGTTTCTGATTGCAGGAAGTGCCCAATGGCGCAACCAGCTTTTAAGATTGCCAGCTGCGACCGGCTTTCAGAATGCCAGTCGTTCCATGCATGCGTGCCCTCTCTGCAGTGTGCAGGCCCGGAACCCTCCGTGTGCAGATGCCTTTTCCTGACGTCAGTGCGTTGAACCAGGAGCAGATTTTATTTTTAATCGCTGGAGTCTTCCTACCTGGAGCGATGGCAGAGTGCATTTCACGCGGCTAGTACGCTGACATCACGTGTTCTGGGCGCGCGAGAGAGATTCCTCCATTTTGCAGCTGTCAGGCAGTGTTGGTGTGAACTTCAGGGCCTCTGGTGAACAACGCATGAACAAGAAGCTGAAAACAGGAACAAAGCAGCATAAAGATGATTACTTGAAGTATGGGTTATTAATTGTGCCACTGAAAATCAGGATTGAAAGTTCCTGGCGGGATTCTCCGTTGGCTGATACCGAAATTGGGAAACACGATAGGGCGGAGAATGGGTTCCGATGGCAAAATCGCAGCGGGCGCCGATTTGACACCAAATCGCAGTTCTCTGTAACTTTGAGAACGGCATCAAAGCATTCTGGAACGCACAAACAGCAAACACCGTTTGTGTATCATTAGCAGGGCGTCTGCGATTCTCCTCCTCCGGTGGACCGAGTTCCCAACGGCACCGTTCACTTGAGCTTTCAAAAACCGTGAAATTGCTTTTGTGGCTTATGAGGGAGAGAGAGAGAGAGGAGATAAGAGACAGAGAGGAGCGACTGTGGGCTGCCGGGCAATACACTAGCCGGTCTGGCTGCGGTGGGGGGGGTGACCCTGCCAGGGTCTGTGAAGGAAGGGGTGACGGGGGAACAGGACGAGTGGCTGGGGTGACCCTCCACCGGGCTTGGACGGAGTCCAGTCATGAATCGCCATTCCCGGGGCCTGCAAGGCAGCCATCTTGCCACACATCCACTGACCACCCACCTTGGCCCCTGGATCTTCAGAGTGACACCAGCCATATGGGTGCCCCCACCCTCTGCCGCACACCCCCATCCGCCGGCGGCCCACCCAGGGCATTGCTCACAGTACTCCCAACAGGGACGCGGGGTGGGAGCCATGGAACGTACCCCTAACAATGCATTGCCAGTCGACGGTCCCTCTGGCATCAGGGACAGGCGTCAGGATCAGAGACCCCATGGTGCTGGGCAGTTACGGGGCCAGGTGTGCGGGGATGGGGGAGAGAAGGGGGGCATGCGGGGGCAGAGTTCACAGTGCCAACCGAGGACACCATGTAGCCCGGTGGACCTGGTTGGGCATGGGGGTACGCATCATGCCAACGTGTCTGTATTCGCCCTTTGCAGAAAATGCATATTCAACCAGCAAAGGTGGCCTTCCTGCTAGTCGCCGAAGTGCAGGGGGAAACCCTGCGGCTGTACGAGCTGGAACAGCTGGAGGAAGAGGAAGCTGCAGCACTGGAGCAAGCAGCTGTGCAGCGTGCCGTAGAGGAACAGGAGGCAGCCATCCAGGATAGAGAGCAAGCCGCCCAAACAGGCCAAGGAGGAGGAGGTGCCAAGGAGGCACCACATGAGGCCTGGGGTGTACCGGCACCACCTGTCATTCAAGGACCTGCCGGACCAGGCATGCCGTTGAAGATTCCAGCTGTGCAGAGAGTCAGTGCAACATATCTGCCAGATGATGACATACCTGGCACCGTGGGGGTATGGGGGGGGGGGGGGGGGGGGGGGGGGGGTGTGGGGGGAGGGGAACGCCAGTTCCTGGTGGCCCTCCAGGTGAGGGTTGCCCGGAACCTTTACGTGACGGGGTTCTTCCTGGCCGCTGAATGGGCATCTCTGCATCGTTTAGGGTCTCCGGATCGGTGTGATCAGCCACGACTGAGCGGATAACCCCATTGACTGGCATCTTCTGGGGCAACCTGGATGGGCCCAGCTGCTGCTCAGGTGTCCTAGATGGTGTGGTACCACCCTGTTCCATCTGCTGCCCATCAGATGCTCCAGGGACAGAATGGAGGGAGTCCGAGCAGTGTTCCGGCACCTCCCCTGCGGGAGTCACCAGCACGGGCCCCATCACCTCCTCCTCCCTCAGGGTGCCCGATGGCCGCGGGCTACTACATGGGATAGGGGTGCACGTGGAGCTATTCCCTCAGACCCTGTGCCACCTGATGCTGCCAGTCCTGGAGATCCATTCTGGTCTCAACCAGGGTCTGCACACTTGCGGCCACAGAGCACAGGGAGTGGACCAACTCCATCAGGGACTGCGCCACATCACCCATTGTCTGTGCCACCACCTTCTGGGTTTTTGTCACATCAGTCAATGACTGCGCCATCCCCTCTGGGACTGGGCCACCTCCCTCTGTGTCTCTGCCACGTCGCCCAGGGCTTGGGCAATGCCACCGACGTTCACAGCCATGGCCTGTTGTGATTGGGCCATGCTCAGGAGCGCCGCTCCAATGTCCAGGTGGCTCTGGGACATGGTTGCTTGCGAGGCGGGTACCCTGGCGGCTACCCTGTCCTGGGCCTCAGCCAGCGCCTACACAGAATGCCGCAGGTCTTGGACCATAACCAAAACCATCGCCCGTAATGCCTCCACCGCGGAGACCACCCTTGCAGTGTTTACCTGTGTGGCACGCATTGTTGGCACCACCTCCTGCTGCTGCACACGGTTGAACTTCTCCAACTGCACCTGCAGTTACTGGATGCTCGCCAACAACCCACTGATCTAAATCGCTGGCTTTTAAAGCAGGCCAGTAGCACGGTTCGATTCCCGTACCAGCCTCCCCGGACAGGCGCCAGAATGTGGCGACTAGGGGCTTTTCACAGTAACTTCATTGAAGCCTACTCGTGACAATAAGCGATTTTCATTTCATTTTTTTTTTCATTTACAGTTTCTAGCTCTGCGACTACATATCCATGATTGATGGGACTGTTCGTTCCAGAAGGCCAAAACCCGTCTGGACGGCAGCTAGTCTCTGGAATTGGCCCGCCCTGTGACCATTCACCCTCTCGGGTGTTCCTACCTCCACCTGCCTTCGGGAGTTTCGACCAGAGTGTCCCAGGAGCCTCTTCACTAAAGTGCCCAACCGAGGTGCGTGTCTCTTGGATGGTGGAGGGTGTTGGAGACAGCTGTGACGGGAAATATGTGTCCTCCTCCGACTTGACTTCCGGGGTGTCCTGAGTCTCGGCTGAAGGGACTGCCATCTGAGCTGCTCTCGTCGCTGCTCGGCTCACCGGGCCGGGGGGGGGGGGGGGGGGGGGGGGGCTCTGGCTGTGGCACTGGCCAGGAGCGGTGGACACCAGATGGCCCCATCCCACCCCCAGGAGCTCCTGCAAGACACAAGACAAGACGCATGATTAGACTGCGGGCCCGGAGGGTGGTGGGGGTGTGCATGTGGGTGGGCATGGTGAGGGCGGGGGTGGCGGAGGGTGAGAGTGGTGGAGGGTGAGAGCAGTATGCGGGTTGTGTAGGGATGGTGAGGGTGATGTGGAGTGGTGTGAGTGTGTGGGTGGGTGGGAGTGGTGAGGGTGGAGGTGGTGTAGGTGAGGGTGGTGTGCAGGTGATGTACGGTGGGGTAGGCGAGAGTAGTGCGGGGGTGAGGGTGGTGTGGGGGTGAGGGTAGTGTTGGTGGGAGTTTTTAAGAAATGTTTTTATTCTCCATTTTCACATTTTCCTTCAAAATGTACACTCCACCCACAAACAGTAAACGGTAACAAATACAAAATCAATCCCCTTAACAATAACAACAATCCCATCCTCCCACCACCCCAAACAACGGCCCACATGTCAATATATGCATCCAATAAAACAAACCCTCCCACGGTGGAAACAAAAAATAAAGGAGAACAAGAAAAAAGGAGTCTGGGACCGCCCATGGTCACCATAGAGTCCACTCCCCCCCTTTCCCCCTTGCCCGGCCCTAGGAAAGCCAAGAAATCCCCTTTTAGCACACAAACCCCGCATATCCACCTACACCCCAAAGAGCCCTCACTTCGAGTGAAAGTCCTATCACTTCCCTTGTCCAAATATATACAACACCAGCTCCTTTAGCCCATACACCCGCACGCAGTGAAACAAACAAACAAAAAAAAGAAAATACAGTCATGAGGTTACTTCGGCACATTGCCATTTCTCGCCATTCCTCAATTTCTCAGTTCTGCCACAGTCCTTCTGCCTTTGCAAACTCCTCTGCTGCCTCCGCCGTACCAAAATAAAAGTCCTTGAGCTTGTAAGTCACCCTCAGCTTCGCTGGATATACAATGCCGCACTGCACCTTGCTAATGTACCTTGCCCTCTTCACCCGGTTGAAAGCAGCCCGCCTCCTCGTCAGCTCCACCGTAAAGTCCTGGTATACACGTATACCAGCTCCAGCCCACTGTACCACCCGCTTCTGCTTGGCCCAGCACAGGACCTTCTCCTTCACACTGTACCTACGGAAGCACAGAGTCACTACCCTTGGCGGCTCACTCGCCTTTGGTACAGGCCTCCACAACCGATGAGCCCGATCCAGTTCATATCGGGAGGGATCCTCCCCCTCCCCCAATAGTTCCGCCAACATCGCGGCAAAATACTCAGTCGGCCTCGGCCCTTCAACTCCTTCGGGCAGCCCCACAATCCTCAAATTCTGTCGCCTGGATCTGTTTTCCAAGTCTTCCATTTTTCCTCACAGATCCTTGTTAATCTCCATCACCTTCCGCATCTCATCGACGTAAAAAAAATTTAAAAAATAATTTTTATTGAGATTTTCAGAAAATATCGCATCCTTGCACTGAAGAAGAATCCTCCGCCGGGCTACTAGGGACGCAAAGGCCAGAACACCGGCCTCTTTCGCCTCCTGCACTCCCGGCTCCACTGCAACCCCAAAAATTGCGAGTCCCCAGCTTGGCTTGACCCTGGATCCTACCACCCTTGACACCGTCCTTGCTACCCCCTTCCAAAATTCCCCCAGCGCTGGGCATGCCCAGAACATATGGGCGTGGTTCGCTGGGCTCCCTGAGCATCTAGCACACCTGTCTTCGCCCCCAAAGAGCCTGCTCATCCTCGTCCCGGCCATGTGAGCCCTATGTAGCACCTTGAACTGTATGAGGCTAAGCCTCGCACAAGAAGAGGAGGAACTTACTCGTTCCAGGGCATCCGCCCACGTCCCCTCCTCAATCTCCTCACCCAGCTCCTCTTCCCATTTACCCTTCAGCTCCTCCACCGAGGGTCTAGGACAACTCATCGCCGCTGACTCATCGCCAGCCCAACTCATCGCCAGCCCAACTCATCGCCAGTCCAACTCATCGCCAGCCCAACTCACCGCCAGCCCAACTCATCGCCAGTCCAACTCATCGCCAGCCCAACTCATCGCCAGCCCAACTCATCGCCAGCCCAACTAAAAATTGAAATTCAAGGAGTGCTCAATAAAATTCGGTGGCTGGGCAGCACGGTGGCCTAGTGGTTAGCACAACCGCCTCACGGCGCTGAGGTCCCAGGTTCGATCCCGGCTCTGGGTCACTGTCCGTGTGGAGTTTGCACGTTCTCCCCGTGTCTGCGTGGGTTTCGCCCCCACAACCCAAAAATGTGCAGAGTAGGTGGATTGGCCACGCTAAATTGCCCCTTAATTGGAAAAACTAATTGGCTAATCTAAATTTAAAAAAAAAATAAAATAAAATAAAATAAAATTCGGTGGATATTAAAAACATCTTTATTCAAAATCAAAGTCTCAAAAATTAATGGAGGTGAAAAGACTTATTTTATGTTATGAGAAACACCGCGTAAATATTCAATAGGAATCCTTTCATTAAAATTTTGGACTATCCTAAGAATGTGGTTATCAGTATCTAGGTATCTTTTTAATTTTGCTGGTGGTGCACTGCCAGCTATAAGCAATTCCAAATAACAGTCTCGTCCTTTTTGAACTTTTCTGAGGGCATTAATGAATTTCCATATTGTAGGATGTTCCATCCCTAATTCCATTTGTAGTCTTCTGTTTGCTGCTTCTGCGTGGCTGTTGGTTTTGTCTTCATGATTTAAAGTTCGAACATACAAATTCCACATTTCCATTGGGAAGAGTGGGGCACGTCTGCTATTTCCGCGTCTGTTTAACTGATCTATATAATTGTTTTCGAGCCAATTCAGGATTGGCATATGCTCTGTAGATAATTCGTCAACTAAGGCATCAATATAGGAATCTATATGTTCGACAGGGACAAATGCAAGAGCCAGTATCATCTTGACTTGTAATGAAAACTTGCTGTCGTTATTATAACGAGAAGTTAGACCCGAAGCCGCAATGTGCTTCTGCATATTTTGACTAAGGTGAAAGAAGCACCCTTTTAATTCTACGTTTGGAAATATTTCTTTGATTGCACTAAATGCCACGAGTTCAAAATCACATACAATTGATTTCGGGTTTACGGTGGGCTCAATTTCTTTTATCATTTCAAATAACCTTGAATATGTAACTTTTTGCTTGTTAGGTAAAAGAGCATAAAGTACTGGGATGCCACCTCTGAATTTTTGAGCCAGTACAATATACACCTGAGAAAATAGCTTCGGAGCTATCTTAAAGGTTCCATCTACATACCAAACTTCTGATGAAGCCAACTGTTGCAACCAACTTCTCCTTCCAAATAGCAAGATTCTGTCTTCTCCGGGACCACTGTCTTTTAATAAAAAATCTTCCTTCTGGTTTGGCTCCGTTTCGTACGTCGCATATTCATCAGGGATTGCTAACTGATGAAGGTCAATTGGGTCTGGCGGAAGGACGCTAATTTGATTCCGTTTCCGTCGAATTGTTTTCTTCAGAGCAGACGCACACGGTAGTGATCCTTGTTCCGCTTGGGAAACATTCGCCAAAACTTCATTAATCAATACACTTGGGTTTTCCGTTGTCTCTTCGGCCCGGGTTTTAATTTTTGTAGTCGTCCTTGCCACTTCTATTCTTATTGGTGAAGAGTCATGGGTGTGAGTATTTATGAATTTCACTACGTTTCCAAATCTTGTGTGAATTCTTGCTTTGCATCTGCTGAGCTGTTCACATCGCCAAAACATCAAATCGCCTTCGGTTTTACTGAATTTATCAAAAATAAACAAATATCCATTATGAGAAAACTTATCTTTGCCTCGCTGACTTAAAACTTGCTCCATTGTAAAGTGTTTAAAATTGGAAGAATTTAAAATTGAAGTTCCTAGAAACGGTAATTTGTGGATCTAGTTAGTCGGTAATTACTTGTTATGTGGAGGAACTGATTTATTTGTTGACAAATAGGTGTGTTGGTAATTGAGTTATTTGTTGATCTAGTTAGTCGGTAATTACTTGTTATGTATGAAGAGGCGTTGCGTTGGTAATTGAGTAAAGTGTGGATCTAGTTAGTCGGTAATTACTTGTTATGTATGAAAAGCCGTTTTTGTTTTTATTATTATTTTGGGCTGGCGATGAGTTGGGCTGATGATGAGTTGGGCTGGCGATGAGTTGGGCTGGTGATGAGTCAGCGTCGATGAGTCGGCGGCAATGAGTTGTCCCATTCCCTCCACTGAGGCCTCATCTACCTCCTGCATTACGTGGTACACGTCCGAAATCCTCCCTCCTCCAACCCACACCCCCGAGAGCCTCCCTCCTCCAACCCACACCCCCGAGAGTCCATCGACGTAAGTTAATCACCATGCTGCAATAATGTCTCCTCCACTTCCTTCAGCGCCTCCCCTTGCTCCCGCACCTCCGCCACTGCGCTCGCCAACGCCGTTGTCACCGGGGAAATCGCTTCCTCCACCAGCACACTCAAACCTCCCTCATCTCCTTCCTCATTGTCTCCATGTATTTTGTAAACTGCCTTTCGAATTCCGCAACCATTACCTCAGTTATTTCTTCAGCCGTAAACAATGCGGCCTCCCCTGGTGCTCCAGCCTCCATTTTCCTTGGTGACCCCACAGTGACCTTTCTACTCCCTGACAAACTTTCAGCTGTTTTCACAGCCATTTTATTTTTTTTATTTTTTATTACTTTATCTGAGTTACAAAGCCAGGGCTCAGAGTGTGGACAGAGGCAAACTCCTAATCTAGCTCCTTGCCTTCTCCAAAAACCAGTTCAAATTGAATCCAATTCATGGTCCCCATAAAGGAGACATAAGAACAGATACTACACTTGATCTTAGCCAAAAGGCCGAGAAGCGATTCACAGCCGTTTTCTTACTGGACCTCGACATATCCCTTCCCTGTGCTTTCTCCTGGCCTTCACCGCCTTCGCTGCCCCTAGGACCGGGCGTCAATCCCCGACAGTGCCGTTCCCGAACGGGAGCCCTCCAACGCGTGGCTGCCTCCCGTCCGCCGTCACCGGAAGTCAGCCGTCACCACTTCTTCAATGGCTTTGGTGCGATCTTTTCACAGTTATTCCCTCTGCT
Source organism: Scyliorhinus canicula (assembly GCF_902713615.1). NCBI lineage: Eukaryota > Metazoa > Chordata > Chondrichthyes > Carcharhiniformes > Scyliorhinidae > Scyliorhinus > Scyliorhinus canicula. The sequence continues at coordinate 59,467,043 of NC_052166.1, forward strand.
GCTAGAGGGAATAACTTGAGGCCTTTAAGCTCGCCCTTCCCCCGCCTGCATGCTGGAAGAGGCTTTTGTCTTTGCTGCAGGTTCAGCCAAATCTTTCACTGTTTCTGCGAGTCTGGTAACCAAGAAATATACCATTCCGGAGGGAAAGTACTCCTCCAACATTCACCTACCTCTTTTCATCAAAATTCCACCCCGTATTGATTAAAAAAGAGCTGTTTTCTGTAACGTTGGGCAGGAGCTGCCTTGTGTGTGACCACTTACTCCATGGTGCACACGGAAGCCCTGTGTTGGTGGGAGTTGACACACTTATCATGGGGAACCGCAACTAAGCGGGGCCTCACTTCCTCACCCGTGATCTCGCTTTCTTCTGGGCTGCCGATCACATCCAGAGCCCTCAGCTCTACCATGTTTAAGGTCCGGCGGGCCCCCTCCTGTCTTCTCCCGCTCTCTGCGGTTGTGCACAGCCTTCTCCTGTGGGTAGAGGCAGAAACTGAAAATGACAGCGTAACTGGTGCTTGGTCTGGGGGATGAGGTTTCTGGTGCTGTGGGGGAGGGGGAAAGGGCGGGGGGAGACTGCTTTGCTGACAGGGGAGGAACTATTGTCTAGGAATAAATGGGAGATCGGGAGTGGCTGCTGCTCATGGGGGTGCCTGGGGAAGCGGGGGGGGGGGGGGGGGGGGCGCAGGCCCGGGGCTGGCCTAAAAATGGGAGATGGCTAGTCGGCAGGGAGGGGTGTGGGGTGGAAGCCCCCTGTCCAGGCTGATTACGTGGAACATGAGAGGACTGAATGGGCTGGTCAAAGGGGCTCATGTGTTTGCGCATCTGAGGGAACTGAAGGCAGACGTGGCTATGCTGCAGGAGACACATCTTAAGGTCATAGATCAGACGAGATTGAGGAAGGGTTGGGTTAGCCAGGTGTTCCACTCGGGTAGCAATTTTGATTAGGAAGCGAGTGGCATTCGAGGTCTCCTTACCTGGGAAAGGATGTACTGGCGCTGGAGGGTGTGCAGAGGAGATTCATGAGGTTAATCCCAGAGCTGAAGGGGTTGGATTACGAGGAGAAGTTGAATAGACTGGGACTGTACTTGTTGGAATTTAGAAGGATGCGGGGGGATCTTCTCAAAACATCTAAAATTATGAAGGGAATAGATAGGGTAGATGCAGGCAGGTTGTTTCCACTGGCGGGTGAAAGCAGAATTAGGGGGCATAGCCTCAAAATAAGGGGAAGTAGATTTAGGACTGAGTTTAGGAGGAACTTCTTCACCCAAAGGGTTGTGGATCAATGGAATTCCTTGCCCAGTGAAGCAGTTGAGGCTCCTTCATTAAACATTTTAAAGATAAAGATAGATAGTTTTTTGAAGAATAAACGGATTAAGGGTTATGGTGTTCGAGCGGGAAAGTGGAGCTGAGTCCACAAAAGATCAGCCATGATCTCATTGAATGGCCGAGCAGGCTCGAGGGGCCAGATGACCTACTCCTGCTCCTAGTTCTTATGTTCTTATTAAATCTATTTCTTTCTTAAATACATTCGGTGATTTGGCCTCCACACCCTTCTGCAATCAACCATTCCTCAGGTTCCCCACCCTCTGAGTGAAGACGTTTCTCCTCATCTCAGTCCTAAATGGTCTACCACGTATCCGGAGCCTGTTGTCTTTGTTCTAGGTCTCCCCAGCCAGAGGAAATATCCCTGCATCCAGTCTGTAAAGCCCTGTCACAATGTTATACATTTCACTGAAATCCCCTCCTATTCTTCTAAACTCCAGTGAATACAGTCCAATCTCACTTCATACAACAATACTACCAATATGGAAAATGTGTCACTTTTTAGGTAAGGAGACCAAAACTGCACACAATGCTCAAGGCATAGGCTCATCGATGACCTGCACAGCTGCAATAAGATATCCTTGTTCCTGTATTCAACTCTTCTTGTAATGAAGGCCATCATACCATTGGCCTTCTTAACTGCAGGTTCAGAACTGGACATAGAATCCCTACAGTGCAGAAGAAGGCCATTCGAGACCGCACCAACCCCCTGAAAGAACACCCTACCTCGGCCCACACCCCCACCCTATCCCAGTAACCTCACCCAACCTGCACATCTTTGAGACACAAAGGAATAATTTAGCATGGCCAGTCCATCAAACCTGCACATCTTTGAACTGTGGAAGGAAACCACAGCATTCGGAGGAAACCCACACAGACCCAGGGAGAACATGCAACCTCCACACAGTCACCCAAGGCTGGAATCGAACCGGGGTCCTCGGCGCCGTGAGGCAGCAGTGCTAATCACTGTGCCACATGGCTGTGATTCTCCCTCCTCATCCTGGTTAAATAGTCCATGTTTACCTTGCAGGTTAGACCCAAAAGAGTGAAGTCCACGGGAGCTCTGGACGTGAAATCTAACATGAGTTGGACTTTTGTTAAGGCCAAGAGAAAACTGAGAAGGTGTGAAAAGCTAAAAGAAAAAATACCTTTTACGGTTAAATGTCCAGGGCAGAATTCGAAGTCAAACGTCAGGCGAGCACCATCCGACACGGTGCAGCAAGAAAAAGCAGTGCTCAGATCCTAGTTACTCAACACCCTTAATTGAGGAAGAAAGAAGGAAATTTAGATAGCATCTTATCAAAATGTCGTACACAATAAATTACATTGAATAGCTGCGAAAGCTGTTTAGTGTGTGCCTCATGAATTGTATACGGCTAAGCTATAAACTTTTATTGGTTGAACCAGGAAGCAGTAAATGGGAATCGAGCAATAATGATCTTGTGGGGATAGGCAGAAGATGTCTGTCAATAAAATCCATTCAATCGATGATGCAACTACAAGATTATTATTAAGATTGCAATAAGATCAGGGCGGCACAGTGGTGCAGTGGTTAGCACTGCTGCCTCATGGCGCCGAGGACCCGGGTTCGATCCCAGCCCTGGGTTACTGTCCATGTGGAGTTTGCACATTCTTCCCGTGTCTGCGTGGGTCTCACCCCCACAACCCAGAGATGTGCAGGGTAAGTGGATTGGCCACCAAATTAACCCTTAATTGGGATTTTTAAAAAAAGAATGTAGTAATAACATATTGCCAGAGATTAAATGTACTTTCCCCACATCTTATCATCAGCAGATGCTTTACATTTTGACAGACATTCACTACTATGCTCAAGCCCATGGCAGTTTTTGCATCCTAATGATAGGGACTTTCCTGTTTTCTCCCATGGCCATCAGGTTTACTCTCAGGTTGACCTTTTTGTAGTGGGTAGGTCTCTCCTTCCTGGGGTGAAGAGGGCGGGCTACTCAGCAATTGTTATCTCAGATAATGCTCCACATTTTGTGGATTTGATGTTAGAGTTTGGTCCTTTTCAGCGGCCCCCGTGGAAACGGCACTGTCGGCAGACAAAGGATTTTGTGAGCGCATATACTCTGCCATTGGGGAATCCATCACATTTAAGTCTGTCTCACCTTCTACGTTGTTGAAGGCCGTTAAGACGGTCGTTAGGGGAGAGATAATATCCCACAAGTCACACAAGGTAAGGACTGGGAGGGTGGAGCAGCAGTGGCTGGTGGATTCCATCGTTCAGGTGGATTGTCGGTACTCGCTTGGCCCTATGCCAGAGTTGCTGGCGAATAGGAAAACCTTGCAGTGCAATTTGAGCTACTCTTAATGGGTAAGGCGATGAGCCAGCTGCAACGATAGAGGAAAGCCAGTCGGCAGGCTGCCTCCCGGGGGATTGTGCAGATAAGGGACTTGGGTGGCAGGTGGTTTCTGTCACATTATAGGTTAATGCTGCGCTTGAAGCCATTTATCGAAGTCTGTACAGGTCGGAGCCTCCGGAGGAGAGGCCGTCCATGATGTAGTTTTGGAAGGGTTGTCCTTTCCTGGGGTGGTGAAGGAGAGAAGGGAGGAATTGGAATCCCCGTTAAGCTTAATACAGTCAGGTAAAACTCCAGGCCCAGATAGAATTCCCATCAAGTTCTATTAAGATTTGCGGGGCAGTTGATTCCACTGCTATTGGACATGTTTAATGATTGATTGTTCGGGGCAGCACGGTGGCACAGTGGTTAGCATTGTTGCCTACGGCGCTGAGGACCTGGGTTCGAATCCCGGCCCTGGGTCACTGTCCGTGTGGAGTTTGCACATTCTCCGCGTATCTGCGTGGGCTTCACCCCCACAACCCAAAGATGTGCAGGATAGGTAGATTGGCCATTCTAAATTGCCCCTTAATTGGAAAAAATAATTGGGTACTCTAAATTTTTTTTTAAAAATGATTGTTCTGGGGCTATTGCTGGTTACATTGGTGCGGACCTTTCTTTCCCTGATTTTGAAGAAGGGTAAGGGGCCTCCGGAATGTGAGTCATCACAGCCTATCTCAGTGTTGAATGCTGTTGCTAAATTGTTGGCTGAAGTGTTGGCAATGCAGTTGGAGTCCTGCCTTCCAGGGGTGATTTCGGAAGAACAGATGGGTTTTGTCAAGGGTCAGCAGCTGTCAGCCAATATATGTTGATTATTAAATATTGCCTTTTCCCCTCTCCAGCGCCCAAACCAGAGGTGATTATTTTAATGGATACCGAAAAGGCGTTTGATAGGGGTGAGTGGGGGTATCTATTTGAGATTCTTGGGCGGTTTGGTTTCGGGCTAAGGTTTCTTAGATTCATTTGTTATGTACGACTCCCACTGCTAGTGTTTGCTCAAACAACTTGAGCTCAGGTTACTGTCAGTTGAACAGGGATGCAAGGGAGGGTTCTCCAATGTCTCCACTTACGTTTGCTTTGGCAATTCAATAAGAACTTATCTCTTTCTGTGCTTTGATCACAAAAGAACCGAAAGGATAGGCTTTCTTCAATTTAGCAAAGAAAGAGATTAGCTTTATTGTACTTAAACTGATCTAAAATATGCCATAAATTCCGAGCACCAGGACATTGTGTTGTGGGGGAAACCCCAAAAAGGCTCTCGGGAATCCCCTTCGGCTATTCACAGGTAAGGTATCCATGGCAATTGCCCAGAAGTGCAAACCTCCTCTAGGTAATTGCTCTGCATTGTGAACCGTGTAAAAATGTGATTTAAATTGCAAACTTCGGATGATTCCGATTGCGTCAATAGCTGCCTCAGAGAAAGTTAGAATTACCTCTTCTAACTTCTGGGTAACTTTTGTAACGACTCGACGGACTCCTCCCATACCTCTGTCTACCCCCCTTCCCCACGGACTTCCCCATATCACAACCCGCGCCCCCCCCCCCCCCCCCCCCCTCCCCCCCGGGGTCATCACTGCTGACTACACCATCTCGTGACTCCCCCCATCCCGAAGGACTACAACCCTCTTCCCCCCCCCCCCCCCGCACAATCGACAGGATTCCCCCACCACCCCCACCCCACCGCCAGGCATGGCTCTCAGCCCCAACCCTTCCCCCAAACCCGACCCAACCTGACATGGCCCTTACCCCTCTCTGAGGTCTGGCACCCCCATTGAGCCCCATACACCCCCCCTCAACAAGGCCCGACACCCCCCGACCCTGTGGCCTAACTGCCCTCAAGCCCCACCACCCCCAAGACCCGACACCCGCCACAACCCCTCCCAACCTTCCCAGACCAGCCTCGTTCCAGCACAATCCTTTTCAAACTTTATCCCCAATCATCAAGCCAATCTCCCCCCCTCTACCCTCTCCCACCATCCCCACCACCCCCGTCGATCCCCCGATTCCTATCCACTTATCTTGTACATTTACACTCTCCCTGGCCTGTCAAGGATTTTTAAGCTTTAATGGACCTTTAAGTCACCAGGATTATGGCAGTCAAGGGCAGCACGGTGGTGTAGTGGATTAGCCCTGTTGCCTCACGGCGCCGAGGTCCCAGGTTCGATCCCGCCTCCGGGTCACTATCCGTGTGGAGTTTGCACATTCTCCCCGTGTTTGCGTGGGTTTCGCCCCCACAACCCAAAAGATGCGCAAGGTAGGTTGATTGGCCACGTTAAATTGACCCTTAATTGGAAAAAATCAATTGCGTACTCTAAAGTTAAAAAATAACACTGCTGCCTCACGGCGTCAACGGCCCGAGGTCGATCCCAGCCCTGGGTCACAGTCCATGAAGAATTTGCACATTCTCTCCGTGACTGCGTGGGTCTCACCCCCACAGCCCACAAAGATGTGCAGAGTAGGTGGATTGGCCGCGCTAAATTGCCCTTTATTTAAAAAAAGGATTATGGCAGTCAGTGCTGTGAAAAATAGGGTGTGGCCTCCTTACCTTTGACAGAGCAGCCCTTCGACATTGGAGCCTAAGGATGAGCTGCACTACTCGAGCCCGCCCTGAAACAGAAGGACAAGCAAGACAGGCTGGGGAAAAAAAATCAAGGTTACAAAATAGGAGTGGAGTGGCAATCTGATGCTGGCTACCACTCCAAGGAAGTTCAAGCCCAATAAAATCTGCACCAACTTTCGCACATATACACTCAAAACTCCATCAAGGCATTCCATGCCTTGCGGGTATCATTGGAACTGTGGTTCAATCACATTTTGTTTTGATGTTTTAAGATTCCTTTGAGATTCAATTTACTTCGATTCAGTATCCCTTTGAGGAACAGCATTTTTAATTTGCCCCACAGTTTGTTAATTTTGTTTATTTGGTGAACAAATAGAAGCACACTCGAAATTCACACGTACACAAATACATATTACAGACTGGGGAAAGTCGGTTAACCAAATTGGAGTCAATAGAAGAAAGTAAAAGAGTTTATAGTCTGTAGTTGGGTGACTCAGTTGGCTTCAAGCTGAATTCGATGTTTCTGATTTAAAGGTGGAAACGACTGAGTTGGCTGTCCCTCAGGAGGTGATAGTGCTGTTTTGCATTCTCTAAAATTTGGATTTAGCTCACTCGGCTAAATCGCTGGCTTTTAAAGCAGACCAAGCAGGCCAGCAGCACGGTTCGATTCCCGTACCAGCCTCCCCGGACAGGCGCCGGAATGTGGCGACTAGGGACTTTTCACAGTAACTTCATTGAAGCCTACTTGTGACAATAAGCGATTTCCATTTCATTTCATTAAGGAATCTCTGTCTGCGGCAGGGCATCCCTGGACGATCAAAAGGCTCAAAGCTTACCAGGAGGTTGGAGAAAGAAGAAAGTGTGAGGGACATGTGGGTCTGTGGCCTTTTAAGGGGGCAGCTTTTGAGGTCCGTAAGATCAGCCCAGAACCAAGTGTGCAGGAACGTACAAATCTTGACCAATAGGGAGATAGCACAGGGCCCTGGGAGCAGGTCCCCAGGCAGTGAGGGTCCCAGAGCTGGAGAGCCAAGACCTAACCATCATTGCTCATTGCCTGTAAAAAGTTGCCGTTGCCTCCTGTTAATAAACCCCTTTTGTTTTACTGGAAGTTTCCAGTGTATTGTCTCAAGCCACCACAGGTCCCCACTTGGCTTTTCTCTCTCAGCTGCTTGTCCTCAGTTCCTCTGAGAAAAGAAATACTGAAAACATACAAGTGGTTGGCTTGTCATGTAACCATCCTTTGCCATCTGCCAGGGTGATTTAAAAATAAGACACTGTCCATGTGTTCCAAAAGTGACTTGATTAGCTAATGTCTGGAAGCTAACTTAGCCAGGGTCCAATTGTCCAAGAATGAATCTTAATAGCCTGTCTCCAACAGTTGACTATCACAGATGATTGCTTTGGAAGGCTTGCTAATGAGACAAGAGATGTGAGTCCTTCACATGCCCCAGCAGTCATTGAGCAGGATTTACTAACCAACCTGTCGCATTTTTTTCAGTGCCATGCCATTATCAATGGGACTGCACCTCTTGCCGCCAGGAAATCGTGCGCCGGCGTGGGACCCGAATATCCCACCGGCATGAATAGCCGGTAGGTCGTGCCCATTATCTGTGATGGATATTAAAGATGGACTGAATCCAGTGCAAAGAAGGGGAATGTGGAACATATAGTAATACAAATTGGGGCTAGCCATCTCGGGCTGTGAGTTTAAATCATTTTAGACTCTGTAGGCGGGATTTACCGCTCAATCCGCCACATGTTTTGTGGAAGTGGCAGGCAGCCAGCCTTTGACCGGCAGTGGGATCTTTGGTCCCGCCATTGTCAATGGGGCTTCCCATTGAATGCACCCCTCGCCGCCGAGAAACCCACCGGGGAGGGGGGGGGGGGGGGCCTGCTGCCAGGACTGGAAGATCCCACTGGCGTGAATGGGGGTGGAAAGTTCCAACCTGATCTGTTATAAAGTCTCTTTTAAAAGTTCAATTCAGATTTCCAGTCGAGGGATTAAAAATCATGTTTTGAAATAAAGCTTAGCTTCAAGACAAAATGTGGGTATTTATACATCCAAATTCATCCCACCCCATTCCATTAATGCTTTGACTTCAAGGGTTCTGATCAGACCACTTGCTCCCGATGTTGGGTGTGTTAGTTACCACCCACCCCCGGGCATATAGCAGGTAAGGGAAATGAGGTAGAAACAATACAAATGGCAGGCTCCGCATAGATCGTTGAGAAGGAAGAGGAGAAGAGCACTCAGCAAAGAGGCCTTATCCATGCAAGGTCTTCGGGGAACGTTTCTCTCAACTCAATCTCAGCGAGCAACAGTTGTGCGTGACTCCATTTTACAAAGGAGGTGTTGATTGCAATTTGCCACCTTTCACAGGCAGACCTGCAGCCCCAGAGCAGGGCATGTTATTCGGGTGAACATCTATCTGCCAAAGGAAGAAGCTGGAGCCAGTCTGTCTTCAACATGGGTTTGTTCGTAAAATTCAGTATAACAGAAGTTTCATTCCACATATCTCCGTCATTCATCTCACTAACACCCACAGGTGGAAACTGCTTCTTAAAAGTATGCCCCAACCTTTCCCCAATTAATATCAACCGCTCGTAATCAAATCTAGAGCAATTTTTCACAGCATTTGCAACATTAACAAATTCCCTGCTTACCTAAAAGGTCAAAAAATGGTATATATTTACATGTAAGATCTTTTAAAAACACTGAAGGAAGAGAAATAAATCATGAAGCACCCTTCATCTCAGACCACCAATAACTTCTCACTAAAAGTTGATCCTTTTGGATCAACAGTCAGACTATTGTCAGGCTTGCGTCTCCCTGTTTAAGTTAGGATTGTTCTCAAACATTTTTTGGAGCCAATTCGTTTAAGTGTGTGGTATTTTTAATTTCCTTTAAGGGATTGTGGCTGGGCGATCACTTAAAGGGGCTGACTTGTGAGTAGCCTGTGTGGGGACCTTTAGGCTGTGGTCATGCAGCTTAGAGGGGCCTCTGATTCTATGGGTGGACAGAAGGCTTGTGCACAAAGATAGGTAGGAAAGTAAATTGTGAAGAGGACGGAAGGAGGCTGCAAAGGAACATAGAAGCTTAAGTGAGTGAGCAAAAATCTGGGAATTGGAATATAATGTGAGAAAATGTGAAATTGTCAATTGGCAGGAAAATAAAAAAGCTTATAATTTAAATGGTGGGAGACTTCAAAGCCCTCAAATTCAGACGGATTTGGGTACTTCAGTGTATGAATCACAAAAGGGTAATATGCAGATACAGCAAGTATTTAGGAAAGCTAATAGAATGTAATCATTTATTGTGAGGGGAATCGATTACAAAAGTAGGGAGGGGCAGCACCGTGGCCTGGTGGTTAGCACAGCTGCCTCACGGCGCTGAGGTCCCAGGTTCGATCCCGGCTCTGGGTCACTGTCCGTGTGGAGTTTGCACATTCTCCCCGTGTTTGCGTGGGTTTCGTCCCCACAACCCAAAAATGTGCAGAGTAGGTGGATTGGCCACACTAAATTGCCCCTGAATTGGAAAAAATAATTGGGTACTCTAAATTTTAAAAATAACAAAAGTAGGGAGCTTATGCTTCAATTGTAAAGGGAATTGGTGAAACCACATCTAGACTACTGTGTACAGTCTGGTCTCGTTTTAAAGGAAAGATGTAAATGCATTAGAAGCAGTTCAGAGATGGTTTATTAGACTAAAACCAGGAATAGGCGGGTTTCTTACGAGGTAGGTTTGGACAGGCTATACTTCTATCTGCTGGAGTTTAGAAGAGTAGGAGACAACTTGATTAAAATATTTAAAATCCTGAGGGGTATTAACAGGGTGGATGTGCAAATGATGATTCCTCTTGTCGGAGAATCTAGAACTGGTGTCACTGTTTAAAACCAAGGGGTTGTTCATTGAAGACAGAGATGAGGTGGATTTCTTTCTCTGAGGGTCGTGAGTCTCGAGGACTCTCTTCCTTAAAAGAGTGGAAGCAGAGTCTTTGAATATTGTTTTTTATAATTTAGTATACCCAATTCATTTTTTCCAATTAAGGGGCAATTTAGTGTGACCAATCCACCGAGCCTGCACATCTTTTGGGCCGTGGGGGCGAAATCCACGCAAACGTGGGGAGAATGTGCAAACTCCAGAAGGACAGTGACCCAGAGCTGGGATCGAAACTGGGACCTCGGCGCCGTGAGGCAGCAGGGCTAACCCACTGCGCCTCCATGCAGCCCGTCTATGAATATTTTTAAGGCAGCGGTGGATAGATTCTTGATTAACAAGGGGGTGAAAGGTTATCAGGGGTCGGCAGGAATGTGGGTTTGAGGTTACAATCAGATCAGCCATGATCTTATTGAATGGTGGAGCAGGCTCGAGGGGCCGAGGACCTTCCTCCTGCTCCTGGCACCTATGTTCACATGGGTTCATTGTGATCTTCGTGCCCCAGTACATCCAACAGTGCAGTCCTTCAGTTCAATCAAAAATGGTAAAGCAGTGATCCAATCTGCATTTGGATTCTTAGCGTCGAGTAGATGTCAATGAATAGGCTGGATAAGGGCAAGCAAATTTCTGACTTATTTGGAAATAAAGATAACCATTAAACTTAAGTGTCTGTCGAAAGTTGTAAAGTAATCTGTGGCTTTTATCATTGTCCCCTGCTCAGAGTACATCTATTCTTCTGTCTGCACTTATGGGGCCTTTAATCTGAAATACTTTTGAAATTCAATGATTTGGATCCTTTGAAGGCTTCTCTGCCATCCTAATGGACTGAAGCCCCATTATTGACTGTGCTTATCAAGCTGATTCTAGATTCAGAGTATTGTTGTTCTGGTTTTAGTGTGACTCGGTTATTTGACTCCTGACATTCTGCATGGAACATTATTATTTTCGCCTTGTGCAATCCAGGTGCAGTCGGTTTATCTTGACATTCGGAACTTATTCTTGTTTTTCCCGTCCAGAGGCCATTTAAAGCGGAAAAGCCAATTGCTTTATATGGCAAAGTTTGCCCATGTGATAAAGCCAAGGTATATCTAGGGTCACACAGTATTCACCTTGACAAATATATATTTTACTTATGCAGGTTTGGCTTGGTTATGTATAAGGTCATGTGACATTCAGAAATGCTGTGTAATGAGCATATAGATAGGTTGCTCAATAAAAAATCAGCAGTGATATTACTTCATAGTGTTTCACTTTAGCTAGAAAAATAAGGAGTGGGCCTGAACTTAGGCCCGTTATTGGCATCTTGAGTGGGGTGGGGAGGAGGTGTAGCCATCTGGGATGGCCACTTCCAGAATACAAAATGGATGATCGCAATGACTGTAGGGAAATGTGGACAATGTTAGGAAAGCAAGCAGGAACAGAGCCTGTATGCGTATTGAGAAGGCAACTCCCAGACGAGACTGAAACTAAGTCAATTAACATATTGATGGCCCATCTCCGGGAACAAAGGAATGACACTCAAGTAACCGATACTATTGCAGACACCCCGGCACCAGAAAGACACAAACAAAGGCCAACGGCCACCTAAGACACGCCCAGCCATCAGGGCACCCACCCCTTTATTGGTCAAAATCAATACGAGTGATCAAGATGCGGTCCAATTAATTGGGGCCAAGTTCAAGGCCTGCCCAAAAGCGGGTAAAGCCCCTTCGGGTACAAGAAGAAACCCCTGAGAGAGAATCGCTCTCTTGGACTCGGCTCTCGAAGCGGAGAGACCCGTCCACCAGCTGCACCAGAAGCAGTAAGTCCAAGGTCAACGCTCGCCATCAGACGGACGACCTTAGCTGTTCTCCTGTTACCTCTTCGAACCCACCAGCCTCAGATCCAAACAACGGCCATTGTTCCTCTGACTGAGTGGGCATCCGAAGCTAAGTATAGGCGTTAGCGCTAGAGATGGTTTAGTTGGGCAGCACGGTGGCCTAGTGGTTAGCACAACCGCCTCACGGCGCTGAGGTCCCAGGTTCGATCCCAGCTCTGGGTCACTGTCCGTGTGGAGTTTGCACATTCTCCCCGTGTCTGCGTGGGTTTCGCCCCCACAACCCAAAAATGTGCAGAGTAGGCGTATTGGCCACGCTAAATTGCCCCTTAATTGGAAAGAATAATTGGATAATCTAAATTTATTTTAAAAAAAGAAAAAAAAAGATGGTTTAGTTTGTAGTATTTTGTGCATGAGTAGATCTTACTGTGTGTGTAAATAAATAGTATTGACTTTGAACTAACTAACTGATGTATTGGCTCTTTGATCAGTTATTCGGGTTTGAACCTTGCGGCGGTAACAAAAGATACCTGGCGACTCTAGAGCAAAACATAATTAGGATCAAGGAGGGCGACCATATTGACTGCCATATTTATAACCAAATAAGTATAGCAACAGAGGTTTCTGTAATTTCTAATAAAATATAGTCTTGTTGATCACAAAGATAGTTTGCACTGCAGTTCATTCGGTTGCACTCACTTTTACAATGCGTCCTTTTGGTTAATTTCTCTTTCTGTTCTGCCTCCCCCTCTGGTGTTTCTTTTTAAAAATAAATTTAGAGTACCCAATTCATTTTTTCCAATTAAGGGGCAATTTAGCGTGGCCAATCTACCTATCCTGCACATCTTTGGGTTGTGGGGGCAAAACCCACGCAGACACGGGGAGAATGTGCAAACTCCACACGGACAGTGACCCAGGGCAGGGATTCGAACCCGGGTCCTCAGCGCCGTAGGCAGCAATGCTAACCACTGTGCCACCGTGCTGCCCTCCCTCTGGTGTTTCTAATGTCTAGATACCGTTCCGTAGGTGCACCCGTGGATTTCCGATAGCTTGCCCCAGTGTCCTTCATTAATTGGTGAATCAACACAGTGGGTGTTGGGACTTCGCTGTGTGTTGTTGCCTCAGTTGCTCATATTATCACAGCAAACTCTCTGATGCTGAAATCACTTTGATAAGCAGAGTCAATAGTGGATTTCATTCCACTAGAAGGAACAGATAAGCCTTAAAGAACACAAATCATTGAACTGTTTACCTCAAGAATAATTCAGATTAAGTGTAAAACATCTGCAAGCCTTTGGAAGAACCTACAAACATATTCTGACCAAGCGATAATTAAAAAAGCAACACATTTGTTTTCAACCTTCCATGGGCACTTAGCTTTCGTGGTTTTCCACATGATTTAGCAATTTACGTGCACTTCCTCATACCTGTTATACTGGCACCAATCTTCCCTTCTCCAGATAGTCAGAGACTGGACATACACGCCCCCCCCACCGCCCGTACATGCTACAAGACACTTCAGAAGTCCCAATACCATGCCTCCAAGGGAATTTTCACTTCCGGTGGGTAATTCCTCTGCTCCTCCGACCCTCTGGAAATGTCTCCACCCCTGAGTTACTGACTTACTTATCTGGATAGTTACCCAGGAAATGTTAGGCAGAAAAATCCAAGCCTAATTCCTGGATAATTATTCAACTGACACCCCAATCACTTCACTAACTCCCCCCACCCGACCCACTGATTACACCCCTGAACCTCAACTCTACCAAACCGCCCCTCCAACTAACCCTCAACTCACTGACACTACCTTGAACCGCTGACTCCCCAACCAGACCTCAATACCTGACTCCATCCGACTTCCCCATAACCTGACCTGACCCAACCTCAACAACATACCCAGCTGCTACCCTACCCATTTACTGCACCCACCTACCCCCTTACCCACTTACCTTCAAAGAATTGTGGGGACATTTAAACTCTTTACGTACTACTCTCCTGTGTGGGTTCAGTGGAGGGAAGCAATTCCGGGATATACGGATGGATCATTGGGGAAGAGCAGGTTTCGGTTGTGGAGGTGAAGGCCAAGTGGGAGGAGGAGCTGGGACCCATTTTGGAGGCAAAGTGTTGAGTGAGTCCCTCTGGAGGGTGAATGCTACGTCATCCTAAGCGAGGCTAAGTTTGATAAAGCTTGATAAAGGTGGTGTTCAGGGCATATTTCACCAAGAGTAGGTTTTTTGAGGGGCTGAGGATAGGTGTGAGTGGTGGTCGAGAGAGCCTGTGAAACATACGCACATGTGTTCTGGTCCTGCCCAAGTTGTTGGGTTCCTGGGGGTCTTTCCTTAACACTATATCGTCAGTCCTGAACGTGGATCTGGAGCCCTGTTCATTAGTAGCGATATTTGGTGTGTCTGACCAGCCGGAATTGAGGATGGGGGTGGGGCGGATGCTTTAGCTTTCGCCTCGTTGTTGGCTCAGCAGCAGATTCTGCTACATTGGAGGCAGGAGGCACCACCCAGTGCCGCATGGTGGCTAGTTGGCTTGATGGAGTTTCTGTACCTCGACAAGGTCAAGTTCACTTGTGAGGGGCTGATCGACGGGTTCTATCGTAGCTGGTGGTCATTCATATTGGACTTTAACCTGGTCACTGTCAGCTGTTACTGGGGGGAGGGGGTTGTTCTAGGTTTTCTTTAGGGGAGAGTTGTTATAGTTGTTGATAGGAGTTTGCCTTTTTGGGGTGTTGATACATGTCATAATAATAAACATTTATTGTCACAAGTAAGCTCACAGTAACACTGCAATGAAGTTACTGTGAAAAGCCCCTAGTCGCCACATTCCGGCGCCTGTTTGGGTACACTGAGGGAGAATTCAGAATATCCAAATTATCTAACAGCTCGTCTTTCGGGACTTGTGGGAGGAAATCGGAGCGTCTGGATGAAACCCACGCAGACACGGGAGAACATGCAGTGACCCAAACCGGAAATTGGACCTGGTACCCTGGCGCTGTGAAACAACAGTGCTGACCATTGTGCTACCGTGCCGCCAATGTTGTATTGTTGTTTTGTTTCGATTTGTATAAAATGTTAAAAGTTCAATAAAAATATATATTTTTAAACTCTTTACGTACCAGAATGTGGCAGCTACTGCTGTAAAAAAGGGAACATGGTTTCTGCACGTTCGGGGCAGCACGGTAGCATAGTGGTTAGCGCAATTGCTTCACAGCTCCAGGGCCCCAGGTTCGATTCCCGGCTTGAGTCGCTGTCTGTGCGGAGTCTGCACATTCTCCCCATCTCTGCGTGGGTTTCCTCCGGGTGCTCCGGTTTCCTCCCACAGTCCAAAGATGTGCAGGGTAGGTGGATTGGCCATGATTAATTGCCCTGAGTGTCCAAAATTGCCCTCAGTGTTGGGTTGGGTGGGGTTACTGGGTTATGGGGATAGGGTGGAGGTGTGGGCTTGGGTAGGGTGCTCTTTCCAAGAGCCGGTGCAGACTCGATGGGCCGAATGGCCTCCTTCTGCACTGTAACTTCTATGACTCTTTGCATGGATTTGCTTTGCTGATGTCTCTTAGGTATCCTGCACTGACTGAGTTCTGCAGGTACCTCCGTCGGAAGATTGCTCAAAAAAATTGGAAGAATATAAGTGAGTATTTTTTTGGGCCACTATGCTCACTGAATTTCTTTTATCCATTCACAGTATGTGGGTGTAATTTGCAAGGTCAGCATTTGTTGCCATCCCCATAATATCGTTGAGAAAATGGTGGTGATCTGGTTATCTTGAACTAGTGATCAAGTTCCAAGTCAGGATGGTGTGCAGCGTGACCGGGAGCTTGGAGGTGGTGGTGTTACCTTTCTCCTTTGACGTGGTGGAGGTCATAGATTTGAAGGTGCTATCCAAGGAGTTTTGGAGAGTTGCTGCAGTGCAGCTTCTATAAGGTGCACACTGCTGCCGCTGTGTGCTGGTGGTGGTGGGAGTGAACGATTAACGCAGAGGATGGGTTTTTTTTTAAATTTAGAGTACCCAATTATTTTTTCCAATTAAGGGGCAATTTAGCGTGGCCAATCCACCTACTCTGCACATTTTTGGGTTGTGGGGGCGAAACCCACGCAGACACGGGGAGAATGTGCAAACTCCACACGGACAGTGACCCAGAGCCGGGATCGAACCTGGGACCTCAGCGCCGTGAGGCGGTTGTGCTAACCACTAGGCCACCGTGCTGCCCTTCGCAGAGGATGGGTTGCCGATCAAGAGGGCTTCGGTTCTGGATGATGTTTAACTTTTTTAGTGTTGTGGGAACTTCATAAAATCAAGGCAAGTGGAGAGTAATCCATCGTATTCCTGACTTGTGCCTTGTAGCTGGTGGATTTGGAAATCGGGAAGTGAGTTACTCGTGGCAGAATTCCCAGCCTCTGACCTGTTCTTGTAACCACAATAATTATGTGGCTGGTTGAGTTAAGGTTCGTGTCAATGATGACTCCCAGGATGGTGAGGGTAGGGAATTTAACAATGATAATGCCAAGAACAGCAAGAGGAGGTGGTTAGATTCTCTGGGCGGGATTTTCCAGCTCACCTTGCGGTGTGATTTCTGGCAGTGGAGGCAGCTGGCCATTGGCCGCCAGTGGGATCTTCCACACCCACCGATGTCTGCAGCAATTTGCGTGGCTGGCCCATCCTGCATTGACGGGGGGTTGGGGGGGGGGAGTGGAGGCCTTCGGTGGCACCAGAAGATGCTGGCAAGGGAGGAACCGGAAAATCCCACCCTCTCTTATTGGGAGTAGCCATTGCCTTGCACTTGCAGAAATGTTACCTTCCACCTATCAGCTCATATCTGAATGTTTTTCAGGTTTCGATGGACAATTATGGGTCTTTACATTTTTTTCTTTAGACTTCTTGGGCGCGATTCTCTGCAAATGCGGAGAGTCGTGAAGGCTGCCGCGAAACTGGCCGTGTCTCACGGCAGCCTCCGCGCCCCCTCCCGGGACCCGATTCTGCTCCCCGGTTGGGGCTAGCAACAGGGCCCCGTGATTTTCGGTATCGCGGGCTTAACGAATTTCGCTAAGCCCGCGCGCCAAAGTTAGCAACGGCTGACGCATATGATGACGTCAGCCGCACATGCGCGGATTGGACGGCTCCAACCCGCGCATGCACAGATGACGTCATCACGCATATGCGTGAAACCCGCGCATGCGCGGGCCGTTATGCCCCTCAGCCGCCCCGTGGACTGATCCAGCGGGGCGGTGGAGTAACAAAGAGTGTGCGGGGTTTGTACCCACTGCCCGCGATCGGTGGGCACCGATCGCGGGCCCATGGCACCCTTGGCACGGCCATGGTGCGGCCGTGCCAATCGGTGCCATGGTTCCCCAGAACGGCACTTTGCGGCCGTTTTCACGAACTGTGAGAGCAGGTGTGTTGCAGGTCGTGAAAACGGCCGTAAAGGCCTGGGAAATCGGCCCATCGGCCAGGGGAGAATCGCTGCTCGCCGTAAAAAACGGCGAGCAGCGATTCGTGTCGGGGGGCGGGCGGTGGGGGGGGGGGGGGGGAGAATAGCGGGAGGTCGGGAAAATTGTCAGGAAGGCCCTCCCGCTATTCTCCGACCCGTCGTGGGGGGCGGAGAATCGCGCCCCTTAAGTTAAAAGACAGAAAGAAAATAGCGTAAAACAACAATTTGGGTTCATGTAGCATCAATAACGTACTAATCCATCACAAAGTGCTTCACAGGAGTGCTTAGCAAACAAGATTTCACATTAAGCAACGTAAAGAAATATTATGATGGATGACCAAAAGCTTCATCCAAGAGGCAGATTTGAAGGAATGTCTTAATGGAGGAGAGGTAAAGAGGTGGAGATCGCGGTTTCACACAGATATAGCAGGATGCCGTAGGCCGCTCAAGACCTGACCGCCAATGATGGAGTGAAGAAAATTGGGGATGCACAGTGAAAAGCTAATGGAAAAGTATATTTTGAAACTGTGAGTGGAGATCAGTTGGTTCCCTTACAAATGGTGGTGTTATAATCCTCACAAAGACCACAGGGGAAATCGCTGATGGGTCTCGCCACGGGCTTTGTGGAATATGGGTTCCCGTAGTGAATGGGCGGAGGCCAGTCCAACAGGTGCTCACCAGCAAGGCCTTCAATGTCGACCCGCAGATCCAGACTGGCAGTTCCCCATAGGCCTGGGCTGGGACATTTGTTTCATGCGCCATGGCTGCAGCCTTATTTGTGATGGAGAATAATCCTTTTTTGCCTTTCAGCATGCGCCCGCTGGAATTATGACATTGCCGGCATGCATCAAGCACGGGATTCTTTTTATTTTGTTTTATAAATTTAGAGTACCCAATTCATGTTTCCAATTAAGGGGCAATTTAGCGTAGCCAATCCACCTACCCTGCACATCTTTGGGTTGTGGGGGCGAAACCCACACAAACACGGGGAGAATGTGCAAACTCCAGACGGACAGTGACCCAGAGCCGGGATCGAACCCAGGTCCTCAGCGCCGTAGGCAGCAATGCTAACCACTGTGCCACCGTGCTGCCCCAATCGCTGGCTTTTAAAGCAGACCAAGGCAGGCCAGCAGCACGGTTCAATTCCCCTACCAGCCTCCCCGAACAGGGGCCGGAATGTGGCGACTAGAGGCTTTTCACAGTAACTTCATTGAAGCCGGCTCGTGACAATAAGCCATTTTCATTTCATTTCATTTCATAATGGCGGGACCTAGCGGCGCCGGCGGGCTCTGGGGTTCTTGGGAGCCGCGGGGAGATCTGGCCCTGGGAGGTGCCCCCACGGTGTCCTGGCCCGCGGTTGGGGCCCACCGATCCGCGGGCAGGCCTGTGCCGTGGGGGCACTATTATTCCGCACCGAAGGCTGTGATCCTCCGCCATTCCCGGTGCGGAAGCGAATCCCTCTGCGCATGCGCGGGGTGACGCCAGCACACGCTGGCGCTCCCGCTTATGTGCCAACTCGCGCCTTGCCGGCGGAGGCCCTTCGGCACCGATTGGCATGGCGCTAAGCCCCTTTCCCACCAGCCGGTGGGGTGCCAACCACTGCGGGGCAGGCCTAGCCCCAGAAGGTGTGGAGGATTCCCCACCTATGGAGGCGGCCCAACGCCGGAATGGTACACGCCACTCCGTCTCGCTGGGACCCCCGTCTTGCCGGGTAGGGGAGAATCCCACCCCTGATTTCTGCGACCTGGCTACAGCCTTAATTTGTGCTGGAGAATCAACCTGCTTTGCCTTTTAGCCTGTGTTTCCTGGAATTATTATGATGGGGAAATGGAGATTGGCCCAGCTTTTCCCAGGCGCTTCTTGGCAGCCATTTTAGGATTATGACTGGTAAAGGTTTGGCTGCCATAGCCAATCTGGAAATGTGGATCTTGACATATTTGATGAAAGTAACAAAGAAATTAGGAAAGCCAAATACAAGTTCACTATTTCTTTGAGATCGGTCTCAGTTTTGACATTTGATAAAGTTGCAACAGGCATTGAAGAACTTTGGATCGTATTACAAATATCCGGACTGAATTTCACTTCCTCTTCAGATTTCTTTGTGGTTTCCCGGAACTTTCTCATTTATTGAAAGTGATGTGAAGTCACCAAAGGCAAATCTTTTGCAATTACCTCAACTGCAGGTTGCTGGTTTTTCCTGTAAATCAGCTTATTGCAATATCTGGAAATGTACAGCAGCTGAGTCAGTATCTACAGGCAGAAAACTTCAAGAACAACAACTTAAATTTAGATAACTGGTAGAATTTTTCCAACAAATGATTCAGGCTGGGATTCCTCATTCCCAGCCGCAGTCAACAGGAATCCTAATTGGGTGGAAAATGGAGCGCCAGAATAAGAAAACTTCAAATTTGCATTAATTTCAATTTCCACCCTCCCGTCCCAGACTGGGTCGTGAGGCCGTGACTTGATGGGTGAGGGGTTGGTTCGGAGGCAACAAGATATCCATTGAGGCCATGGCTGATGACGCCTGAGAAAGGCCCTCACTGAGGCAGAGAGCCTTTATATCAATGTTCACTCAGCAACCAGTAGCATTTGCCTCTTAAAGGGGGCAGCAGGGTAGCATGGTGGTTAGCATAAATGCTTCACAGCTCCAGGGTCCCAGGTTCGATTCCCGGCTGGGTCACTGTCTGTGTGGAGTCTGCACGTCCTCCCCCTGTGTGCGTGGGTTTCCTCCGGGTGCTCCGGTTTCCTCCCACAGTCCAAAGATGTGCGGGTTAGGTGGATTGGCCATGCTAAATTGCCCATAGTTTCCTGACAAAAGTAAGGTTAAGGGGGGGTTGTTGGGTTACGGGTATAGGGTGGATACGTGGGTTTGAGTAGGGTGATCATGGTTCGGCACAACATTGAGGGTTGAAGGGCCTGTTCTGTGCTGTACTGTTCTATATTCTATAAAGGTATTCTGCCACTGCCTGGGCCACTCAGGCGGAGATTTCCAATACAAACCTGAGAGGGTTTCGAGCATCGTGGCGGCTTGCCGTGTCCTGCACAACATTGCACAGCAGCGGGGCAAAGTGCCGGAGGAGGGGGAAGAACCACAGGCCTCTTCGGACGAGGATGGTGTCCATGAGGAGCCAGGCGAGGACCCGGACCTTGCTCAACAGGCCGCCGAATGAGCCATTTGGAGCTGTCGAGCCAGGGAGAACCTGATCAGCTCCTGATTTTCTGATTAGGAGGCACTATCAAGGACCGGGGCCTGAAGGGGGGGGGGGGGGTTACTGGGGTAGGTCTGGGAGGGCACTATTGAAGATTTTGGTTACTGATTTTGGGGCTGGAGGGGAGACTGACGGGGGAGGCTCAAGGAGGGTTCTGAGGGCTGGGGCCCTTGTCAGCGATTAGGGTGGGGGGATAACCCTATCAATGATTCGGGGGGGATGGGGGTTAGGTGCTGCAGAAGCTTCTATAGATCGGAGCACCCTTTAAAAGTGCCCAGATCTCGTGCGGGATCTGTCAGAGAGATTAGGTGCCACCCTCTCATTTACAGTGCAGACATGGAATGGCATGGAAAAACTGATTCTGCTAAAAGTAATTCCAAGTACCATAGCATAGCACGTTGGGGTCACTCCTAGCACCACCGGGAATCACTGGCTTTCTCGTTGGTGGGAGCACCCATAGGGCTGGATTCTGTCGGCAGGACAACCAATGTATGGACTGATCTAATCTCTTTAAACATCTTCTCTACGGAGTAGTACTGCACTCCTGAATGCTTCACCCGATGCCTGTGTCTATGTATTTACATTGTGCATTTGTTTACCCTATGCTTTTTTTAATGTATGGAATGATCAGCCTGGACTGTATGCAGAACAATACTTTTCACCGTACCTTGGTATACGTGGCAATAAAACCAATCCAAATCCTCCGTTTCACCGGCAGCGCACTTACACCCACGGATTTCCCGACAGCATGGGGGTGCCTACAATGGGAAACCGCGTTGGCCGGCTGGCGGGATGGAGAATCCTGCTGCCGGTGGGGGCGCACCGCACCAGAAAATGGGTGCAGTAGGATGGAGAATCCCACCCATAGTTTGTTTGGGTGGTCAGAGCTTTACAAAGTGTTGCAAGGGTGGGGAAACAAATAACTAGGTGCATTAAAGAGAACGTCAAACCTATGTGCACAGAGACATAGACGTAGAATTTACAGTGCAGAAGGAGGCCATTCGGCCCCTCTGGTCCTCACCGGAAAGACCAACTCCCTAAGCCCACACCTCCATCCTATCCCCCACAACGCAATAACCCCACCTCACCTTTTTTGAAGTCTGGGGCTGGTTTAGCATAGTGGGCTAAACTGCTGGCTTGTAATGCAGAACAATGTCAGCAACGGGGGTTCAATTCTCGTACCGGCCACCCCGAACAGGCGCTGGAATGTGGCGACAAGGGGCTTTTCGCAGTAACTTCATTGAAGCCTACTTGTGACAATAAGTGATTATTATTATTATTACTAAGGGGCAATTTAGTATGGCCCATCCGCCTAACCTGCACATCTTTGGACTGTGGGAGGAAACCGGAGCACCCGGAGGAAACCCACGCAGAGACCGTGTAGATTCCGCACAGACAGTGACCCAAGCCGGGAATCGAACCTGGTACCCTGGAGCTGTGAAACCATAATGCTAACCACTATGCTACCAGGCCGCCCACATGTGTATAACAAGGAATTCAGGAGAATTTACCCAGAGTATAGTTCGAATTTGTGATGTGCTGCCAGGTGGAGAGTTTGGGGCAAACAGCACAGATGCATTTAAAGGGAAGCTTTGTAAGTACAAGACAGAGAAAAAAAATAGAACGATATGTTGATATGTGGATGAAGTCAGGTGGGAGGAGGCTTGTGTGGGTCATGAACATTGGCACTGATTAGTTGTGACGACTGACCTGTTTCTGCATTGCGAATTGTGAAATAAAAATGCCTTTAAAAGCTTGTTGTTTTCAAGGCTCCCGGTAGGGGGAGACCAGGCTGTCAAGTGTAGCATTTACCTTGTCAACAAAAGTGTGACATCAACCAGTCACCTGGGTCAATTGCTTTGCTATTCTTGGGTCTCTGCTGGCACAAAGAACGCAGGGAACAATTTACTTTCTCAATAAACTTTCACCAACCTTTCATTGCGGACGTCATTACACATCAGCAGTTTCGAATGTGCTGTAAAACACACACAGGCACATTGGAAAGGCATCTTTGACCTCGTTCTGGGACAGTACAATTATCCCCTCCCCGCTAGCACCAGTTGCAAAGAATAACATCCCGAACTTAACGGAGAAAGATTATGAAGAGGAAGGTAACGTTTTGTTCAGTTTTTCCCTTTCAGGTCGCTGGGGTCGCATTGAGAGTCAGGTCCACAAATACCAGCAGCCCTAATTGGCCAGCTGTGCTCATTGCAATTGTACTCATTCCTGGGATTCGGGCCAACCAACATCCATACGTTTCACACCATGTGTTCGGGGTTGCTTTTGGCTGAGCTGAATGGATAGTAATGAGCAACCCTGCAGGTATTTTATATCCCAGATAAGCTGCGAGCAATTGTGGTGCCTCTACCAGCACCTCAGCTGAGAACAGTTAACAAGAAAGAAATAACCTTTTATTTATGCAAACCTTATGCAAGCTTTAGCGATCTCACAGCACTTTGGGCAGGCTCGCCATTCGGTAGACTAAGTTCTCCCGCTGGGGGAGGATTGCTGTAAATGCATAAACGGGCCAGCGTGCGGGCAACGTGCAGCCCGTGTGATTCCCGGCCCTGGTGGCATCTGATTCACTGGGGTTGGGGCGAGCCCTTCAGCTGAAAGTGCTGCACTCACACCACTCTCTCTTTCCAGCAAAAAGGTGGTGACTAGAAGAGCAGCACCTCGCTTTCTGGATGCCGACATTGATTGACTACTGGACACTGTAAGGAGAGGAGGACCACCCTCATTCACAGGATGGGGCGGAGACCCAAGCCTGCCCTGCTCAATCATGAGGTGGCAGAGACCATCAATGCTGCCAGCGTAACCAAGGGGACCGGCGTTCAGTGCCATAAAAAGATGAACAACCTCCTTTGAGCAGCTCAGGTGAGTAACCAACTCTGTGCCCCTGGCATCACCTCCGCCCCCTCTCCTCACACCTACCCCCAATCCCCCAGAGACCAACAACCCCCCACCTATCTGTATTTCCCTTACAGCCCACCCTTCACGAACCCGCAACACATGAATTGCCGTCCTTGGCCAGCAGCCTTGCACACACAAGCCAACAGCTACAAACCCCCCCATCGAACTTGCATTCCAGCGTCTCAATATGTCCTTTGTTTCCTCAAGGATAAAATGGCCTATAACTGCCAGGAGCAGGAGAAGACCGGAGGGGGCATCCCGGACCAACGGGGCCGCAACCTGTTTGAACAAAAGGCATTCCAAATCGCCGGGGAAGTCGGTGAGAGGGAATTTCTGAAATAGAGTTCGGTCTGAAGCAAACAAGTGAGATGCCAATGCAACGCAGATGTCCTTATAGCATGTGAGTCTTATCATCTCCCTTAGACGTGTCCTTCCCAAGATCTCAACCCTTACCTTTTGTCTTGCAGGGATACCATCAGATGTGCCCTCCACCAAGACCCTTAAGACACCCCAGGGTGTGACTCGAGGGAAGACCAACATCTTGGTCCTGCTGTCACATGCACCATCCACCATCACACAGACTGTTATGTCGGTGGGTAATGTTAGTGATCAGGCTCCTGGGTCACCCTCTGGTAACACCACACACATGCTTCAGAATATCAGGTGGAGGCAGGGAGTCCCAGGGAGCAGACCGTCGGAGGGCTGGCTGACTCCAGGGAACAGATGTCGCCCAGACAGATGTTTGGCTTCTGAAAAAGATGTTCCCAGCATGCAGATGCAGATTCAGAATCTACAGGAGGCGGGGGGGGGGGGGGGGGGGGGGGGGGGGGGGGGGCTTCCAGTATCTAGGGGGGGTCTTCCAGTATCTGCAAGGTCAACTGGATGAGTCCATTCACCTTCAGGCGCAGAAGATGTTGCCGACAATGCATGGCAGCCAGGTCAACACTGAAAGGGTGGTGACCATGATTGAAGACCGAGGACAAGACATTAGAGCTATTTGTCAGGATGTCCAAGGCTTGGGGCACACTGTGCTGTCCATAGCTGAGGCGCAGAACAGGATGGCCCAGGTAGGCCCAGGCAGGCCCAGGCACAGGCAGCCATGGATATTGATGTAGCCCTCCAGACTTGGCCCAGTCACAAAGGGCTTAGGGCATCGAGAGCATTGGCCGGACGCATGGGGGTCCATGTCATGGCCAAGGCACTGTGGGACATAGCTAAGTCTCAGTACGCCTTGGCTGAGGGCATCGAGACCAAGGTGAAGACGAGGGGAGGCCTCCAGACTGGCAATGCCAGGTAACGGGGGCACCTTCGTCCAGCGAGCATCCCGAGGGAGGAGGAATTGATGAGGCACACCTTGATGCCAGTGCTGAAACACCTCAGCGTTACCAAAATCCCCCCCCCCCCCTCCCTGTCACCTGAAATTAGCACATCTGCTGGCAGATGTCGTTACCTGTGGCACCTGAAAGTCGGCAGGCCTATCCAGGCCCAGTACCTCCAGAGGACACCCACAAGGGCATCACAGGGACAAGCAGCAAGCTGCCTCCACTTCTGATTTTCTTATGAGGAGAGGTTGAGTAGGTTGGGCCTTGCCAAGTTGTTGGCGAAGATCTTGGCCACAACGATAGAGGCCTGTGTGCCGGGGGTCATTCATGAGGACCAGACAGGGTTTGTGAAGGGAAGGCAGCTGACCACCAACATACGTAGGCTTCTGAATGTTATAATGATGCCGGCGGTAGAAGGGGAGGTGGAGATAGTGGTAGCATTAGACGCGGAGAAGGCCTTTGAAAGGGTTGAGTGGGGGTACTTGTGGGAGGTGCTGGAAAGGTTTGGGTTCGGGGAGGGGTTTGTCAGTTGGGTGAGGCTGCTATATGAGGCCCTGATGGCGAGTGTGGCCACGAATAGGAGGAGATCGGAGTACTTTCGGTTGTACCGGGGGACGAGGCAGGGTGTCCCCTGTCCCCTTTGCACTTTGCGTTGGCAATCGAACTCCTGGCCATGGCTTTGAGGGAGTCGAGGAATTGGAGGGGTCTGGTGCGGGGTGGGGAGGAACACCGAGTGTCATTATACGCAGGTGACTTGTTGCTTTATGTGGCGGACCCAGTGGGGGGAATGCCGGAGGTGATGCAGATCCTTAGGGAATTTGGGGGCTTTTCTGGGTACAAGCTCAACCTGGGTAAGAGTGAGCTGTTCGTTGTGCACCCGGGAGATCACGAGGAGGGGATTGGTAGGCTCCCATTGAAAAGGGCGGGGAGGAGCTTTCGGTACCTGGGTCCAGGTGGCTAGGAGCTGGAGGGGGGGCCCTTCACAAACTTAAACTCACTAGGCTGGTGGACCAAATGGAGGAGGAGTTCAAAAGATGGGACATGTTGCCGCTGTTGCTGGCGGGCAGGGTGCAGTCCGTCAAGATGACGGTGCTCCCAAGGTTTTTGTTCCTGTTCCAGTGCCTCCCCATCCTTATCCCGAAGGCCTTTTTTAGGAGAGTCAATAGGAGTATTACGGGATTTGTATGGGCGCATGGGACTCCGAGGGTGAGAAGGGTGTTTTTGGAGCAGGGCAGGGATAGGGGGGGGCTGGCGTTGCCCAACCTCTATGGGTACTACTGGGCTGCCAACGCAGTGATGGTGTGTAAGTGGGTAATGGACGGGGCAGGGACAGCATGGAAGAGGATGGAGATGGCGTCCTGCGTGGACACGAGCCTGGGGGCGCTGGTAACGGCGCCGTTGCCGCTCCCTCCAACGAGGTATACCACGAGCCCGGTGATGGCGGCTACCCTCAAAATTTGAGGGCAATGGAGACGGCATAGGGGGAGGTGGGGGGCTCGACGGATTCCCCGATTCAGGGGAACCACCGGTTTGTTCCAGGGAGTATCGATGGCGGGTTTCTGGGCTGGCACAGGGTAGGTAATAGGAGGCTGTTTGTGGATGGGTGGTTTGCGAGCCTGGGTGAGTTAGAGGGGAAGTTTGGGCTCCCCCTGGGGAACATGTTTAGGTACATGCAGGTTAGGGCGTTTGCCAGGCGGCAGGTGGAGGGGTTCCCTCTGCTGCCCCCACGTGGGGTACGGGACAGGGTGATCTCGGGGGTGTGGGTTGGAGGGGGGAGGATCTCGGACGTGTACCACATCATGCAGGAGGTGGATGAGGCCTCAGTGGAGGAGCTGAAGGGTAAATGGGAGGAGGTGCTGGGTGAGGAGATTGAGGAGGGGACGTGGGCGGATGCCCTGGAAAGAGTGAATTCCTCCTCTCTTCCTGTGCGAGGCTTAGCCTCAGACAGTTCAAAGTGCTGCATAGGGCCCACATGACTGGGACAAGGATGAGTAGGTTTTTCGGGGGCGAAGACAGGTGTGCTAGGTGCTCGGGGAGCCCAGCGAACCACGCCCATATGTTTTGGGCATGCCCAGCACTGGGGGAGTTTTGGAAGGGGGTAGCAAGGACGGTGTCGAGGGTGGTAGGATCCAGGGTCAAGCCAGGCTGGGGACTCGCAATTTTTGGGGTTGCAGTGGAGCCGGGAGTGCAGGAGGCGAAAGAGGCCGGTGTTCTGGCCTTTGCGTCCCTAGTAGCCCGGCGGAGGATCTTGCTTCAGTGGAAGGATGCGAGGCCCCCAAGCGCGGAGGCCTGGATCAATGACATGGAGGGGTTCATTAAATTGGAGAAGGTGAAATTTCCCCTGAGGGGATCAGTACAAGGGTTCTTTAGGCGGTGGCAGCCTTTCCTGGATTCCTGGCAGAACGGTAGGGAAATAGGCCGGCAGCAGCTACCGGGGGGGGGGGTGCAGTGTAGCCACCGAAGTTGGCCATTTCCCTAAATACAAAATGGAGGAACGCAAAGCATACAGGATAAAATGGACAATGTCTGCAGCCCCAGCAGGCTGCACCTAGCAGGTGTGGATTCTGAGGGCAGCACGGTGGCGCAGTGAGTAGCACTGCTGCCTCACGGCGCCGAGGTCCCAGGTTCGATCCCGGCTCTGGGTCACTGTCCGTGTGGAGTTTGCACATTCTCCCCGTGTTTGCGTGGGTTTCGCCCCCACAACCCAAAAAGGTGCAAGCTAGGTGGATTGGCCACTCTAAATTGCCCCTTAATTGGAAAAATGATTGGGTACACTAAATTTATAAAAAAAAAGGTGTGGATTCTGTCTGCTAAGAAAGCAGACAGCACCGAAACGAACATTCCGCATACTAATGAGGCAATCTCCGGGATAGTTAGCATATTAATGGAACGATTCCAGATACAATGGACACAAATGGGGAAGCAACTGCAACATTGTAAAGGATACCAGACACTCAGGCACCAACAGGGTTCGAAAACAAAGAGCCTGAGAGCCCGCCCAGTAGCTAAGGAACAGCCTCAGTATTGGGGGGATTCAAACATATCGATTGGGAAGAGACCCAATCGATTCCAAGCAGGTAAGGGAGTCCGCCCAAAGGGGTGCGGATCCCTGGACCTATAAAAGACAGGTCCCACACATGGTTCAGTCTTCTCGTCCAGCCCTCCTCTCTCCTTGACCAGCCCTCCTCCGTGGACCAGCACCTCGACCAGCTTTTGCCAAAAAGACCTTGAACGAGAGAGAGAGAGGTTCGGACAGCAGCCGCCAGCAAGTAAGCGTCTCACAACGATCGCTACCAGAGATAGACTCTCCTGACCCCTTTTAACTTATACCAACCTGAAGTCTGCAGACCAGAGCAGAGCAAGAGGCCTTGTTCCCTGACCCGGCAGTTCCTTCGAGATAAGTATTAGTTTATTTAGTGGTAGAAATAAGTTTAATCCTTTTAGCGTGTGCATGGGTAGTTATTATAATTGTATTATAATAAACTCAGTTGTTTGAACTTACTAATTGGTGTATGGTTTTATTGCTTTGAACTTCACCTTGAAACTTGTGGCGGTATCTTAACGATACCTGGCGACTCCAGAGCTAAGTAAAGAAACAGAGCCAAATTGAGTGTTAAGCACACTCACCCAGAACGACTAACAGGGAGGGGGGGGGGTTTGTTTCGGCGGAAGGGAGAAATGTGTTTATCTGTCTCTCCTTTTTGTAGTTACTGGGGGTGGGGGAGGTTTGGTTTTGGGCGTTAGTGTGTTTTTCTTTTTGTTGTTGTTAATATTGTTTTCTTGTTGCTATTTTCTGTTTCGGATATGTTTTTGAAAATCTCAATAAAAATTATTTTTTTAAAAAAAGAGTAGGCTGGGCCTGTACTTATTGGAGTTTCGAAGAATGAGAGACTACATTATTGAGTCAAATAGGAATTTCAGGGGGCCGCACAGGGAGATGCTGAGAGGCTCCTTCCCCTTGATGGCATAATCTCAGGGTAAGGGAGTCACCTATTTAAGACCCAGATGAGGAGGAATTTCTTCTCTCAGAGGATAGAGAATCTGTGGAATTCTTTACCACAGAGAGCTGTGGAGGCTGGGTCGGTAACGATGTTCAACGTTAGATAGACAGATTTTTAATCATTAAGGAAATCCAGGGTTTTGTGGATAAGGTGGGAAAGTAGAGTTGAGGATTATCATATCAGATCAGTCACGATCCCATTGAATGGCGGAGCAGACTCGATGGGCCGAATGGCATATTTTCACTCCTATATCTTATGGTCTTATTCTAACTACCAAATATTCTGCTATCTTCATCCAATGCCGATCCAGATGTATATATTTTCAGCATATTTCATTGAAAGGTAGGAACTGGAACTGTTCTCAGCTCTTCCTAATGTTAGCTACTGTGAGTAATGGTAGCTTTGGTTTCTGCCTTGGCTGTGATCAGCTGCTTTAGCACAGTAAGAAGTCTCACAACACCAGGTTAAAGTCGAACAGGTTTGTTTCAAACACTAGCTTTCGGAGCACTGCTCCTTCCTCAGGTGAATGAAGAGGTTTGTTCCAGAAACATATATATAGACAAAGTCAAAGATGCCAGACAATGCTTTGATGCGTGCATTTTCAGGTAATTAAGTCTTTACAGATCCAGAGGTAGAGGTAACCCCAGGGTCAAGAGGTGTGAATTGTCTCAAGCCAGGATAGTTGGTAGGATTTTGCAAGTCCAGGCCAGATGGTGGGGGATGAATGTAATGCGACATGAATCCAAGGTCCCGGTTGAGGCCGTCTTCATGTGTGCGGAACTTGGATATAAGTTTCTGCTCGGCGATTCTGCGTTGTTGCGCATCCTGAAGGCCGCCTTGGAGAACGCTTACCCGGTGATCAGAGGCTGAATGCCTTTGACTGCTGGTGTTCCCCGACTGGAAGGGAAATTCCTGCCTGGCGATTGTCGTGCGATGTCCGTTCATCCATTGTCGCAGCATCTGCATGGTCTCGTCAATGTACCACGCTTCGGGACATCCTTTCCTGCAGCGTATGAGGTCGACAACGTCGGCCAGTCGCACGAGTATGTACCGCGTACCTGGTGGGTGGTGTTCTCACGTGTAATGGTGTTACCCATGTCGATGATCTGGCACGTCTTGCAGAGATTGCCAGGGCAGGGTTGTATGGTGTCGTGGTCGCTGTTCTGAAGGCTGGGTAATTTGCTGCAAACAACGGTTTGTTTGAGGTTGCGCGGTTGTTTGAAGGCAAGTAGTGGGGGTGTGGGGATGACCTTGGCAAGATGTTCATCTTCATCGATGTGTTGAAGGCTGCAAAGAAGATGTCGTAGTTTCTCCGCTCCGGGGAAGTACTGGACGATGTAGGGTACTCTGTCGGTTGTGTCCCGTGTTTGTCTTCTGAGGAGGTCGGTGCGGTTTTTTGCTGTGGCGCATTGGAACTGTCGATCGATGAGTCGAGCGCGATATCCCGTTCGTACAGGGGCATCTTTCAGCGTCTGCAGATGTCTGTTACGCTCTTCCTCGTCTAAGCAGATCCTGTGTATACGGAGGACTTGCCCATTGGGGATGGCTTCTTTAATGTGTTTATGGAGAAAGCTGGAGAAGTGGAGCATCGTGAGGTTATCCGTGGGCTTGCGGTAAAGCGAAGTGCTGAGGTGACCGTCCTTGATAGAGATGAGTGTATCCAAGAATGCAACCGATTTTGGAGTGTAGTCCATGGTGAGTCTGATGGCGGGATGGAACTTATTGATGTCATCGTGTAGTCACTTCAGTGATTCTTTGCCGTGGGTCCAAAGGATAAAAATGTAATTGATGTAGCTGGTGTATAACGTCGGTTGAAGGTCCTGTGCGGTGAGGAGGTCTTGTTCAAACTTGTGCATGAAGATGTTGGCATATTGAGGTGCGAATTTGGTCCCCATGGCTGTTCCGTGCGTCTGGATGAAGAACTTGTTGTCGAAGGTGAAGACGTTGTGATCCAGAATGAAGCGGATGAGTTGCAGGATTGCGTCTGGAGATTGGCAGTTTTCGGTGTTGAGTACTGAGGCTGTTGCAGCAATGCCGTCATCATGGGGGATGCTGGTGTAGAGTGCCGAGATGTCCATTGTGACGAGGAATGTTCCCGTTTCAACTGGTTTAGGGCAGAGATGGATTGAACCTGGGTCTTGCAGCATGGTGGCACAAATGCAGACTGGCGCAATTATCTTCTCCTTCAATAGAGCAACAGTATTATTAGTTCCCTTGCACAAGTTGTCCCACTTTGCAATTTCTATTGCTCCTCTGAGGCTTTCACCTTGCTGGCTGCAATTCCTTTAAATTGCTTGACTCACTCCAAGGCGCTTCCTTGAATGCCAATTTTGTAACTAGCATCAGTTGCTCCATGGAATCCATAGTACACGTCACTGAACAGGGCAGACTTGGAGTGTGCAAGCGGCTGCCATGACAACAAGAATCTGTGCAATACTCTTGGGAAACATTTCGAGGCACTTATTTGTTTTTCCCGTGGATTCTGACAAACCATTTGCTTTGAATGCAAAATTTCAGGAAGTAATCCTCTCGGCGAAAGGTTTCCCCTTTGGACAGATTATTGAGTTTGTGAGGGGAGAGGACAAAGGTTTTTTAAAAAAATAATTTTTATTGAAATTTTCAAAAACATATCCAAAACAGAAAATAACAACAAGAAAACAATATTAACAACAACAAAAAGAGAAACACACTAACCCCCAAAACCCCCCTCCCCCCCAGTAACTATAAAAAGGAGAGATAGGTAAACACCCGGCATATCCCATAAACACATATACACATTTCTCCCTTCCCCCGAAACAACCCCCCCCCCCCCCCCCCCCCCCCTCCCCTCCTCTCCCCCCCCCTCCATTGAAGCAAGATCCTCCGCCGGGCTACTAGGGACGCAAAGGCCAGAACACCGGCCTCTTTCGCCTCCTGCACTCCCGGCTCCACTGCAACCCCAAAAATTGCGAGTCCCCAGCCTGGCTTGACCTGGATCCTACCACCCTCGACACCGTCCTTGCTACCCCCTTCCAAAATTTCCCCAGCGCTGGGCATGCCCAGAACATATGGGCGTGGTTCGCTGGGCTCCCCGAGCACCTAGCACACCTGTCTTCGCCCCCGAAAAACCTACTCATCCTCGTCCCAGTCATGTGGGCCCTGTGCAGCACCTTGAACTGTATGAGGCTAAGCCTCGCACAGGAAGAGGAGGAATTCACTCTTTCCAGGACATCCGCCCACGTCCCCTCCTCAATCTCCTCACCCAGCTCCTCCTCCCATTTACCCTTCAGCTTCTCCACCGAGGCCTCATCCACCTCCTGCATCACCTGGTACACGTCCGAAATCCTCCCCCCTCCAACCCACACCCCGGAGATCACCCTGTCCCATACCCCACGTGGGGGCAGCAGAGGGAACACCTCCACCTGCCGCCTGGCAAATGCCCTAACCTGCATGTACCTAAACATGTTCCCCAGGGGGAGCCCAAACTTCCCCTCTAACTCACCCAGGCTCGCGTATCTCCCATCCACAAACAGGTCCCTCAACCTCCTAATACCTATCCTGCGCCAGCCCAGAAACCCGCCATTGATGCTCCCTGGAACAAACTGGTGGTTTCCCCGTATCGGGGACTCCATCGAGCCCCCCACCTCCCCCCTATGCCGTCTCCATTGCCCCCACATTTTGAGGGTAGCCGCCACCACCGGTCTCGTGGTATACCTCGTTGGAGGGAGCGGCTCCAGGCTCGTGTCCACACAGGACGCCATCTCCATCCTCTTCCATGTTGCCCCTGTCCCGTCCATTACCCACTTACGCACCATCGCTGCGTTGGCAGCCCAGTAGTACCCACAGAGGTTGGGCAAAGCCAGCACCCCCCTATCCCTGCCCTGCTCCAAAAACACCCTTCTAACCCTTGGAGTCCCATGCGCCCATACAAATCCCGTAATACTCCTATTGACTCTCCTAAAAAAGGCCTTCGGGATAAGGATGGGGAGGCACTGGAACAGGAACATAAACCTTGGGAGCACCGTCATCTTGACGGACTACACCCTGCCCGCCAGCGACAGCGGCAACATGTCCCATCTTTTGAACTCCTCCTCCATTTTCTCCACCAGCCTAGTGAGGTTAAGCTTGTGAAGGCCCCCCCCAGCTCCTAGCCACCAGGACTCCCAGGTACCGAAAGCTCCTCCCCGCCCTTTTCAGCGGGAGCCTACCAAGCCCCTCCTCTTGATCCCCCGGGTGCACGACGAACAGCTCACTCTTACCCAGGTTGAGCTTGTACCCAGAAAAGCCCCCAAATTCCCTAAGGATCTGCATCACCTCCGGCATTCCCCCCACTGGGTCCGCCACATAAAGCAACAAGTCATCTGCGTATAATGACACTCGGTGCTCCTCCCCACCCCGCACCAGACCCCTCCAATTCCTCGACTCCCTCAACGCCATGGCCAGGGGCTCAATTGCCAACGCAAAGGGGACAGGGGACACCCTGCCTCGTCCCCGGTACAACCAAAAGTACTCCGCTCTCCTATTCGTGGCTACGCTCGCCTTCGGTGCCTCATATAGGAGCCTCACTCAACTGACAAACCCTTACCCGAACCCAAACCTTTCCAGCACCCCCCACAAGTACCCCCACTCAACCCTATCAAAGGCCTTCTCCGCGTCTAATGTTACCACTATCTCCGCCTTCCCTTCTACCGCCGGCATCATTATAACATTCAGAAGCCTACATATATTCGTGTTCAGCTGCCTTCCCTTCACAAACCCTGTCTGGTCCTCATGAATGACCCCCGGCACACAGTCCTCTATCCTTGTAGCCAAGATCTTCGCCAACAACTTGGCATCCACATTTAACAGCGAGATCGGCCTATATGATCCACACTGTAGGGGGTCCTTGTCCCGTTTAAGGATCAAGGAAATCAGCACCCGTGACATGGTCGGAGGCAAAGCCCCCTCCTACCTTGCCTCGTTAAAGGTCCTAACCAACAGGGGGCCCAACAGGTCTGCATACATTTTGTAAAATTCGACCGGAAACCCATCCAGCCCTGGTGCCTTCCCCGACTGCATACTGCCTATCCCTTTGACCAGCCCCTCCAGCTCAATTGGCGCCCCGAGCCCCTCCACCTGTCCCTCCTCCACCTTTGGAAATCTCAGCCTATCCAAGAAGCGCCCCATTCCCCCCCCCCCCCCCCCCCCCCCCTCCCCCCTCCACCGGGGGCTCGGACCGGTACAGTTCCCCATAAAAGTCCCTGGAGACCCCATTAATGTCCACCCCCCTTCGCACCACATTGCCTCCCCTATCCGTCACTCCACCAATCTCCCTGGCTTGGCTTACGTAGCTGATGCGCCAGCATCCTACTCGCCTTCTCCCCATATTCGTACACCGCCCCCTGTGCCTTCCTCCACTGAGCTTCCGCCTTTCCGGTGGTCAGCAAATCGAACTTGGCCTGCAGGTTACGTCGCTGCCCCAACAGTCCCTCCTCCGGGGCCTCCGCGTATCTCCTGTCCACCCTCACCATCTCCCCCACCAACCTCTCCCTCTCTCTTTGCTTTCCCCTCTCCCTATGGGCTCGGATGGAAATCAACTCCCCTCTAACCACCGCCTTCAATGCCTCCCAAACCGTCCCCACCCGGACCTCCCCATTATCATTGGCCTCTAAGTACTTCTTGATACATCCTCGAACCCGCCCGCCCACCTTCTCACCTGCCAGCAGTCCCACCTCCAGGCGCCAGAGCGGGCGCTGGTCTCTCTTCTCCCCCATCTCGAGGTCCACCCAGTGCGGGCATGATCCGAAATGACTATGGCCGAATACTTGACATCCTTCACCCTCGAAATCAGCCCCCTGCTCAGGACAAAAAAATCGATCTGGGAATAGGCTTTATGCACGTGGGGAAAAAATGAATACTCCCTGGCCCTCGGCCTCGCGAACCTCCAAGGATCCACCCCTCCCATCTGGTCCATAAACCCCCTCAACACCTTAGCCGCCGCGGGTCTCCTGCCCGTCCTGGACATGGATCGATCCAATGGATCCGATGTTACACAGCACTGTGTTAAAGTTCCCCCCCCCCCCCAAGTATCAGGCCCCCCGTCTCTAGATCCGGAATGCGGCCCAGCATACGCTGCATAGAACCCGCATTGTCTCAATTTGGGGCATCGACATTCACCAGCACCACCCGCTCCCCTTGCAACTTACCGCTCACCATCACATACCTCCCTCCACTGTCAGCCACCACCTTTGACGCCTCAAACGACACCCTTTTTCCCACCAGAATCACCGACTAGCCATAACCCGTCCCCTACACGCCCCAGGCCAGCGCCCATCGCTCAGCCCGTTCCCCACGGTGGCAAACCCCCACCCCGGCCCCCCCTGCAGACTCCAGCTCCTTCCTGGCCATTTCAGCAGCAACCCGGTACCCCCCCCCCCCCCCCTCCCATCCCCCCCAGGCTAGGACCCAGCCGCGTTAACCCCTCCGTAGCACTCCTGTGAGCCAGCTAACTTCTGCTGACCCCGGCAGCACCCGCCACACCTCCGACCCCTCCCAACGTGGGGCTACTCCTCCTCCCCCAGACCCATCAGCAGACTCTCCTCCTCCCCCTCCCACTCTTGCGCGGGAAAAAAGTCCCCGCTTCTCAGCTCCGACCCTGCCCCCATCCACCCTCAGCGCGGGAAGCAGAAAAAAAGCCTGCGCTTTCCCTCTGCCCGCCCCCGCAAGAAAAGACAGTATCCCACCCACCCTAGAAACAGCCACAACCAGCTTAAAACAGCATGAAACAACATAAAACAGAGACCCTTCCCACCAAAAGTTAACACGGTTATTTACAAACCCCCGACCCTCAATCAGAGTCCAACTTCTCCGCCCGCACAAAGGCCCACGCCTCCTCCGTAGACTAAAAATAAAAGTGCCGGTCCTTGTAGGTGACCCACAGACGTGCCGGCTGTAACATGCCAAACTTCACACTCTTTCTGTGGAGCACCGCCTTCGTCCGGTTGTATCCGGCCCTCCGCTTGGCCATCTCCGCACTCCAGTCCTGGTAGATCCGCACTACCGTGTTCTCCCACTTGCTGCTCTGCTCCTTCTTGGCCCACCTCAGCACACACTCTCGGTCAACGAACTGGTGGAACCGCACCAACACCGCCTGTGGCGGCTCATTCGGTTTGGGCCTCCTGGCCAGTATTCAGTGGGCCCCCTCCAGCTCCAGGGGCCCCTGGAAGGACCCAGCTCCCATCAGCGAGTTCAACAAGACGACCACATAGGCCGCCAGGTCCGACCCCTCCAGCCCCTCCGTGAGGCCCAGGATCCGCAAATTTTTCCACCTCGACCGATTCTCCATCTGCTCGAATCGCTCCTGCCACTTCTTGTGGAGCGCCTCGTGCACCTCCACCTTTACCGCGAGGGCCGCGGCCTCATCCTTTCTTTCGGAGGCTTGTTGTCGGAGCTCCCGGATCTCCACCCCCTGGGCTGTCTGCGTAGCCAGCAGCTTGTCCGCATTCGACTTCAGCGAGTCCAGCAGCTCCACTTTGAGCTCCTGAAAACAGCGCTGGAGAGTCTCCTGCTGCACCTGCGCCCACTGCCTCCATTCCTCGAGGCCTCCGCTGGCCGCCATCTTGATTCTCTTCCCCCCCTTTTTCTTAGGCGCTGCCACTGCTATTCTGCTGGCCCCGCTCCTGGTCAAGACCATAGACCACTGGGGACCCGCTGCAGGCACCTTCCCACGTCGGGAACCGTCGAGCAAGTACTGCTGGCGGCCCTTAAAAGAGCCCAAAAGTCCATTCCTGGCGGGAGTTGCCGAACGTGCGGCTTAGCTCCGCATAGCCGCAACCGGAAGTCGAGAGGTCAAAGGTTGTGGTCAGCCAGGGTTTTTGAAGAGGAAGAGGGCGAATAATATATTAGTTTTTTTTCCCCTCCTCCTGCACGCTGTGTCACACTAATCTGGATCTCACCCCCGCCTCTTTGGTTGGGAAACGAACTAAGGGAGAAAAGCCAAAAAGCTGTCCAGGCAAACCCTACTTTCCAGTTCTTGATCCAGAGCCCTGTAGGTTTGTACGGTTGCCAACTCTGATGAAACATATACCTGGAGGTTTCATCACAAAACTTTTCCCTCGTACTGCAGCTGACAAATCCATCCTTGCAACTCACGGCCTTCCTATGGCAATTGGAAAGCAAAAAGACTCATTACCCAACTGGACGATGCTTGGCTGAAAGCTGAACACATTTTCAATATTTTTATATCTGATAAGGAGAAATGTTCATAGAAAATGCTTTAAAAAAAAATAAATTTAGAGTACCCAATTAATGTTTTCCAATTAAGGGGCAATTTAGCGTGGCCAATCCACCTACCCTGCACATCTTCGGGTTGTGGGGGCGAAACCCACGCAGATACGGGGAGAATGTGCAAACTCCACACAAACAGTGAGCTGGGGCCGGGATCGAACCTGGGACCTCCGCGCCGTGCGACAGCAGGGCTAACCCACTGCACCACCGTGCTGCCCCCATAGAAAGTGTTTTCAAAAATCTTTTATGGATATCCTGGTGATTTTTCTCCAGGGTTGCACACAGCGGTGTCCTGGAGATTGATCTTCAACTCCTAGAGAATCCAGGTCAATCCTAGAGGGTTGGCAACCGAGGTAGCTTAAGGCATTTCAGAGGATGTGAGCCTCCGACGGTGCAGTGAAATTGACTCTGGCAGTATGCAACACTGGAACAATTACCCTCAAAATTGAATACCCGTTAGAAAGTAAGGTGCGCTCAGGAAACTCCTGCACTATCCGGCTGGTCTGTCTTGGGTATGTGGCAGCCTTTCATTCCTTCACCACCCGCACGTTCTTTAGCCTCTGGACAACCACCTTCAGAAACGTGGCACAAGAACAGAGGACACTGTATCTCCTGATAGGTGCTGCCAGACCTTTCTACCTTTTTTCTGTTCTTGTTTCAGAGTCCAGCATCCGCAGAATTTTGCTTATTTCAGAAATGTGGCTTCCAGGTAACTCCAAAACCTCATGTGTTGACATGAACGATATCAGAACTGAGAGGTTATAACCATCCAGAAAGATTGAACTGGCTGGAGTTCTTTTCTCAAGAAAGCAGGGGTGGGATTCTCCAGTAATGGGGTTATGTCCCCACACCGGCGTGAAAAGCGGCGCCAATCACTCCGGCGCCAACGGTCCCCGATAATGGGGAATACTCCCTTTTCTAGGGGCTAGATTGGCGCCGAAGTGGTCCCAAAGCTCCAGCCGACGCGGAACGGCCCACGTGTGTTTGCGCATGTACGAAACGGTCCGCGTGATTCCGCGCATGCATGGAACGGCCGGCGTATTTCCGCGCATGCGCGGGGGTTCCCTTCTCCGTGCCGGCCCCCGGGCAATATGGCGGAGCCCTACAAGGGCCCGACGTGGTGTAAAATAGGCCCCCAGGGAAACAGCCCGCCCGCCGATCGGTAGACTCCGAATCACGGACCAAACCACCATGGGGGCACCCCCCGGGGTCAGATCCCCCCGCTGACTCAACTTCCAGGTCCTGCCGTGTGGGACCTGAGTAATCCAAACCGGTGGGACCCGGCCAAACTCGTCGGCCACTCGGCCCATCAGGGCCCGGAGAATCACCGGGGGTGCCGCTGTTAACTCCGGCGCCGGGTCGGAGAATCCTGGCCCAGAAGTCTAACAAGTGACCTAATAGAGATTACGATTAAAAAGAAGTTTCATTGGGTAGAGATAGCGGAAATATTTTAACTCGTGGAGGAATCCAAAACTCAGATTAGATTAGATATTCACTAATAAACGTAATAAGGAATTCAGGAGAAACCTTTTCCGTCAGAGATTTTGCTTGATTAACTCGGGAGGATTGCATGTGTGTTAAAAATTTCAACCAACGTTAAGTCAGCTCCTTTGGGGTTTCAAGTCCACTGACCCTGATCAAGCCAATTCCACTGATGAACACACAAGGACAGATGAAAACACAAGGGGCATTAATAATTCTTTGTGACTCTGATTAAGTACAAAGGAAATTCACTCATTATCACGTCAGACAACTCAACTGAAGCTTTTCCAGTCAAATCAAGGGGAAATTAGGCTACTTACACAGTCCAATACTCTTTTGAAAATAACTGAGGATAGCTCCACTATATTTCACAAAATCAGTTCCGCAGCTTTCATTTCCCAATTTGTAGAAATAATTATACAATGGAAGCCCATCCTTCAGGATCCACGCCGACCAGCTTTTGCGACCATGGCTGGCCGACCTTTACCCATCATTTTTGTTTACCTTTACTGTGACAGGGGAGCCTGCTTGGTTTGTTATTCAATGTTACATTCCGGCTAAGGACTTCAGCTGATGATTTAAGATCTCACTGCACCTGTTGAATAAAAATCAAGACATTTGTCCTCGAACTTGCCATGTTTAGTTTTGAAATGCTTTTGAAGTTTTGAGGGTTCTAATCTTTCATTTGCCAAAACTTCCCTGCATATAACATGCACAAACTTTGCATCTTGATTTGCCGTGGCACACTTTAAAAAAAAATTTAGAGTACCCAATTATTTTTTCCAATTAAGGGCAATTTAGCGTGGCCAATCCGCCTACCCTGCACATCTTTGGGGTTTTTATTAAGAATTTTTAAAGAATTTTACGGTGCAGAAGGAGGCCATTCAGCCCATCGAGTCTGCTCTGGCTCTTGGAAAGAGCACCCTACCTCCACCCTATCCCCATAACCCAGTAACCCCACCTAACACTAAGGGCAATTTGGACCCTAAGGGCAATTTATCATGGCCAATCCACCTAACCTGCACATCTTTGGACTGTGGGAGGAAACCGGAGCATCTGGAGGAAACCCACGCAGACATGGGGAGAACGTGCAGACTCTGCACAGACAGTGACCCAAGCCGGGAATCAAACCTGGGACCCTGGAGCTGTGAAACATTTGTGCTAACCACTATGCTACCGTGTTGCCGTGTTACCGGGTTATGGGGGTTCAACCCACGCAGACACAGGGAGAATGTGCAAACTCCACACGGACAGTGGCCCAGGACCGGGATTCGAACCCAGGTCCTCAGCGCCATAGGCAGCAATGCTAACCATTGTGTGCAGTGGCACAATTAATCAACCCATTGGGGTGGCACAGTGGTCGGCACTGCTGCCTCACAGCATCACGGACCCAGGCTCAATTCCAGCCTTGGGTGACTGTGTAGAGTTTGCAGGGATGTGCAGGTTACAGTGGGATGACGGGGATAGGGTGGGAGGGTGGACCTGGGTGGAGTGTTCTTTCAGAGGTTCGGGGCAGACTCAATGGGCCGAACGGCCTCCTTCTGCCCTGTGGGGATTCTATGAATTCTTTGAAATACCTCAAGAAATCATCTTTGTATTGTTTTGTTTCTGTTTTCAGCTTCTTGGATTGTTCACGAGAGGCCCTGGAGCTCACACCAGCACAGAGCACGTGACATTAGAGCACGGGAAGCGTGACTTGCTCTCTGCTGCCCCTCAGAAAGACTCCATTGAGTTTTTTAAAAGAATCTGCTCCTAGGTCAGTGTGCAGGATGGCTGGAATTCTGAAAGCCGGTTGTGGACAGAATTCTTAAAAGTTGGTCGCAGCCGTTGGTTACTTCTTCCTGGGAAGGCCCTGCGAACCTCCCAACACCCGCCCGCGACCCACTCGTAGATCGCAGCCCTGACTTTGAAAATGACCGTGTTAAACCAGTTTGGCCAGGTTTGCTGTGCTTATTGTCTGGCTTGGGGATGAGGTTGGTGGGGGGAGAGGGAGTCTGGCACCGTGCCTTTGGTTCCAGTTTGTGGATTTGGGTGGAAGTAAGGATGGGGAGGGATTAGTTGGCTGATGGTGGATGTAGGATTTTCTTTGTGCCTTTCTGAAGGTAGGGTAGGCAGCCATCTTGGGCGGGCCTTTGACCTGTACCTTTCTTGAAGATATATTTAGTTGTCCCTGATGGTGGAAATGGATGATTCCGGAAGGAGGATGGGGTGGGAGACCCCCAATTTAGTTGATCACCTGGAACGTGACTGTCACCAGACTCCTAAATGACCCTCTTATGGACTGACCTCATTAACACTACACCCTGTATGCTTCAACCGATGCCAATGCTTATGTAGTTACATTGTATATCTTGTGTTGCCCTATTATGTATTCTCATGTATTTTCTTGAATTTTGTTTAATTCCCTTTTCTTCCATGTACTGAATGATCTGTTGAGCTGCTTGCAGAAAAATACTTTTCACTGTACCTCGGTACACGTGACAATAAACAAATCCAATCCAATCCAATGGCCTTTGGTGCCCGCTGCCTGGCATTGGGGCTGGCCAAAAGGCTTTCACCGGTCCGCGCATGCGCCAGTGCGTCAGCGGCCGCTGACGTCACCACCGGCGCATGCGCGGTAAGGGGGGATATCTTCCGTCTCTGCCATGGTGGAGGCCGTGGCGGCGGCGGAAGAAAAAGAGTGCCCCCATGGCACTGGCCTGCCCGCCGATCAGTGGGCCCTGATTGCGAGCCAGGCCACCGTGGGGGTACCCCCCATGGTCTGATCACCCAGGACCCTGGGGGCCCGCTCGCGCCGCCAATCCCGCCGGCACCAGATGTGCACCAATTCCTGCCGGCGGGAGAGGCCTGTCAGCGGCGGGACTTCGGCCCATCGCGGGCCGGAGAATCGCAGCGGGTTGCGGAGAATTCCGGCCACGGCGGGGGCGGGATTTATGCCGTCCCCGGGCGATTCCCCGACCCTGCGGGGGGGGTCGGAGAATTCCGCCCATTGTGTTTTTACAGGAGACCCATTTGCGGGTGAGGGATCAGATCAGAATCTGGAGGGGGTAGGTTGGGCATGTGTTTCACTCGGGCTTTGATGAAGAGCCCAAGATACAGCAATTTTGGTTAATAGGTGGGTACCCCTGACGACCACCAGGGTTTGTAGCAGATCCTAATGTAGGTTTGTGGTTGTTAGTGAGTCTCGGGCAGGTACTTTGGCAG
The DNA here is from genome assembly GCF_902713615.1 of Scyliorhinus canicula. Lineage (NCBI taxonomy): Eukaryota > Metazoa > Chordata > Chondrichthyes > Carcharhiniformes > Scyliorhinidae > Scyliorhinus > Scyliorhinus canicula. Next base: position 59,508,851 of record NC_052166.1, read on the forward strand.
CCTTGGTAAATGTATATGCCCCCAACTGGGATAATGCGGCATTTATTAGGAGTCTGCTATCCCTGATATGGATGCACACTACTTAGTATTGGGAGGGGACTTCAGTTGTGTTCTGAAACCTACAATGGATCAGCCTAAGTCTCTGGCTGTCTCGGGGTGGTGAAGGTTCTTCGGGTCTTCATGTAGCAGATGGGGGGAGCAGACCCCTGGAGACCTTTACACCCGCACGACAAGGGGTATTCGTTTTTTTCACATGTGCATGATGTCTATTGAAGGACAGACTATTTCTTGTTGGCTAAATAATTTTTACTGGACCTGGAGCTGAGCTGGATCCCATCCAGCAGGAACCAAGTCTGTGGCCATTGAGGAATTCACCACGTTTAATAGAAATGGATCGGTCTCTCCCGCTATGCCATGGGAGGCACTTAAGCCGGTGGTAAGAGGAGAGGTAATCACTTAAAAAGCACACGGGACGGTGAGGACGGAGCTGAAGCGGTTGCTCGGGGCAATCCTGGAAATGGATCGTCGCTATTCAGGTGACCCTACTCCAGAGTTGCTGACAACTAGGAAACAGCTCACATTCTTCCCGTATTTGCGTGGGTTTTGCCCCCACAACCCAAAGATGTGCAGGGTAGGTGGATTGAACACTCTAAAAATTGCCCCTTAATTGGAAAAAAAAAGGAATTGGATACACTAAATTTATAAAAAGAAAAAAAAAACTAGGAAACAACTGCAAATGACCCAATATCCACAAGGAAGGCAGTGGGCCAGCTGTGGCGCTCCAGGGGTGTAGGATATGAGCATGGACAGAAAGCAGGCCGCTTCCCAGGATACTTTATAGATCAGGGACTCGGGTTGGCAGCTTGGTGACTGAACCAAGGGAAGTCAATGCTGCATTTGAAGCTTCCTATAGGGATCTTTATAGGTTAGAGCCCCCGGAGAGGGCTCGGACATCATAGAATTTACAGTGCAGTAGGAGGCCATTCGGCCCATCGAGTCTGCACCGGCTCTTGGAAAGAGCACCCTACCCAAGGTCAACACCTCCACCCTATCCCCATAACCCAGTAACCCCACCCAACACTAAGGGCACTTTAGGACACTAAGGGCAATTTAGCCTGGCCAATCCACCTAACCTGCACATCTTTGGACTGTGGGAGGAAACCGGAGCACCCGGAGGAAACCCACGCACACACAGGGAGGATGTGCAGACTCCTCACAGACAGTGACCCGAGCCGGAATCGAACCTGGGACCCTGGAGCTGTGAAGCAATTGTGCTAACCACAATGCTACCGTGCTGCCCATGGCGGAGTTCTTTGATGGTTTCCCTTCAGATGGTAGAAGTGGAGGGTAGGGAGGAGTTGGAGGTCCTGTTAGGCCGGAGGAGGTATTGAGGGCAATTGGGCTGATGTAAAGGCATAAGGCTCCGGGTCCTGATGGGTATCCCGTTGACTTTGATAAGAAGTTTGCAGACCAGCTGGTGTCATTGGTGGTCGATATGTTTTTTAAAAAATAATTTTTATTGGAATTTTTTACAGAAAATATAAAATATAACAACAAACAATGAAATGCAACAAAATAACCCATAACTGTAACATCCCCCAGATCGTATCAACGCATGTATCACACCCCCACCCCCCCAACCCCAACAAGAGAACTTAAAAATAAATTAAAATTAAATAAACAAACATAGTCATCGTCCGTACCCCCCTTTCCCCCCCGGGTTGCTGCTGCTACTGTCCCAGTACCCTATCGTTGAGCCAGAAAGTCGAGGAAAGTTTGCCACCGCCTAAAGAACCCTTGTACCGATCCTCTCAGGGCGAATTTGACCTTCTCTAGCTTAATGAAACCCGCCATGTCATTGATCCAGGTCTCCACGCTTGGGGGCCTCGCATCCTTCCACTGTAGCAAGATCCTCCGCCGGGCTACTAGGGACGCAAAGGCCAGCACACCGGCCTCTTTCGCCTCCTGCACTCCCGGCTCCACCCCAAACCCAAAAATCGCGAGTCCCCATCCTGGCTTGACCCTGGATCCCACCACCCTTGACACCGTCCTCGCCATGGTCGATATGTTAATGACACTTTAGCTCAGGGTTCCCTGCCTGACACACTTTTGCAGGCTTCTATCTCCCTCATTGTGAAAAAAGATAAAGATCCCAAGGAGTGTGGTTCATACAGGCCCACCTTACTGCTGAATGTGGATGCCAAGTTATTGGCTAAAGTGCTGACTCTGCTATTAGAGTCATGTGTCCTGGGCATAGTTGCACAGGGTTAGGCAGGCTTTGTGAAGGGGCAGCAACTGCCGGCTAATATATGGAAGATTCTGAACGTTGTCCTTTCCCCTTTTCCGGCCCCTGAGCCAGAGGTGCTTATATCATAGAATCATAGAAACTCTACAGTGCAGAAGGAGGCCATTCGGCCCATAGGGCCTGCACCGGCCCTCTGAAACAGCACCCTACCTAGACCCAAACCGCACACTATCCCCAAAACGCCCCCATAGCCAATCCACCGAACCCATACATCTTTGGAATGTGGGAGGAAACTAGAGCAGCCGGAGGAAACCCACGGAGACACGGAGAGAGCATGCAAATTCCACACAGACAGTCAGCTGAGGTCAGAATCGAACCCAGATCCCTGGTGAAAGTGCAAACTCCACAGAGTCACTCTGGGGCAGAATTAGACCCAGGTCCATGGTGCTGTGAGGCAGCAGTGCTAACCACTGTGCCATCGCGCTGCCCCAATCTACGGATGTGGAGAAGGCACTTGACAGGGTGGAGTGGGAGCACATTTTTGAAGTGCTTGGAGGATTTAGACTTAGGTAGAGGTTTATCTCTTGGGTGCAACCTTTGTACAAGGCCCCCACAGCTAGTGAACGTCGAGCTTGGGGTATTTTCCATTGTGTAGGGTACAAGACAGAGGTGCCCATTGTCGCCGTTCTTGTCCACCCTTGCGATAGAACCTCTGGCTATAGCACTGAGGTCTTTGAGGAGATGCAAGAGGATTAGTCAGAGGGGGGAACATAGGGGGCTGGATGCTCTGTTTTGCCAGCAGCCGAGGGGCTTCCCAATGGCGTGGGGCTGCCCCACAATGGGAAACCCCATTAACTGGCCAGCATAACGGAGCATCCCGCTGGCGGGTTGAGGCAGAAATATGCTGATGACCTGATCTTATGTGTTACAGACCCAGGGCGAAATTCTCCCCTATCTGGCGGGGCGGTGAGTCCCGGCGTAGCGGAGTGGCGCCAACCACTCCGGCATCGGGCCTCCCCAAAGGTGCGGAATTCTCCGCACGTTTAGGGGCCAAGCCCTCACATTGAGGGGCTAGGCCTGCGCCGGAGTGGTTGGCACCACACCGACTGTCGCCAAAACCGGCAACAACGGCGTTTGCCGCCCGGCGCTGGGGCTGGCGGAAAGGCCTTCGCCTGTTCACGCATGCGCCGGTGCGTCAGCTGCCGCTGACGTCACCACCGCCGCATGCGCGCTGGGGGATTCTCTTCCGCCTCCGCCATGGCGGGCCCCGATTGCAGGCCTGGCCACCGTGGGGGCACCCCCCGGGGTCCGATCGCCCCGCGCTCCCCCCCAGGACCCCGGGGACCCACTCGTGCCGCCGATCCCGCCGGCACAGAGGTGGTTCAAACCACGGCGGCGGGACTTCGGCCCATCCGGGCCGGAGAATAACGGCAGCACAGAAACCCGTAGCCTCCCGCCGGCCCCCGCCATTCTCCGAGGCGGGCGGCGGGATTGGCGGCACGCCGACATTTTGCGAGTGGGAGAATCCTGGACTTGGCGGGGGTGGGATTTTCGGCGGCCCCGGGTGATTCTCCAACCCTGCTGGGAATCGGAGAATTTCGACCAGACTCCTCTTTGGACGAGATTGGACTGAGGGGTTTTGGCTCCTTTTCAGGCTATAAATTAAACCTGGAAAAGAGTGAATATTTTCCTGTTAATCCCCAGAGGGGTGTCAATCTGGAGGTATTGCTTTTTCCCCTTGCCAGAGTTAGCTTCCAGTATCTGGGTAGCCAAGTGGCCCATGATTGGCCTAGGCTTCATAAATTGAACTATATAATTGAACTATGCCTGGTGGGCATGGCGATGTCCGATTTGCAGAGGTGGGATAATCTCCCATTGGCCCTGGTGGACAATCAAGATTAATATTCCGCCAAGTTTCTTATTTCCGTTTCAATGCCTCTCTGTTTTCCTCGCTTAACTGTTCTTTGTGAGGCTGAGCAAGCTAGTAAATTCTTTCATATTGGCGGCTAAGGCACCAGGAATCCGTAGGGCGTACCTTCAGAGGGGCCGGCTGTCTGGGAGCTTTGCATTACCCAACTTTATCCTGTATTATTGGGCAGCCAATGCGGAGATGGTGCTGGATTGGTGTGAGAGTCGAATACCATCTGGGGGAGAATGGAGGCAAGTCTGTATAAGGGACCGAGCTTATGGACTCTGGTGACGGCGCCTCTCCTGTTCTCCCCAATGAAGTATATCTCGAATCCGATGGGGATTTCTACTCTGAAGAAAGGAAGGGGCTAAAGTGCTTGAGGGACATGTTTATGGAAGGACAGTTTGCCAGGCGGGAGGTGTTTCCGGCGAAATTCCAATTATCGGGGTACACCTGTTCCGATACTTTCATGTGAACGATTTGGTTCGTGGAGCTTCCTTACTTTCCCTGTCGCATCCCAACCCTCCCTGCGGGGGGGAATCTTATTGTCGCTGACACCTGGAGGGGGGGAGCATCGCGAATATTTATGGGCGGATCATTTCAAATGAATCTACGCCGTTGAATCGGGTTAAAGCACAATGGGAGGAGGATTTGGGGCCCATTCCAGATGAGGATATGTAGAATGAGGCCCTTTGTAGGGTGAATTCCACCTCCTCCTGCGCACAGCTCAGCCTGATCCAGCTTAAGGTGGTACACAGGGTGCACCTGACTAAAATTAGGTTGAGCGGGTTTTTTGCAGAAGTGGAGGACAGGTGTGAGTAGTGCACTTGTGGGCCTGCTGATCCCACTCACATCTTCTGGTAAGCTTTTGGGTCTCCGTCTTTTGCACCATGTCAGCAGTTCTCAGTGATATAGCCAGAGGGTCTATCGCCAGGGCGGGCAATTTATCTGGAGTCTTGTCCGTTGGTGGCCATGTTTGGGGTATCGGACTCGCTGGGATGCAGACCGGGGTGAAGGCAGATTCTCTTGCCTTTGCCACGCCGATAGCCCGGAGGATGGTTCTGCTACGAAGGAGAGCTTCCGCTTCGCCGAATACCTCAGCCTGGTTGGGTGACCTTATGGAGTTCTTATACCAGGAAAAGGTCAAGTACACCGTTAGGGGGTCGGTGGAGGGGTTCCACCTGAGGTGGCAGCCATTTATCTATACTTCAAAGGATTAATTATTATAAGCTGTTGGGGGATGGTTAGGGTATAGTAGTGGCCAAGGGGGCGGGGGTTATAAGTGTGGTTGAATGTGGGTTTTTTGTGTTACTGAGCCGTGTTTGTTATCTATGGAAAATCTTCAATAAAATATTTTATTTAAAAAATGGAGAGGCAGGCACTGACAGTAATCTGATCTGTTATATTCTGCATCAGCTGAAGTTCAATTTCCTGATGAAATGGAGACCGTGGGTGGAATTTAATGAAAGTGGGATTTGTGCAGGAGAGAGTAAGTCTGAGGGCAGAAACCAACAGCAGAGTTAAACAGCCACGGGGGAGGCAGTGATGGGGTGAACCCGCGAGAGGGCCAATGATACAGGCTGAGGGGCACACATCAGCACGTGAAATCTAGGGCCAGTGAAAGGGCTAAAATTAGAACCATGACGATCACAACCCAATATTTTTGGACACATGAGCATTGGAGGAGCAATGCCAAGGGAGGTGTCTGCAGGCACCATTATCAGGATCTACAAAAGGACCGGACCCCACCATTTGCCAGTCCCTGCACATCACTTCTGCTAATTGGTCAGCTGCCACATGATTGTGGTTGGATGCCCTCTTCTGACCCATTTGGGAATCTCACTGACTTCCCATTTCACTGGTGGAAATGAAATTCTGTCCAATATCAGCCAGGCAGTTCTCATTATAATGAAAATAGAGAATGCTGGATAAACTCAACAGATCTGGCAGCATCTGTGGAGAGAGAAACAGAGTTAATGTTTTGGATCTATAAAATCCTTCTACAGTCCTCACTCTTGTCTCCGCACTGCATTTAAATGTATAAAAATTGGCAAGTTATCCATCGTCACCTCTAGTCCCAACTATTCCAACGCACCCCAGGCGGGTCTCCCACATTCCAACCACCGTAAACATCAGGTCATTAAAAACGTTGCTGCCCATGTCTAATCACACATCCCCTTCCCAGTCACCACTGCGCTCACTGACCTGTGCCAGCTCCTAGTCAAGCAATCTCTTGACGCGGGTCCCTCTGGCGGAACGGGAAGTCAGCTGCATTCCCGAGTGAGCTGGGAGGGGCCAGCAGCCAGCCAATAAGGGAAACAGTCTGCAGAAACTGTCCAATTATGTGGTGGAGGCCGGCCCTTTTGTGGCTCCTTTCTGTCCGGTTATTGATGCCTCTGGTGCCTGTAGACACCTCCCTTGGTGTTGCCCCTCCACCGCTCATTTATCCAATTTTCATCCTTGCTATCAAACCCCTCCATGGCCTTGCCCCTCTCTGACTCTGTGATCTCCATTCCCACAATTTTTCGAGATATTTGCACTCCTTTAATTCCGACCTCTTGCCAATCATAATCGCTCCATCGTTGGAAGCTGTTCCTTCAGTTGCCTGGGCCCCCAGGCTGGGGAATTTCCTCCTTACACCACTCCATCTCTCTACCCCACTTTCCTCCTTTAGAGATATTTCTTATGACCTACCTCTTTTACTAAGCTTTTGGTCATCTGACCTAATGGGTGGGATTTTCCATCACTCCCCCGGCATGTTCCCCCGGCTGTACATGAGACGGGGGGGCATAGGGGGAGGGGCATTGTTGTTGTGACGTCAGGAAAACCCAGAAGACTGGCTTTCCTGAGTGCCCTGCAGAATTTTATTGCCAAATTTAAATGGAGTTGCTGCCCATTGTCAGCTTGGCCTCAGCGAGATAAAGATGCAGCCCGGTGATATGCACAGGTCATTATAGAGGGTGAAAACGAGATTAACCAGAACAGTAAGAGGACAAGGAACATCAGCTCTGTGCAGAAACTCGAGAAGCTGGGATTTTCTCCATAAAGGGAGAGATAATTAAGGGAGTATTTATAGAATAATTAAGGAAAAATTGTTTCCACTGGCGAGAGAGTTGGGAATCAGAAGACACAGATTTAATGTGATTGGCAAATGAACCAGAAGCAAGATAGATAAGGAGATTTAATTTTACACAGGGAGTGGGCATGGCCTGGAATGCGCTGCCTGAAAGGATTAAGAAAAAAAGGAAGCAGACTCAATGGTAACTTTCAAATAATTGGATAAATACTTGAGAAAGATAAGGGTAACAATTTAATGGAAAAATGTGTAAATGCCATTTTGGGCACGATTGGCAGGGTGTTGCTCGACGGCCGCGTTGGCGAGATCGCAGCCTGTGCTTAACGGCACTTAAGTGTTGAAAATGAGCCCCAACAAGCTTCTCACCATTACCGGCTGTCTCCCCATCTGATTCAACAGACTCGGGCCTCAGCGTCTCGGAGCTACTTTTAAATTCTCCCTCACCACTTACTCCCAGTCAACACACAAGCATGGCAGTGCGGAAACCTGTTTCTCTCTTTGGGGATGCCGACTTTGCCAGGCTTCACCACGCTGTCGATGCGAGATGGGACATCCTGTTTATCCGAGGGGGTAGGAGGCCCAGCAGCAGGGTCAACAATTCCACCTGGGAGCCAGTGGCAGCGACTTTCAGTGCGGGCAACACGACAAGGCGGACCGCCATACAATGTCGGAAGAAGACCAACGGCCTCCACCGAGCTGCAAGGGTAAGTTACCACCTCTCTCCAGGCATCAGTTCCACCTGCCACCCCTCAAGGACATGAAACATAGGTTGGTCCTCACAGCGGCAGGATGATTTTCTTTGATTCAGGAGTCCTGTGCATCCCTTCTGGTTTTTTTAATGGTGCCACTTAATGCCAAGAGGAAGAAATAGAAACCGTGTTCTCCAACTGTGAAGAAGAACCAAAAGCGCACATCCGACAACAACGGAGAGACTACACGACACAATGGCGAGGTCAGTTCTGTTTTATTAAATTTACATTCCATCACCTAATTCCGGTCCAAGGATCAATTGAGGCTCCAATAAACTAGGTACAAGCTTGGGTTCCTTTGTAACGGCATCGGGTGGGGGGGGGGGAAACTGCTGGTTTGGTTGACAATACAGGAAGACAAAAAATGTTGCACATCTACAACCAGTTAGAATACTTCGACAAATCACCAATGCCTTGAACTCACAATGTGTGATATTGGCGGAGACCATGTCAAGAGTGCGAAAATCTTTGCTATTATTACAAAAGCTTTAATCGTTAACAGTTGAATTAAAAACACCAAAGAAAATTCATACAATGTTCTTTTATCAATAATCCACAGCATGATTTCATTTAAAAGATGATGGTCCTGGTTTCTATTTGGCTCACACACTGTGATATTCCAACCCCTCCCACCCCCGTTCTGTTAAACACCACATGCGGCTTCAGAAAATTGTGACCCGTGGTTTACAACGGGAAAGTGGGAATAATTAAGTGTTATTTTGGAGGTCGCAGGATGTGGATTGTCCACAGTAATATTTCACACAGGGAAAATGACTGAGGGCCGATTTCTCCGGCCCCATCCCAGCAGGGGAAGGCCCAGGAAATACAGCAAGCTGTTCGGCGGGCCGAGAAATCCCGCTGGCGGGAGGGACCCTAAAACTCTGCCCGTAGTCCACCTGTGAATAGTTTCTTGCTTTGATCCTGTACCTGAAGGATTATGCAGACCTCCCGCCCCCGAGGGATTGTATTCACTATTCTGCCTCAAACTGAAAATATGTAAGACTGTCAGGTTTCCTGAAATTTATTCAGAGAGTATAATACACAGGTATTTTGTAACTGCGTTTCACAATAGCCTGCCCCAGGGTTTCAAAGACAGGTCACTGCTCTACATGTTAATTATACATAGTCAAGATTACTGCCATCTGTTTTGAAACGGAAGATTGGTTTTGAGTCTTCAATGAATTAAGCATAAGAGGGAAGAAGTGGTTTTGAGAAATGCATAATGGAATATATAAATACTGGTTCCGGCAGGGAAAGAAGGCAGCTATTTATATCGTGGAGACTCCATTTGCTATTTGAGCAAAAGCAGGAGAAAGCTAACTTTCACTAGGGTACAAAGGTTTTACTTTTCAGTTAATACAGTACTTTGCTTGCTCGTGACCTCTTATAACTCCTTAAACAAGCTCCAAGTATATAGAATGATACTGGAACCAAGGCAGATGGTGAGTGATAAGGTACAGGTCATCCAGGATCTCACTGAACCTGAGGGGCTGAATGGCCTCTTCCCCATTTCCGATGTTCCCAAGTCAGTTTTGATTTGTCTTGCTAGCCAAGGGTTCTGTAACAGGTTCCTTCAGCAAATCCTTTCCTCCGCCTCACTCACCGCTGACCCAATGTCAACCCGCAGAACACGGATTTGGATTGGCTAGATGACAACACCTCTAAAACTAATTTTGAACCAATTAGGAGCCAGATTTTACTCTGCGAGGGCGGGGAAGTTTGTCCCAATTGAAAAAGTGGAAGTGGGAAGTGAGCAGAGGTAAGGAAAAGATCTTTGAAGTTAATTGAAGAAATGAGACCAAGAGATGAAACAGACAAAGAAGTTCAAATAATGGAAAATGGGTTGGAGGGGGGATGGAAGTGGCAATCAGGCAAGCTGCATTAAAGTAGCCAAAACAATTTTGTCTGTTTTGAGTTTGGGTTAGATATTGCAATAAAAGCTATTCCAGATGTTTGGATACATTACATACAATAAGACTTGGGTTCATTCAATGTCATTGTCCACAATCAGGAAACCACCCCAAAGAAAAGTAAGCGCAGGAAAAGATTCAGCTGCCATAGCTCCAGGGTAGGAAAGCTCTAGTTTGTGGCAAGACTTTGCTCAGCAAAGTACTCTGAACGATCTTGCAGATCAGTTTAAGTGCCTCAGCGAGCCCCGCTTGACAGTTTTATACCAGATTACTGGCCTGAACCCGACTAGAAAATCCGAGGCTTGGTAAATATCTTTTTCATTCTTCATGGGATGTGGGAATCAGCGGGCTGGCCACCATTTATTGCTCGTCCCTAATTGCCTTTGAGGGGGGTATTTAAGAGTCAACCACATTGCTGTGGATCTGGAGTGACATGTAGGCCAGACCGGGTAAGGGTGGCAGATTTTCTCCCCAAAAGGAAGTGAACGAGAAAGTTTTTTGTATGACAGTGGTCACCATTTCGCTTTTAATTCCAGATTTTTATTCAAATTTCAGCCTCTGCCGGGGTCTCTGGATTATTACTCCAGTGACAATATCACAGCACCACTGCCTATCCTGTAAAGGTGACAAAGTCATGGTCAAATACTGAAATTATCTAGGAGTGATCTCAAAGCCCCAGGAGGTTGTCTTGCTGGGAGCTCAAGTACGTATCTGTGATTTGGAACGTGTGGATTGAGAACATGAAAAGGCCCGAACCCATTTCCCGTCTTGTTGTGGGTTGGTGTTTGGAATACAAGGCAATGAGAGCTGGAGTTGGACCATAGTTTGCTGTGAAGGGGTTGTACTGATTTCAAATGACGCTGAGTCTGGTTCTATTCAGTGGATATTGTTCAGTTGCCGTAGAGATATAAATTTATCGTTTCATCTGGTGCCTTCCGGCCACTTGCAGCGGCACTGCACAATGCAGAAATAGATCCAATCAAATTTCCTGATGAGAAGCCTTTGGATTCCCAGTCACCTAGTAGCTGAACCAATGAAGTTGCTCTCTTTGTAACACTGTCCATGATTGGCTGAAAGTGAGACTAGGAGGATAAAGGCTTCTCTCGAGGGCAAAGGGAGAGGAGGGGTATTGTCGCAACACTTCTGTCTTCCATTCACTTCAACGCATCAAGAGCAGCACAAACTTGAGCAAACACCTCGTCCACTGTACCCTCTGCGTTTATCTAATGAATGAAAAGAAAAGTAAATCAAAATGAATACCATACTGTTAATTAAAAAACCATTTCCTCCCATTCTGCCCTCGCTCCCTTCGTGCTCCTCTCTCTCTAAAGCACATGCCCACAGGTCCATGCTGGTCCAACTCAGAATAAATGTGGCCATTCTTGAATGGGTGAAGTGGACGGTGAGGACCAGAAGGCTGTGTGGGGCAGCACATTCAGGCCCAATCCTGTCCCAACACACACCCTTTCCAAAAGGAAAAGTGATCAGAAGAAGGCGTCTGGGTGACTTTTCCTCTCCAGAGCCCAAAAAGGGCCGAGGTTCATTTTATCAGTCCTGACTTATCACTAAACTCAGCGTAGCTACAAATCTGGCACTTGCCTTATTTTTTTAAAACGTTGTTCCAATTAAGTGGCAATTTAGCGTGGCCCATCCACCCTACCCTGCCCATCTTAGGGCTGTGGGTATGAGACCCACGCAGGCACAGGGAGAATGTACAAACTCCATTTGGACAGTAATCTGGGGCATGGACCGAACCCAGTTCCTCGGTTATGTAGGCAGCAGTGCTAACCACTGCGCCACCGTGCTACCCTCGTCCCTTATTTTCTTTTTAAAAAATAAATTTAGAGTACCCAATTATTTTTTCAAATTAAGGGGCAATTTAGCATGGCCAATCCACCTACCCTGCACATCTTTTGGGTTGTGGGGGTGAAACCCACGCAGACACGGGGAGAATGTGCAAACTCCACACGGACAGTGACCCAGGGCCAGGATTCGTTCCTTATTTCTAGTGACTGAATGGAGATAGGCTTGCTTTTGGCAATATGCCTTGTGTGGGTAGAATAGCTTTGGGGCCGATCAGTTAGCACTGAGAGGAGGACGGGAGCAATGTCCCCCCTCCAAGGGCTGTGAATCTTTGGATTTCTCTACCCCAGGGGTTTGTGGATGCTCCATCGTTGGGTTCATTTAAGACTGCGATGGACAGATTTTCCGTGTCTTGGGCAATCAAGGGATATGGGAGTAAGTAGGAGAGTGGGTGTAGAGCTGAAGGTTAGTTATGAATGGAGGTACAAGGTCGATGGCCCATGTGGTCTGCTCCTGCTTCTTATGCTCTAATGTGCATCCTTGTTGTGTTTGGGTGCCAATGTCTCATCTGGTTTTAAAAGGTGTTGGCAGAGGAATTCAAGGAACTGTGTGATCTGTGGAATAAGTCCCTCTACTTTTCTGTCTTTGCTATTCCCTCACACCACTCTCTCACACACTCACTCACTCAGGAAGCCAGTGATCTACTCCCTGTTTACTTTGCAGTGCTGGTGATGGCAGATGCTTTGAACTGATGTTCGGAACTTACGATTTCACCCTGCTCCCCCAACAGCCAATCAAATAAGACACATCGACATAGTTGACAACCAATATTCTAACCTCTAGCCAATCATACCAGAGCTTGTTACTACTGCCTCCCCAGACCACTGTCGTTCCAATAGGATTTTGATGCTCGCCAAACTTACAGTAACAAAATGTTTGCAATGGATGGGGAAGATCTTGCAATGATCTCCCAAAGAAGAGCTGGGATTGAGCGATGGAACTAAAGATGAGCAATAGTGCAGTGACAACAGCTTTGTCAAAGAATATTTTTAGTAGCAGCAATGAATTGCATATTTCAACATGCTTTCACTTCCTTAGGCCTCTTTGCCACGTAGTCTAATATAGTGAGGCTCCTTTTTTTTACATTTTAGGGATTGGTTCTCCCACAACATCTTCTACTCACTTTTGACAAGGCCACGTATTGTCTCAGACGGAGTCTGCAACCGTGTCCTCGGTCAAATGGGCTGCCACAGAGTCCTAATGTCCATCTGATTAAAATCTCTCCCCTAGTGAAGAGCATTGGTGCATCACATGCCCCTGACTGCACCGCCAAGTGGCGAGTTTATGGATAACACTGCCCAAGGCCATCGGGTAGTTTTTATTTTTGATTGCCCATGGCAGCAGCTGTGAGGTTCAAAGGGCTTCCTCTGCCGCCACTGGACAGCTAAAACCAAGCTTAATCCAAAATCCAGATGTTCACAGATTACACAGGAATTCCCTTCATGTGGGTCCCGCGCTCATTTCAAATCCTATTTCAAGTAGTTCATTGATTTCCAGGGTCACCATAGAACAGCACACATGGAGCTAAGATTTCAAGAAAAACTCTCCCTTCAAGACATTGTTTGTTTCTGCTGCTACTTTAGAAAGTGTTGCCATATTATCTCTGTTTCAGGCCTCACCTTCCTGATGATACCCCTGGGTTGATAGAAGTTGATGACGGGCTCAGTTGCTTTGTAGTAGGTTTCCAGACGTTTTGTGATGGTTTCTTCGTTGTCATCGGATCGCCCGCTCGTCTTGCCCCGTCCCAGCAGCCGTTGGACCATGGTCTCTTTTCCAGCATCAACATACAAGAGCAGGGTAGGGGGGCCGATCTATTAGGACAGAGAGTGAACACAATCAACCAATTAGCTGAAGGACATTTCTCCGAGTGCAGCTCGGAATTCTCAATCTTTCTGTCTGGTTTTTCTTTCTCACTCTTATTTTTTTTAAACCCAAAGATTTATTTATAGCACTTAACCGGAATATACAAAGTACAGTAGTGGTCAAACGAGGTATACAAATTTAACCTTGTTCAATATGGTAAAATGATACTACTGAATCAAACTACTTTTTTAAACCACGTACAGGGTTTTTAAGCATATGTTACAATGAGTTCAAAAAGAAATTTACAAATTGAACCTGTCAGTTTTTGCTGGAATTGTTTTTGCACCGCAAACATTCTCAAAGTGACAAATTGTGGAGCTTGAAGAATGCAGGGAGGCCAGCGCACCGGCGTAAGCAGGACCCAGGGTTCAGAGGTCATAGAATTTACAGTGCAGAAAGGAGGCCATTGGGCCCATCGGGTCTGCACCAGCCCTTGGAAAGAGCACCCCACAAGCCCACACTTCCAACCCATCCCTGTAACGCAGTAACCCCACCCAACCTTTTTGGACACTAAGGGCAATTTAGCATGGCCAATCCACCTAACCTGCACATCTTTGGACTGTGGGAGGAAACTGGAGCACCCGGTGGAAACCCACGCACACACGGGGAGAATGTGCAGACTCCGCACAGACAGTGACCCAGCGGGGAATCGAACCTGGGACCCTAGAGCTGTGAAGCAACTGTGATAATCACGATGCTACCGTGCTACCACTACTGCCCATATTGTTGGTTGTCCCTGCAAGGACTGGATTTGGAGAGAGATACTGCTGTGGGCAGACTATTGTACATAGTTCAATAAAGTCTTGTTCCACTACTCAGGCTTCCTCAAGCTACTAAACTCACAGGGACTCTGATCTAATAATGAAGCTCATTTCCAGGAAAGACGTGGTAATCTAAAATTAGATCTCAATCTCCCAATTCAGTGAGGATGCAGACAACACATACAGGATTTTAATGAGTCACTCACCACCCCCTTCCCCATGATCAGCAACTCCATCTCTCCCTATTGAGTAGGTTGTACCCGTCTCCTCCTCCCCCCCCCCCCCCCACCCCGAACAAATATCTGAGCTAGTGTCCCTCATTCTTCTTTGAGCTGCCCCTTGCCAGGAGTTGGGCTTACGGTCTCTCGCACTTCCTAACTCTGGGGATTTATGTTAACTTGGATTTGCAGTTAGTCCGAGACAACCACAAGGCGGCTCTTTTTCATCCCTGTCTTGAGCATAAACAAAATAGGTTTGCAAACTTCATCCACCATCATTCCAGCTCCATCATGCTGCAGGTTTTTCGGAGTATTGTATAATTTAAAGCCACGGTCTTGCTTAAGTAGAATACTCCCCTTTTTTATTATTTGTGCAAGTTATGCCAGCTTGAGGGTGCATGAGAGACAAACTGCAGCTAAGGTGAAGCACAGCATCTATGCATCTGACCCAGAGTTCCACAGTGTAATCCTGTCAGGGCTGGCAACACTTACAAAGCTATTACTGGTTTCACACTACTGCTTTTTTAAAAAAAATATAATTTTTATTGGAATTTTTTACAGAAAATATAAAACATAACGACAAACAATGAAATGCAACAAAATAACCCATAATAACCGTACCACCCCCAGACCGTATCGACGCATGTATCACATCCCCCCACCCCCCCAACCCCAATGAGCAACAAAAGAACTTCAAAATAAATTTAAATTAAATAAACAAACATAGTCATCGTCCGCCCCCCCCCCCCACACCTTCCCCCCCCCCCCCCCGGGTTGCTGCTGCTACTGTCCCAGTACCCTATCGTCGAGCCACAAAGTCGAGAAAAGGTTGCCACCGCCTAAAGAACCCTTGTACCGACCCTCTCAGGGCGAATTTGACCTTCTCTAGCTTAATGAAACCCGCCATGTCATTGATCCAGGTCTCCACGCTTGGGGGCCTCGCATCCTTCCATTGTAGCAAGATCCTTCGCCGGGCTACTAGGGACGCAAAGGCCAGCACACCGGCCTCTTTCGCCTCCTGCACTCCCGGCTCCACCCCAACCCCAAAAATCGCGAGTCCCCAGCCTGGCTTGACCCTGGATCCTACCACCCTCGACACTGTCCTCGCCACCCCCTTCCAGAACTCCTCCAGCGCCGGGCATGCCCAGAACATATGGGCATGGTTCGCTGGACTCCCCGAGCACCTGACACACCTGTCTTCACCTCCAAAGAACCTACTCATCCTTGTCCCAGTCATGTGGGCCCGGTGCAGCACCTTGAATTGGATGAGGCTAAGCCGCGCACACGAGGAGGAAGAATTAACCCTCTCCAGGGCATCAGCCCATGTCCCGTCTTCGATCTGTTCCCCCAGTTCCCCCTCCCACTTAGCTTTCAGCTCCTCTACTGACGCCTCCTCTGCCTCCTGCATAACCTTGTAGATATCAGATATCTTCCCCTCTCCGACCCAGACCCCCGAAAGCACCCTGTCGCTCACCCCCCTCGCGGGAAGCGAAGGGAATCCCTCCACCTGCCGCCTAGCAAATGCCTTTACCTGCAGATACCTGAACATGTTCCCCGGGGGAGCCCAAATTTCTCCTCCAACTCCCCAGGCTCGCAAACCTCCCATCAATAAACAGGTCCCTCAGCTGTCTGATGCCCGCTCTGTACCAAACCCTGAAATCCCCCATCAATATTCCCGGGGACGAACCTATGGTTCCCCCTTAACGGAGCCTCCATCGAGCCCCCCACTTCTCCCCTATGTCGCCTCCACTGCCCCCAAGTCTTGAGGGTAGCCGCCACCACCGGACTCGTGGTATACCTCGTAGGAGGGAGCGGCCGCGGCGCCGTTACCAGGGCCCCCAGGCTTGTATCTCCACAGGACGCCCTCTCCATCCATTTCCATGCTGCCCCCTCCCCCTCCATTACCCACTTGCGCACCATCGACACATTGGCCGCCCAATAATACCCCGAGAGATTGGGTAACGCCAGCCCCCCCCCCCCCCCCCCCCCCATCTCTACCCCGCTCCAAGAAGACCCTCTTCACCCTCGGGGTCCCATGCGCCCAAACAAAGCTCATGATGCTGCTCGTAACCCTTCTAAAAAAGGCCCTAGGGATAAAGATGGGCAAACACTGAAAAAGGAACAAGAACCTCGGGAGAACCGTCATTTTGACGGACTGCACTCTACCCGCCAACGATAGCGGCACCATGTCCCACCATTTAAATTCCTCTTCCATCTGCTCCACCAGCCTGGTAAAAAAATTTTTTATTTTTTTTTTATAAATTTAGATTACCCAATTATTTTTTTCCAATTAAGGGGCAATTTAGCGTGGCCAATCCACCTACTCTGCACATTTTTGGGTTGTGGGGGCGAAACCCACGCAGACACGGGGAGAATGTGCAAACTCCACACGGACAGTGACCCAGAGCCGGGATCGAACCTGGGACCTCAGCGCCGTGAGGCGGTTGTGCTAACCACTAGGCCACCGTGCTGCCCTCAGCCTGGTAAAATTAAGCTTATGGACAGTCCCCCAACTCCTGGCCACCTGCACCCCCAGGTATCTGAAACTCTTCACTGCCCTCTTAAATGGGAGTCTCCCAATTCCCTCCTCCTGATCACCCGGGTGTACTACAAATACCTCACTCTTGCCTAAATTTAACTTATAGCCCGAGAAGCCCCCAAATTCTGCTAACAGCTCCATCACCCCCGGCATTCCCCCTTCTGGATCCGCCACATACAATAGCAGGTCGTCCGCATACAGCGATACACGATGTTCCTCCCCACCCCGCACCAGACCCCTCTATCTCCCTGACTCCCTCAACGCCATAGCCAAAGGTTCAATCGCCAGTGCAAAGAGCAAGGGGGACAGGGGCACCCCTGCCTGGTCCCACGGTAGAGCCTAAAGTACTCCGATCTCCTTCCATTTGTAACTACACTCGCCATCGGAGCCGCGTAGAGCAGCCTCACCCATTTGATGAATCCCTCTCCGAATCCGAACCGCTCCAGCACCTCCCACAGGTACCCCCACTCAACTCTATCAAACGCTTTCTCCGCATCCAGCGCCACCACTATCTCTGCCTCCCCCTCCACTGCCGGCATCATAATAACATTTAGCAGTCTCCGCACATTCGTGTTGAGCTGCCGTCCCTTGACAAATCCTGTCTGGTCCTCATGTATCACCTCTGGCACACATTCCTCTATCCTGGTGGCCAGGATCTTCGCCAGCAACTTAGCGTCAACATTGAGGAGCGAGATAGGCCTGTATGATCCACACTGCAAGGGGTCCTTAGCCCGCTTTAGGATCAGAGAGATCAGTGCCCGCGACATCGTCGGGGGCAAAGCCCCCCCCCTCCCATGCCTCATTGAAAGCTCGCACCAACAGGGGGCCCACCAGATCCGCATACTTTTTATAAAATTCCACCGGGAACCCGTCCGGCCCCGGCGCCTTACCTGACTGCATTTGTCCAATCCTCCTGACTAGCTCCTCCAACTCTATCGGCGCCACCAGCCCCTCTACCAGCCCCTCTTGAACCCTTGGGAAACATAGCCTGTTCATGAAGCTCTCCATCCCCCCTCTCCCCATCGGAGGTTCTGACCGGTACAGTTCCTCGTAGAAGTCCCTAAAGACCCCATTTACTTCTGCCCCCTTCTTCACTACATTCCCACCCCTATCCGTCACTCCACCAATTTCCCTAGCCGCATCTCGCCTGCGGAGCTGATGCGCCAACATCCTGCTCGCCTTCTCCCCATACTCATATACCGTGCCCTGCGACCTCCTCCACTGTGTCTCCGCCTTTCTGGTGGTCAACAAGTCAAATTTGGCCTGCAAACTGCGCCGTTCCCCCAGCAACCCCTCCTCCGGTGCCTCCGCGTATCTCCTGCCCACATCTAGGAGCTCTCCCACCAGTCTCTCCCTCTCCTTCCTCTCCCTCCTTTCCCTATGGGCCCGGATGGAGATCAGCTCTCCCCGGATCACTGCTTTCAGAGCCTCCCAGACCATCCCCACCCGGACCTCCCCCGTATCATTGGTATCAAGATACCCCTCAATACTTCCCCAGACCCTCCTACACACCTGCTCATCAGCCAGCAGCCCCACATCCAGGCGCCAGAGCGGGCGCTGGTCCCGCGCCTCCCCCATCTCCAGATCAACCCAGTGCGGAGCATGGTCTGAGATCGCTATGGCCGAATACTCTGCATCCTGCACCTTCGGGATCAATCCCCTGCTCAGGATGAAAAAATCTATTCGGGAATAGACCCTATGGACATGGGAGAAAAAGGAATACTCCCGCGCTCTCGGCCTCCCAAACCTCCAGGGATCCACCCCTCCCATCTGGTCCATAAACCCCCTCAGCACTCTGGCCGCCGCCGGTCTCCTACCCGTCCTTGAACTGGACCGGTCCAGTGGGGGATCCAGCACTGTATTAAAGTCTCCCCCCATGATCAGGCCCCCCGCCTCCAGGTCCGGAATGCGGCCCAACAAGCACCTCATGAAGCCGGCATCATCCCAATTCGGGGCATATACATTAACCAGCACCACCTTCTCTCCCTGCAGCCTACCCTTCACCATAATATATCTGCCCTCCTTGTCCGACACCACCTCAGCCGCCTCGAACACCACCCTCTTCCCCACCAGGATCGCCACCCCCCGGTTCTTCGCGTCCAATCCTGAGTGAAAAACCTGCCCCACCCACCCCTTCCTCAGACGAACCTGGTCCGCCACCTTCAAGTGGGTCTCCTGGAGCATAGCCACGTCCTCCTTCAGCCCCTTCAGATGAGAACATACCCTAGTTCTCTTAACCGGCCCATTCAGCCCCCTCACGTTCCAGGTAATCAGCCGAATCAGAGAGCAACCTCCCCTTCTCCCCTGCCGGCTAGCCATAGCTTATCGACTGCTCGCCCCAGGCCAGCTCGCCCCGCCTGACCCGTTCCCCATGGCGATAACGCCTCTCCTCTACCCCCCGGCCCACACCAGCTCCTTCCTGGCCATTCCAGCAGCAACCCGGTATCTCTCCTCCCCCCCCCCCAGGCTAGGACCCCTCCTAGCCGCGACGCACCCTCAATGGTACTTCCGTGAGTCAGCTGACTTCTGCTGATCCGGCAGCTCCCGCCAAAACCCATCTCCTCCCGGCATGGGGTCATCCCCCTCTTGCCACACCTCCTTGGCAGCGCTTCAGCGCGGGAAAGAAAACCAGTAGAGGCCACGCCCCCACCTCCAGCTCCGCCCCCCCCTGCTCCGCAGCGCGGACAACCAGAGGAAAGCCCGCGCTTTCACACTGCCACACCCCACCCTTCCGACGCAGCTCCTCAAAATCCAGTTTCACCCCAACCCCCGGCCCGTACAGAAGAGAACATATAAAGCACATACCCCCAATGTTCCCCACATACCCCACACCCATACCCAACAGACAAACCCACCCGGAAACAGAGCAAAAAGAAAAGCAGCATTAAAAAAAACGTGTCAAAATTGAAGAACAGCAACAGCAAAAACAGCAACGGCCATAGTGTGTCCCCAGGCCCTAGTTCGAGTCCAGCTTCTCCGCCTGTACAAAGGCCCACGCCTCCTCTGGGGACTCGAAGTAGTGGTGCCGGTCCTTATATGTCACCCACAGACGCGCAGGCTGCAGCATTCCAAATCTGACCTGCTTGGCATGCAGCACCACCTTCGTCCGGTTGAACCCGGCCCTCCGCTTTGCCACCTCCGCACTCCAGTCCTGGTAGATTCGTACTACCGAATTCTCCCACTTGCTACTCCTCTCTTTCTTGGCCCAGCGCAGCACACACTCCTGGTCACTAAATCGATGGAACCGCACCAGCACCGCCCGCGGGGGTTCATTTGCCTTAGGCCTCCTGGCCAGCACTCTGTGAGCTCCCTCAAGCTCCAGGGGCAAATGGAAGGACCCCGCTCCCATCAACGAGCTCAACATCGTGGTCACGTACCACGGGAGATCCGACCCCTCTAGCCCCTCCGCCAGGCCCAGGATCCTCAAATTCTTTCGCCTCGTGCGAACGTCCAGCTCCTCCAAGCGGTCTTGCCACTTTTTGTGAAGTGCCTCGTGCAACTCCACTTTCCCCACGAGGACCACGGCCTCCTCCTCCCGCTCAGCGGCCTGCTGCTGCAACTCCCGGATAAACACCTCCTGAGCCGCCTGAGCTCCAAGCAGCTTGTTGGTAGTCGCATTCAGTGAGTCCAGCAACTCAGCCTTCAGCTCCGCAAAACAGCGCAGAAGAGCAGCTTGCTGCTCCTGCGCCCACTTCCACCAGTCCTCAGGTGTTCCGCCGGCCGCCATTTTGTCCTTCTTCCCCTGCTTTTCTTGTGGAGCTGCTGCAGCTTTTTCCTTTGCTCCACTCCGGGTGAGCACCATAAATTATGGGGAATGCTCCTCTAGACACCTTCCCCCACCGGGATTCGTCGATTTGGGGCCCTCAAATCAGCCCAAAAGTCCTTAAGTAGCGGGAGCTGCGGTGCGGCTTAGCTGCAACTGCAAAGCCGGTTTTCTGACCGCTCCACTCCTAGTCCAGGCCATCCACCGGTGGAGAATCTGAGAAGGAGTGTTCCCACACGGGGAAAAGTCCAAACAGCACCACTATGAGCCCTTAAAAGAACCCCAAAGTCCGAAAATAGTGGGAGCCACTGAACGTGCGGCTTAGCTCCGCATCACCGCTACCGGATGTCCGTCTCCGCTTCTTCAATGGCCTTGGATGAGATATTTTCACAGTTCTTACCTCTGCTGCTAGAATTCAGCTTTCATAAAGGCCCTCAGGTCAGCCTGAGACCTATAAGCTGGCCCTTCCCCCGCTAGCATGCTAGCAGAGGCTTTTGTTTGTTGCTGTTCAGACAAATCTTGCACTGTCTCTGAGGGTCTGATAACCAAGAAACATCCTATTCCTGGGGGAAAATACTCCTTGAACATTCACCCATGCCTTTTCATCGAAATTCCAACCCGTGCTGCCCAAAAAAGAGCTCTTTTCTGCAACCTTAGGCAGGAGCTGCCTCGTGTGTGCTCACTCACTTCATGATGCACACCGGAAGTCCTCACACTACTGCTTTGATGCACTTATGTGTTCAAGGGAGGGAGAATCACGAGTGCACTTGACCTCACGACTGTTTGCAAGTCTGTAATAGAAGTGCTTATTACAAGTCTGTGTCATTTTGCACAAAACCTGTTTACTTTCATGGCTGAATCGCTCTGCCCTCAGGCAAATGTATTCTTCCCAGCTCCACCCAGAGTTTCCATAATGCTAAGAATCAACTCACCGCCCAACCTAAGTTTCCCAATTATAATATTTGAAGGAGGTTGTGCTTTTATTACTGAAGAAGCACATAAGTTGAAATTCTGGAATCGACACTCGGCCTGCCAGAGATAGAAGGGGAGAGGAGAGAAAATATTTCAGGTTAACCCTTTACTGGTCGCTACCCATAACACCGACCTCTTTTCACTCAGTCCTGTCTTATGATTCTTTTTGAGAGAGATGGTTGAACCGGGCAACTGATCTGATCTCGCCCAAAGCCAAAGTGGTCTCCGATGAGCCTGACAGAGTAGCTTAATTTATTTGGCAAGAGCTGGCGCACCTTTGTTTAGTGTCCTTGCATGATTAACCCAGGTGGAAAACATCTATGTTAAAACTTCCATCAGCATTAAGTCAGGTCCCCTGCACTTTCAAGCTAACTGACCCTTAACAAGAGAACTTTACTGATGAATACACTCAGAGACGGAAACACAAAGGGCATGAGTGTTAATAATCCTTTGTAGCTTTGATTATTAAGTACAAAAGAAATTCACTGATTAAGATTGAAGATGAATCACAAAGACTCTGATCAACCCTGGAATAACTGTATAAAGACATCTTTTCTCAGGGTTTTGAAGGATTTGTTTTCTAGTTCCTTTGGTATTTAGTGTCCTATTGCTCAGTGAACAGGTTGATTAGTGGGGCTGGTCTTGGGCTATGGGATCGGCTCTTTCAGCAGCATCCAGCCCTGCTATGATATTGTCACTGACTGGCCTGATCGTGTCAATCTTCAGAACTGAATCAATAGCGCACAAATTACACACTACACTGTCACCCTAAGTCCAAACCATCTCTGAACTGCTTCAGAATTTACGTATGGTGTATTGCCGTTCATTAACACGGGGATTGAGTTTAAGAGCCGCGAGGTTTTGCTGCAGCTTTATAAAACCCTGGTTAGACCACACTTGGAATATTGTGTCCAGTTGTGGTCACCTCATTATAGGAAGGATGTGGATGCTTTGGAGAGGGTACAGAGGAGATTTACCAGGATGCTGCCTGGACTGGACATGTCTTATGAAGAAAGATTGAGGGAGCTAGGGCTTTTGTCACAGAAGCGAAGAAGGCAGAGAGGTGACTTGATAGACGTGTATAAGGTGATGAGAGGCATGGATAGAGTGGATAGCCAGAGACTTTTCCCCAGGGTGGAAATGGCTGTCATGAGGGGACATAATTTTAAGGTGATTGGAGGAAGGTATAGGGGAGATGTCAGAGGTAGGTTCTTTACACAGAGTGGTGGGTGTGTGGAATGCATTGCCAGCAAAGGTGGTGGAGATAAAGTTATTAGGGACATTTAAGCGACTCTTAGACGGGCACATGGACAGCAGTAAATTGAAGGGGTGTAGGTCAGGTTGATCTTAGATTAGGATAAATGGTCGGCACAACATGAAAATGAAATGAAAATCGCTTCTTGTCACAAGTAGGCTTCAAATGAAGTTACTGCGAAAAGCCCCTAGTCACCACATTCTGGTGCCTGTTCGGGGATGCTGGTACGGGAATTGAACCCGCGCTGCTGGCCTGCCTTGGTCTGCTTTCAAAGCCAGCGATTTAGTTCTAAACCATCCCCTCGTGGGCTCAAGGGCCTGTACTGTGCTGTACTGTTCTATGTTCTATTCCTCCGTCCAATCCCCAGGTCAAGGGGAAACTCTTCGGCCTCTTCCAAGTACAGATTGGAAACATAGAAAATAGCAGGAGGGGGCCATTCAGCCCTTTGAGTCTGCTCCGCCATTCAGTATGATCGTGGCTGATCCTGTATCTCCACACCACGCTCTCTCCACATCTTTGATGCCTTTATAAGGTAGAAATCTATTTCCTTCTTAAATATATTCCGTGATTTGGCCTCCACAGCCTACTGTGGTAGAGAATTCCACAGGTTCACCACCCTCAGAGTGAAGAGGTTTCTCCTCATCTCAGTTCTAAATGGCCGACTCTGTATCCTGAGACTGTGACCCCTTGTTCTTGAACCCCCCCCCCCCCCCCCCAGGAGAAGCAACGTCCCCGCATCCAGCCTCTCCCATCATCCATGCGACCTTCCCATGCAATCGCAGCAGGTGTAACACCTGCCCCTTTACCTCTTCCATGCTTATCATCCCAGGCCCAAAACACTCATTCCAGGTTAAGCAGCGTTTCACTTGCACCTCTTTCAATCTGGTCTATTGCATTCACTGCTCCCAATGTGGTCTCCTCTATATCGGAGAGACCAAACGCAGACTGGGTGATTGCTTTGCTGAGCATCTTCGGTCTGTGCGTATTCAGGACCCTAACCTTCCCATTGATTGCCATTTTAACACAAGACCCTGCTCCCATGCCCACATGTCTGTCCTTGGCCTGCTGCAATGTTCCAGCGAAGCTTAACGCAAACTGGAGGAACAACATCTTATCTTCCGGTTAGGCACACTACAGCCTTCCGGTCGCAACATCGAATTCAACAACTTCAGATGATCAGCTCTAACCCACCTCGACCCATTTGTTTTCATCCCATTTCATTTTAACTGTTTTTAACCATTTCTTTCTTTCATGTCTTTCTTTATATATGATGTGGAGATGCCAGCGTTGGACTGGGGTGAGCACAGTAAGAAGTCTTACAACACCAGGTTAAAGTCCAACAGGTTTGTTTCGAATCACTAGCTTTCGGAGCACTGATTCACCTGAGGAAGGCGCAGTGCTCCGAAAGCTAGTGATTCAAAACAAACTTGTTGGACTTTAACCTGGTGTTGTCAGACTTCTTACTTTCTTTACATTCACCCCTCCCCCCCCAATCTTATCCACCTTTCCTTACCCTTTCTCCCATTTGCTTCCCCCTTCCCCTCCCCCCTCATCTACATCTGTCACCGTTTACCCTCTGATGTTAGTTTCTCTGCAGTTTGGCCGTTCACACCTTTTGTTCTCTCTGGGGACTGCCATTGCCACTCTTTCCCCTTGCTTTCTGTGGCTATTAGCACCCCATTTCCCTGGGTTTCGGTGGCTATGACTCATCTTTCATTCTCACTCACAGTATAAATATTTCCCACTTTTTCTGACAAAGGGTCATCTGGACTCGAACCATTAGCTCTTTTCTCTCCCTACAGATGCATCCAGTATGCCAGTCCTGTCAGAATTTTGTCTGTTTCAATTAGAACCCCTCTAAATTCCAGTAAAAGAGGCCTAGTTGGTCCAACATCTCCTCATACGACAATCATGCCATCCCAGGAATCAGTCTGGTGAACATTTGCTGCACTCCCTTCTTTGGCAAGCATATATGCTTTCTTCGAAGAGGAAGCCAAAACTGCACACAGTACCTCCAACCGATGATCAGGCACCTCTGCAGTCCCATCAGCAGCAATCTCTCAACTGCTTTCCCCTTGCCACTAATTCCACTTGGATACAGCGGGTTACAGTTTAACAGGCCCTTCCCGTACCAGCCTTCCTGAACAGGCGCCGGAATGTGGCGACTAGGTGCTTTTCACAGTAACTTCATTGAAGCCTACTTGTGACAATAAGCGATTATTATATTGTTATTATCCAGTGGCCAAGCTGTTAATTCTTAGTCTGGATGCGGAGTGCCAGTGGGCTATTTGTCCAAGGGAGGCATCACAATAGAGCCGACCTCAGACGATAACAGAGAGGAGGAAACAGAGTATCTCTGGGAAAAGTCACAGTGATCTCTCATGACTAATTCAGTCTGGGAATGCAAGGCGACAAACACTTGGCTTCAAGCCAAGCAAAGAAGGAAGGTGAGAACTTGCATTTGTGTCGCACTTGCACAATCTCAGGCCATCCCAACAGTGTCTTGCGGCCAATTTAAGCATTTTTGTAGGTGTAGCCACCATTGTAGTGGCCACACAGGAAACACAGCAGTCAATTTGCATAAACTCTCACAAACAACAATGAGACAATGGCCCAGATTTTAAAGTTGTAATTATGGTGAAACAGCCAGCAGCCTTCATTGTTGCAATTGTGAAACTGACAGCAGCCTCTGGCATTCACACACCCACGGTCAGGCATGGAAATTCCAAAGTTCTGGTCAGGGTGCGGCTGTTAACTTTCTCAAAGATTGAGTTCTCTTGAATGCACTAGAATTAGGTTGAACTTCCATTTTTTGACAATCAGCGACGCTAAAAAAAAACTTTGAAAAAGTTAAGACTTGTTGAATAAGGTACAATTGGGTGTAAAACTAAATCATAATTTCTGCTGTAGAGACTTTCTGGCCCTGAAAAATATTTCTGTATCTGTGGGGCGTAAATTAGCTTCATTAAGAAGGGATCACACCATAGCTTTTTGATATTGTAAAAACGTCACTTTGTACACGGTTATATTTCAATTTCTACCTTAAACAAACGCCTGCGTGCAAATCTTTACTTCGCTCTCTGTAAAACGATTAATAAATGAAGGACAGGGCTGCACATGGCACAATGGTTAGCATTGTTACCTACGGCGCTGAGGAGACGGGTTGGAATTCCGGCCCTGGATGGAATGTGCAGGGTAGGTGGATTGGCCACGCTAAATTGCCCCTTAATTGGGAAAAAAATAATTGGGTACTCTTCAGAAAAAAAATCAGTCCCATTTGAAGGACAATCGGTGCATTTTACTTCCTGGTTGGCAACCTGTGAGAATATTTCAATGGGACTCGCTGTTTGATGAGGTCCATACAGTTGGAGCCGGAGCCAAATTAATGCGGGGACAGGGAAAATCCGTGGCACAGAGACTGCCCGCTCTTTATGGGCAGCTTTCTCACAGGTCAGTGGCATCACGTTACCACTCAAAGAAAAATTTGGGCCAATGACCAAATAGTGACGTTGCTCGAGGGTTAGATATTAGGCAGGACTCCGGGGAGAACTGCTCTGCTGTCCTCTGAATGATACTGTGGGATCATTTAGATTCAAAGAAGAGTCAGACAGTGTTTCAGGTGATCTGTCTCCATATGCACCCCCCCCCCCCCCCCCCCCCCCCAATGCCACAAAACCCTGTACCCGCTTCTCAAATTCTTCTCCTTGCTTCACTTCCCGGGGGTAGCCATCAATCAAGAAGCCCTTCGAGACGTCTGCCTTGGCAATCATGGCGTCCCTCAGCATTTCCAGGATAGTTTCCTGAGGAAACAAGATGGGTACAGAGGGTTTTCAATATACAGGAACTGCGGATTAAAAAAAAACAAAATACATGCTATTCACCTACAAGCTACACCATCAAACTATTAAACATAGAGAAATGGTAAGAAAGAGTGGCACAGCTCAATTAAAACAGAAATTATAAACTGTTTACACTGTGGCCTAAAAATGTGTGAGAGTGTGTGTACATGCGAGTGCGTTTGCATGTGAGAGTGTGTGAGTGAGTGTATGTTTCTGTGCAAGTGCGCGTTTCTGTGCCAGTGCATGTGTCTGCGAACGCGTGTATTTGCGAACCTGTGTGTATGGTGTGCTCGCACACATTGTCTGTGGTGTGTTTGTGTGTAGTGTGCAAATGTGTATGCATGTGATGGTGTGCGGTGTGCACATGTGCCTGTGTGTGCAGGGCCGGCTCAAGGCACCGGCAACTCGGGCTGTCGCCCGGGGCGCCATGTGCTCGGGGACGGCAGAGACTCGGGTCCCGCGCATGCGCAGTTGGGCCGGTGCCAACCAGCGCATGCGCGGTGGCCGCCCGCCCCCAGGGCGGCCCCCCGGCTCGGTCCGCCCCCCCCCGCGTCCGCCCCGCCCTCGGGTCCGCCCCCCGCCCCGCCCTCGGGTCCGCCCCCCCGCCCCGCCCTCGGGTCCGCCCGCCCCCCGCGTCCCCCCCCCCCCGCGTCCGCCCCCCCCCCTCGGGTCCGCCCCCCCTCGGCCCCCGCCCCCCCTCGGCCCCGCCCCTCCTCGGCCCCCCCCCTCGGGTCCGCCCCTCCTCGGCCCCGCCACCCCGCCCCCCCTCGGCCCCGCCCCCCCTCGGCCCCCCCCCCCCCCCTCGGCCCCCCCCCCCCCCCAAGGGCGCCGAAGTTCAGCTTGCCCGGGGCGCCAGCAACCCTAAAGCCGGCGCTGTGTGTGTGGTGAGTGAGGTATGTGATTGTGTGTTTTTAATAATAATCTTTATTGTCACAAGTAGGCTTACATTGCAATGAAGTTTCTGTGAAAAGCTCCTAGTCGCCACATTCCGGCGCCTGTTCGGGTACACAGAGGGAGAATTCAGAATGTCCAAATTACCTAACAGCACGTCTTTCTAATGGAGGAAACTGGAGCACCCAGAGGAAACCCAAGCAGACACGGGGAGAACGTACAGACTTCGCTCAGACAGTGACCCAGCTGGGAATTGAACCTGGGACCCTGGCGCTGTGAAGCCACATGTTTGTGTGTCTATGCACACATGTGTGGGTACAGTGTAAGTGGTGAGAGAGTGTGTGTGGTCTGTGTGTGTGGGTGGAGTGTGAGTGGTAATGTGTGGGTGGTGAGTGTGATGTGCTTGCGCGTGCGGTGTGTGTGATCTGTGCGCATGTTTATATGCGGTGTGTGTACGGGGGGAGTGTGTGTGGTATGTGATTGATGTGAGAGTATGGTGCGTGAGTGGTACATGAGTGTGGCCTGTGTTTGGGTATGTGCACACGTGTGTGTGTGTGTGTTTATTATCTGTGGCCAAAGCTCATTTGTCTTTTGGGCTTATATGATTTTTAAATTGATGAGCTCGGAGCTCAGCGAGATTACATTGAAACAGGTTCAATTTTGCCCCAGCTGTCACAGGCAGTAATGAGCACATTCTTGTGTTATGAGAATATTGGAGGCTGAGGTGGAATTTGGAGCAAGAACAGCGTACTGTTATCTCATCTATGTTAGGCACAATTATTTAAAACACGTTAACGTTGCAGCAGCTACGACAATGAGCGTTTTTATTATGTTTTTAATGGGGGGGTGGATCTGCTTTCAACGGCAGGAGGATCACCAGAGGACACCGATTTTAAGACAATTGTCAAAAAACAAGACGTAATGAGGGAAATGGGGGGAATTCTTTTTGCTTTTTAATTATGCTGTGAGTCATTGTGATCTGGAAGTGATTGCCCCAAAGGGTGATAGAAACAGATTCAACAGCAATTTTCCAATTAGATAAATACTTAAAAATAAAGAAAGCTTTAGGGGTGAGAAACAAAAAACGGTTGGGTACTGCTAAGTGGACAGCTCTGTCAAAAGGGATGGCAGAGGCATGATGGGCCAAATGGCCTCCTTCTGTTCTGGAAGGTTCTATGAAACAAATTCAAGGCATTTAACTGTAGGGTAGGCAAATGCAAACACTGTACGCAAAGAAGCTGCTCGCTTGACATCAGATGAAAAAGAGAACACCAAACACACAGTGAACAAACATATTGAGGGCTGGTTTAGCACAGTGGGCTAAAGAGCTGGCTTGCAATGCAGAACACAGCCAGCAGCGCAGGTTCAATTCCCATACCAGCCTCCACAAACAGGTGTTGGAATGTGGCGACTAGGGGCTTTTCACAGTAAATTCATTGAAGCCTACTCGTGACAATAAGTGATTAAGGGGCTTGTTTAGCACAGGGCTAAATCGCTGGCTTTTAAAGCAGACCAAGGCAGGGTAGCGGCACAGTTCAATTACTGTACCAGCTTCCCCGAACAGGCGCCGGAATGTGGCGACTAGAGGCTTTTCACAGTAACTTCATTTGAAACCTACTCGTGACAATAAGCGAATTTCATTTCATTTCATTTTTATCAATTAACTGAAGCCTCAGGCAGCTGAGCAAAGTGTTTCAGGTGCTAATGTGTAGGACAATGCAGAGTGCTTGCTGCGACTCTGCATAAATACATTCCGATAAAGGAAACAACACACTCAGCAGCAATCAATTAAAACTGACTTGTAAAAGCCGCTTGTACCTCAAAAGAAAATTCTCAGAGCCGGAGGGTCATTCATCTCAGAGTAAGGGGGTCGCCCATTTAGGACAGGGGTGAGCAGGAATTTCTTCTCTAAGAGGTAGTGAATCTGTGGAATTCTTTACCGCAGAGAGCTGTAGAACAGGGGTGCGCAACCTGCGGCCCGGGGCCACGTTCGGACTATCCGGATTCTGAGTGCAACCACAAGACATTTTGTTGATCGGTTCCCAAGCGCAGCGTTGCCACTTTCCCCTGATTTCTGTCCGCATAGGTTTTTTTCTTACCGGTATGACTGAAAAGATTTGCGCCTAAAGCGAAGACAGGTGAATGGAGGTGAGGTGCTGATTGTTCACAACATTGACTGTGAGAGCCGTGCGCGCACTCTGTGTCCAAGTGCAAATATTTATTTTGTGTTTGCCATTTGAAGTTGAAAAATGAAAATCGCTTATTGTCACGAGTAGGCTTCAATGAAGTTACTGTGAAAAGCCCCTAGTCGCCACATTCCGGCGCCTGTTTGGGGAGGCTGTTATGGGAATCGAACCGTGCTGCTGGCCTGCTTGGTCTGCTGTCGAAGCCAGCGATTTAGCCCTGTGCTAAACAGCCCCTGACACTTGATGACATTTCTATTAATACATAAACAATTAGCATTTTCTATTGCGCATCAAGAAATATTAGGTGTGTATTAAATGTATTTTTTTTAATAAACAATTTTATTGAGGTAGTTTTTGGCTTTATAAACAGTTACAGACATCATCAGAAAAGAAGCAAAAAAGGCAAAAATGTGCAAACATCCACATACTTTCAATACTTCCACCATAACATATTGCATAAGCCCGCTCCTCTCCCACCGGTACTACCCGCCATATTTTCCCTCCTACTCTACTCTACTCCCCTCCACCCCCCTGCTGACGCTCACTCTCCCGCAAAGAAGTCAATAAATGGTTGCCACCTCCGGGTGAACCCCTGCACAGATCCCCTCAAGGCAAACTTAATTTTTTCCATCCCCAGGAAACTCGACATGTCCGCAAGCCACCACTCAGTCTTCGGGGACTTCGAGTCCCTCCACGCCAATAATATTCGTCGCCGGGCTATCAGGGAAGCAAAGGCCAACACATCGGCCTCTTTCTCCCCCTGGACGCCCGGGTCTTCCGAAACCCCAAAAATTGCCACCCCTGGACTCATCACCACCCTTGTTTTTAGCACCTGGGACATGACCCCCACAAATCCCTCCCAGTAGCCCCTCAGCTCAGGGCATGCCCAGAACATGTGAACATGGTTCGCTGGTCCTCCCGCGCACCTAGCGCATTTGTCCTCTATCCCGAAAAATTTGCTCATCCGAGCCACCGTCATATGGGCCCGATGAACGACCTTAAATTGGATCAGCCCGAGCCTAGCACACGTCGCGGTCGAGTTTACCCTACTCAGGGCCTCTGCCCACAGCCCATCCTCCATTTCCCCGCCTAGCTCCTCCTCCCATTTAAGTTTCAGTTCCTCTGTCTGGGACCCTTCCTCCCTCATGAGCACCTTATAAATACCCGAGACTCTACCCTCCCCTTCGTCCCTCCCAGAGACTATTCTGTCTAGGATCCCCATTAGCGGGAGGCGCGGGAAAGATGGGACCTGTCTACGAACAAAGTCCCGCAACTGTAGGTATCTAAAATCATTTCCCCTTACCAACCCAAATTTCTCCTCCAAGCTCCTCAAACTCGCGAAGCTCCCTTCCAGGAACATATCACCCACCCTTCCCGCCCCTGCTCGCCGCCATACTCAGAACCCCCCATCCATTCTGCCGGGGGCAAACCGATGGTTGTCGCAGATTGGCGCCCAGACAGACGCCCCCATCTCCCCCACATGCCTCCTCCACTGGCCCCATATCCGCAGGGTCGCCACTACTACCGGGCTGATGGTGTACTTGGCCGGCGGCAGCGGTAGAGGAGCCGTGACCAGGGCTTCCAAACTGGAGCCCCTGCACGAAGCCGCCTCCACCCGCTCCCAAATAGACCCCGTACCCACCATCCACTTCCTTATCATAGCGATGTTGGCCGCCCAGTAATAATTGACCAGACTTGGCAAAGCCAGCCCTCCCTCGCTGCAGTTCCTCTCCAACATCGCCTTCTTCACCCGCGGAGACTTTCCCGCCCAGACAAAGCTCATGATCAGCCCGTTAACTCTTTTGAAGAAGGACTGTGGGATAAAGATCGGGAGGCACTGAAAAATAAACAAAAATCGAGGGAGGATTGTCATCTTTACAGTCTGCACCCTCCCTGCCAGCGACAGCGGGAGTGCATCCCATCTCCGAAACTCTCCCTTCATTTGCTCCACCACCCTGGCCAAATTTAACTTATGCAGCCTGCCCCAGTCTCGTGCCACCTGGATTCCCAAATACCGGAAATTTTCCTCAACTAGCCTAAACGGTAGCCCTCTCAATCTGTTCTCCTGGCCCCTTGCCTGGACCACAAACATTTCACTCTTGACCGTATTTAATTTGTATCCTGAGAACTGGCCGAACTCCCTCAGCATTCCCAGTATAGTTCCCATCCCGGCCACTGGGTCCGACACGTACAGGAGCAGGTCGTCTGCATAAAGAGAAACCCTGTGTTCAACCCCGCCCCTCACCATCCCCTTCCAACCCTCTGCGGCTCTCAGCGCAATCGCCAGCGGCTCTATGGTCAGCGCAAACAGCAGCGGGGAGAGCGGGCGGTCCCTCGGTACAACCTAAAGTACTCCGACACTTCTCTGTTGGTCCTGACGCTGGCCCTCGGGGCCTGATATAATAATTTGATCCAATCCACCAATCCCTCCCCGAACCCAAACCGTCCGAGCACCTCCCATAGATAGTCCCACTCCACCCGGTCAAAGGCCTTCTCGGCGTCCATTGCCACCACTACCTCCACCTCTCTACCCGCCGGGGGCATCATTATCACATTGAGCTATCTCCTCAGATTGGCCGCCAGCTGCCTACCTTTCACGAACCCCGTTTGATCCTCCCCAATCACCTCCGGTACACAGTCCTCCATTCTACCCGCCAGTACCTTTGCCAGGAGCTTGGCGTCTACATTAATCAGGGAGATTGGCCTGTAGGACCCGCACACCTCCGGGTCTTTACCCCGCTTCAATATCAGAGATATGGTGGCTTGTGACATTGTCGGTGGCAGGGTCCCTCTGTCCCTTGCCTCATTGAAAACCCTCGCCAAGACCGGGCCCACCAGCTCAGAGAACTTCCTATAAAACTCTACTGGGTATCTATCCGGCCCCGGGGACTTCCCCGACTGCATGCCCTTTAGGCCCCCCAATACCTCCTCTACTCTAATCGGGGCCCCCAGCTCTTCCACTCGCCCCCCCCCCCCCAACTGTTGGGAATGTTAACCCGTCCAGAAACCTTTTCATCCCCTCCGGTTCTTCCGGCGGCTCCGAAGTATACAGCTTACGATAGAAGTCCCGGAATACCCTATTCAATTCTGCCGGATCCTCCACTTTGCGCCCCCCCTCGTCCCTCACTCTACCTATTTCCCTGGCCGCCTCCCTCCTCCTGAGTTGCTGCGCTAACAGTCTGCTAGCCTTTTCCCCATACTCGTACACCACTCCCCTCGCCTTCCTAAGCTGTTCCACGGCCCTGCTCGTGGATAGTGCCCCCAGTTCCGCCTGTAGCCTCTGCCTCTCCCTGAGTAAAACCTCCCCCGGGGACTCCGCGTGCTCTTCATCTATCCGACCCATTTCCCTGACCAATCTATCCATCTCTGCCCGGTCTGCCTTGGCTCTGTGGGCCCCAATTGAAATCAGCTCCCCCCGCACTACTGCCTTTAGCGCCTCCCACACGGTCGCCGCTGAGACCTCCCCAGTGTCATTCACCTGCAGGTAATTTTTTATACATTTCCGAAGCCTCTCGCAGATCCCCTCCTCCGACAGCAGTCCCACATCTAGCCTCCATTGCGGGCGTTGATAACTCGCTCCCCCGAACTGCAGGTCCACCCAATGCGGGGCATGGTCTGAAATGGTAATTGCTGAGTATTCCGTGTTCTTTACCTCCCCCATACAGTCCCTGCTTATTACAAAGAAATCTATCCTGGAATATACTTTATGGACGTGCGAGTAAAACGAGTAGCCCCTTCCTGTTGGCTGTCCCTCTCTCCAGGGGTCCACTGCCCCCATTTGCTCCATAAACCCTTTCAGCTCCCTTGCCATTGCTGAGAGTCTACCCGTTCTGGGACACGACCGATCCAAAGTCGGGTCAAGGACCATGTTAAAGTCCCCTCCCATTATTAGCCTGCGAGAATCCAGGTCCGGGATCTTCCCCAGCACTCTTTTAATGAAGTCCACGTCATCCCAGTTCGGGGCATATATATTCACCAGCACCACTCTTCTCCCCTCCAGTCTGCCCCATACCATCAGGTATCTGCCCCCCCTGTCTGCGGATATGCCCTCTGCCTCAAATTGCACGCGCTTGTTGATCATGATTGCCACCCCTCTGGACTTCGAGTCCAAGTCCGAGTGGAAGACCTGGCTAATCCAGCCCTTCCTTAGCCTGGTCTGGTCTGACACTTTCAGATGGTATTAAATGTATTTAACCATATTCATGGGGTCAAGGTTAATGAACAGGCCTGATTTCAGTCTTGCCGCCCACTGAGATGAAGGAGGGCCACTCTTGTGGCCCACTCACTAGCCTAGGTTGCCCATCACTGTTGTAGAGGCTAGGTCGTTAGGTTCGTTCAAGGTTGGGATAGTCAGATTTTTAATTATTAATGGAATCCAGGGTGATGGGGATGAGTTGGGAAAGTGGAGTTGAGGATTATCATATCAGATCAGTCCTGAACTCGTTGAATGGCTGATCAAACTTGATGAGCCGATTGGCTTATTTCTGCCCCTATGGCTGTTCATGCCGGCGGATATTCTGGCCCCACGCCGGCGCATAGGTGTTCTGGCGACGAGGGTGCAGTTAACGGAATCAGTAAATGCCGCCAGTGGGCTGCTTCCATCGCCGAAAAACACACTTGAGATGATTGGGGAGTCACACACTTTAGCGACTGATTCTCACTGTAATTCAACTTACCAGAGGTACGAGACCCCCTCCCTCCATGATTTTATGGAAGGTCTTTCCTCTCTCTGACCCCGAATTGACCTCTGCCCTCAGCAGGTCACCGGTGGACAGGTGAGTGTAGCCATACTTGTGCACGATCTTCTCGCACTGCGTTCCCTTGCCAGATCCTGGGCCTCCTATTCATGGATGAAAGAAGACACGACGTTAGCAAAGCAATGCCTGGACACCCCCAGAAAAACCCACTAAACAGCTTCAGTATCGTGTTTTAGATACCTTTCAGCATCATTTTCATGTTGACAATTCAACATGTTTTTCAAAAGTATTTTCCCTGGCCAATTTCCACACTCCTGCCTTGTGGCCTTTCTTCATGGGTGGGCCCAGGCGGCGAGTGTTCATAGACCCCCCCATACGTGCACTTTTTAAGACAAGCCGATCTACGTGCTGACAGCATAATGCCTGACTGTGATGTCCCCATTGAGTGAAAAGTCTGATAATATTCACTATTAAGGCTCACGCGGGATAACTGACCTTCAGCAAGTACAATGACATCAGAGGACTTAGGATCAGGAGTCGGCCCTTCGAGCCTACTCCGCCCTTCAGTAAGATCATGGCTGACCAGGTTGTGGTTTCACTTTTCAGTCAGCCCTGAATAGTCCTTGACTCCCCTTCCTGCCCAAAATCCATCTGACTCTGCCTTAAATAAGACCAGCCTCCACTGCTGCAAGGGCAGCGAGTTGACACCGACAGCATTCCGACTTGGACATACACTCTTGACTGTCCGTAGGGCGGCCACTGACAGACCTGAAGAATTCCGGATGGGAAGCAATGTGAATGGGCTGTATGGCTGGGAGAAGAAAATTCACATGGAGAAACCTTGGTGAAAGGAATTGAAAATATATCAGATAAGCGACTAGATTAGCTAACAAATTAAGTCTGTGGCCCGAGGTGAACATTGGGAGGTACTGGTAATGGAGATTTCTGTGGCATTGAATTGTTAAGTGTGGAAGGAACTCTTTATCCACACTCTTGGGTAAATTAGACCATGGTTCTGTGGATAAAAAAATATCAGTTATGAAGCACAAAAAGAAGTTTCATATTCCCAGCATAAGGGCAAACCAAAGATGTAAATGAGAATTAATCATAAAATAAATTAAAGTAAATTGTGTCTGCTTGTTTGGGGATCAGGAGGAAGTGGGAGATCAGAGAGACTCTTGTTTCAAAGGAAAAATAATGGAGAATAAGCAGTCCGTTTCAAATAATAATAATCTTTATTATCACAAGTAGGCTTACATTAACACTGCAGTGAAGTTATTGTGACAATCCCCGAGTCGCCGCACTCCGGTGCCTGTTCGGGAGAATTCAGAATGTCCAATTCACCTAACAAGCACGTCTTTAGGGACTTGTGGGAGGAAACCGGAGCACCCGGAGGAAACCCACGCAGATACGGGGAGAACGTGCAGACTCCGCTCTGACAGTCACCCAACCCGGGAATCGAAGCTGAGACCCTGGTGCTGTGAAGCGACAGTGCTAACCACTGTGCTACCATGCCAACCACATGGGTATCTGACAGTGGCCAGAAGACCTGAAAACCAGACTCTCCAGCATAGAAACCGAAGAATGGTCCAATCGGCGCTGGGTTAAAATCCTGCAACGCCCGGCTGAACAGTACTTCAACCACATGGCTGGTTCAGGACGAAAACTCGGCACCGTCTCCTCAAAGTGCGCCGAGGGATGGCAATAAATGTCGGCTTGCCAACAGCGTCCCACAGAATGAGTAACAAAAATGGAACAATGCCACATGGTCAACGTAGCCCGAGGCTCCTCTGTGGCAAGGTGTCAGAGATCCGAGTGGAGTTTGTTGAGGGAATTTCAAATATTAAAGAAAAGGTTTGGAGGTAAATAAATCTATTGAGATCAAATCACAGAACTTGACTCAGCAAATGTGAAGAGGCAGCTGAAGTCACGGCTTCCAAGTGACAGAAATGATGGCTAGATGGTGGGGGGTGGGGGGGAGGGGGGGCTGACAGCTGCTCCCCTGGGTACTGGGATACGTAGAGTTAGACAGGAAAGCAAATGGGAATAGGACAAACTATAGCCTCCTGCCAACCACACCCCCTCCCCCATCACTTAACAAAATAATTACATGATAAATGAAGCCGACAGGTGCTCAGGGAAAGAGAATGAAATATTGCCCCCGGTGGGGGAGGGTGGTGAGCAGAGACGATGAGAAATAGTTGCAGTTTTTGATGTGACCAGCAGATGGCAGGGGTGTCGGAGAAAGAGGAAGGCAGCTGAAGAGAGTTACTCTAGGTGGCATCAGAGAGCGCAGGACAAACCAGCCACAGAGACAGCAGCAAGGAGGAATAAGCTTAAATAAAAGATGTGGCAACGAAAACCCAGGGCCGAACTTTGCTGCCGCTCCCACCAGCAGGATTTTCCAGTTCCTTCGAAGTCAATGGAATTTTAACGTTTCACCGCACGATACTGCTCTGCCCCCTCCCACTGAGACAAGACTACGAAATTCCACCTCTGGAGATGGAGAGATCTGTGTCTCGCCTACTGGGAGACGGGAGCTGCTTTTGATACCCCTTCCTAAAAACAATTTATACACTCCTGCTATTCCAAATTAAACTGAACTACAAAACAGATGCATTCAGAGCCCTTGGGCGGGATTCACCCCTTCCCGGCGGGGCGGGGGGTCCCGGCGGGATGGAGTGGCGGGAACCACTCCGGCCTCGGGCCGCCCCAAAGGTGCGGATAGGGGCCAAGCCCTAACATTGAGGGGCCCGCCCCAGAGTGGTTGGCACCCAGCCGGCTGGCGGGAACGGCCTTTGGCGCCATGCCAGCCGGGGCCGAAGGGACTTCGCCGGCCGGCAGAAGTCCGCGCGTGTGCCGGAGTGTCAGCGGCTGCTGACGTCATCCCCGCGCATGTGCAGGGGAGGGGGTCACTTCTGCCTCTGCCATGGTGTAGACCATGGCGAAGGCGGAAGGAAAAGAGTGCCCCCCACGGCACAGGCCTGCCCGCAGATCGGTGGGCCCCGATCGCGGGCCAGGCCACGTGGGGGCACCCCCCAGGGCCAGATTGCCCCGTGCTCCCCCCCAGGACGCCGGTGCCCGCTCACGCCGCCTGGTCCCGCTGGTAAGGTAGGTGGTTTAATCCAAGCCGGCGGGACCAGCATGACAGCGGCGGGACTTTGTCCCATCGCGGGCCAGAGAATCGCCTGGGGGGGGGGCTGCCGACTGGCGATGCGTGATTCCCACCCCCGCCGAATCTCCGTTGCCGGAGACTTAGGGACATGGCGGGGGTGGGATTGGCGCCGGCCCCTGGCGATTCTGCGACCCGGCGGGTTGTCGGAGAATCTCGCCCGTGGTGTCAGCACTGAGAGAGTGTTGCACTGTCAGAGATGCTGCCTTTTTTCAGCTTCACTGTATCGCACACTAACGTAGGATTCTCCGACCCCCCGTCGGGTGGGAGAATCGCCGAGGTCGGCGTGTATCCTGCCCCGGCCGTCCCCCCAATTCTCCCGCCCCCCAAAAATCAGTGCGGCATCAATCGCGCGCCGGCCTCGAAGAATGGCGGGGTCCGGAGTGACTCAATGAGCCCTGGGGTTGTCCGGATTCTATGGCCCACAATGGGCCTAAGTGCCACCCTGTCTATGCCGGTCCTGCCGGTGGGACCTAGCAGCACGTTAGGCCTCCAGGGTTCTTGGGGGCTGCGGGGGGATCTGGCTCCGGGAGGTGCCCTCACGGTGGCCTGGCCCGTGATCGGGGCTCACCAATCCGCAGGCGGGCCTGTGCCGTGGGGGTACTCTATTCCTTCCGCATGGGAGGCCGTGGTCATCCTCCATTCCCGGTGCGGATGTGACTCCATGTGCGCAGGCGCAGTGATGACGGCAGCACGCCCTGGCACACCCGCGCATGCGCCGACTCGCGCTGGCCAGCAGGGGCCCTTCGCCGCCGGTTGGCGTGGCGCAAGGCTCCTATCCTGCCAGCCAGTTGGGCGCCAAACACTCCGTGGCGGGCCTCGCCCCTGAACGGCCCAACGCCACATCGTCCCGCCGGGAACCCCAACCCGCCGGGTACGGGAGACCCCGCCCACTGTATCTCACACACTGAGGGAGGGTTACACTGTATCTCACTCACTGAGGGAGGGTTACACTGTATCTCACACACTGAGGGAGGGTTACACTGTATCTCACTCACTGAGGGAGGGTTACACTGTATCTCACTCACTGAGGGAGGGTTACACTGTATCTCACTCACTGAGGGAGGGTTACACTGTATCACACTCACTGAGGGAGGGTTACACTGTATCACATAAACTGAGGGAGGGTTACACTGTATCTCACTCACTGAGAGGGTTACACTGTATCTCACTCACTGAGGGAGGGTTACACTGTATCACACACACTGAGGGAGGTTTACACTGTCAGACACACTGAGGGAGGGTTACACTGTATCACACTCACTGAGGGAGGGTTACACTGTATCTCACTCACTGAGGGAGGGTTACACTGTATCACACACACTGAGGGAGGGTTACACTGTCAGACACACTGAGGGAGGGTTACACTGTATCACACTCACTGAGGGAGGGTTACACTGTATCTCACTCACTGAGAGAGGGTTACACTGTATGACACACACTGAGGGAGGGTTACACTGTATCTCACTCACTGAGGGAGGGTTACACTGTATCACACACACTGAGGGAAGGTTACACTGTATCTCACTCACTGAGGGAGGGTTACACTGTATCTCACACACTGAGGGAGGGTCACACTGTATCTCACACACTGAGGGAGGGTTACACTGTATCTCACTCACTGAGGGAGGGTTACACTGTATCACACTCACTGAGGGAGGGTTACACTGTATCTCACTCACTGAGGGAGGGTTACACTGTATCTCACTCACTGAGGGAGGGTTACACTGTATCACACTCACTGAGGGAGGGTTACACTGTATCACACACACTGAGGGAGGGTTACACTGTATCACACACACTGAGGGAGGGTTACACTGTATCACACACACTGAGGGAGGGTTACACTGTATCTCACTCACTGAGGGAGGGTTACACTGTATCACACACTGAGGGAGGGTTACACTGTATCACACACACTGAGGGAGGGTTACACTGTATCACACACACTGAGGGAGGGTTACACTGTATCACACTCACTGAGGGAGGGTTACACTGTATCACACACACTGAGGGAGGGTTACACTGTATCTCACTCACTGAGGGAGGGTTACACTGTATCTCACTCACTGAGGGAGGGTTACACTGTATCTCACACACTGAGAGAGGGTTACACTGTATCACACACACTGAGGGAGGGTTACACTGTATCTCACTCACTGAGGGAGGGTTACACTGTATCACATAAACTGAGGGAGGGTTACACTGTATCTCACTCACTGAGGGAGGGTTACACTGTATCTCACTCACTGAGGGAGGGTTACACTGTATCACACACACTGAGGGAGGGTTACACTGTATCACACACACTGAGGGAGGGTTACACTGTATCTCACACACTGAGGGAGGGTTACACTGTATCTCACACACTGAGGGAGGGTTACACTGTATCTCACTCACTGAGGGAGGGTTACACTGTATCACACTCACTGAGGGAGGGTTACACTGTATCACACACACTGAGGGAGGGTTACACTGTATCTCACTCACTGAGGGAGGGTTACACTGTATCACACACACTGAGGGAGGGTTACACTGTATCACACACACTGAGGGAGGGTTACACTGTATCTCACTCACTGAGGGAGGGTTACACTGTATCACACTCACTGAGGGAGGGTTACACTGTATCACACTCACTGAGGGAGGGTTACACTGTATCACATACACTGAGGGAGGGTTACACTGTATCTCACTCACTGAGGGAGGGTCACACTGTATCTCACACACTGAGGGAGGGTCACACTGTATCTCACACACTGAGGGAGGGTTACACTGTATCTCACTCACTGAGGGAGGGTTACACTGTATCACATAAACTGAGGGAGGGTTACACTGTATCACAAACACTTAGGGAGGGTTACACTGTATCTCACCCACTGAGGGAAGGTTACACTGTATCACACTCACTGAGGGAGGGTTACACTGTATCACACACTGAGGGAAGGTTACACTGTATCACACACACTGAGGGAGGGTTACACTGTATCACACACACTGAGGGAAGGTTACACTGTATCACACACACTGAGGGAGGGTTACACTGTATCTCACTCACTGAGGGAGGGTTACACTGTATCACACACACTGAGGGAGAGTTACACTGTATCTCACTCACTGAGGGAGGGTTACACTGTATCACACACACTGAGGGAAGGTTACACCGTATCTCACTCACTGAGGGAGGGTTACACTGTATCACACACACTGAGGGAGGGTTACACTGTATCTCACTCACTGAGGGAGGGTTACACTGTATCACACACACTGAGGGAGGGTTACACTGTATCACATACACTGAGGGAGGGTTACACTGTATCTCACTCACTGAGGGAGGGTTACACTGTATCACACTCACTGAGGGAGGGTTACACTGTATCTCACTCACTGAGGGAGGGTTACACTGTATCACACACTGAGGGAGGGTTACACTGTATCACACACACTGAGGGAGGGTTACACTGTATCACACTCACTGAGGGAGGGTTACACTGTATCACACTCACTGAGGGAGGGTTACACTGTATCACACTCACTGAGGGAGGGTTACACTGTATCACACACACTGAGGGAGGGTTACACTGTATCACACTCACTGAGGGAGGGTTACACTGTATCTCACTCACTGAGGGAAGGGTTACACTGTATCACACTCACTGAGGGAGGGTTACACTGTATCACACTCACTGAGGGAGGGTTACACTGTATCACACACACTGAGGGAGGGTTACACTGTATCACACTCACTGAGGGAGGGTTACACTGTATCTCACTCACTGAGGGAGG
Organism: Scyliorhinus canicula; assembly: GCF_902713615.1. Classification (NCBI taxonomy): domain Eukaryota; kingdom Metazoa; phylum Chordata; class Chondrichthyes; order Carcharhiniformes; family Scyliorhinidae; genus Scyliorhinus; species Scyliorhinus canicula. Next base: position 59,550,545 of record NC_052166.1, read on the forward strand.
GTTACACTGTATCACACACACTGAGGGAGGGTTACACTGTATCTCACTCACTGAGGGAGGGTTACACTGTATCTAACTCACTGAGGGAGGGTTACACTGTATCTCACTCACTGAGGGAGGGTTACACTGTATCACACACACTGAGGGAGGATTACACTGTATCTCACTCACTGAGGGAGGGTTACACTGTATCACACACACTGAGGGAGGGTTACACTGTATCACACACACTGAGGGAGGGTTACACTGTATCTCACTCACTGAGGGAAGGTTACACTGTATCACACTCACTGAGGGAGGGTTACACTGTATCACACACACTGAGGGAAGGTTACACTGTATCACATACACTGAGGGAGGGTTACACTGTATCTCACTCACTGAGGGAGGGTTACACTGTATCACACCACTGAGGAGGGTTACACTGTATCTCACTCACTGAGAGAGGGTTACACTGTATCTCACTCACTGAGGGAGGGTTACACTGTATCACACTCACTGAGGGAGGGTTACACTGTATCACATACACTGAGGGAGGGTTACACTGTATCTCACTCACTGAGGGAGGGTTACACTGTATCACACACACTGAGGGAGGGTTACACTGTATCACACTCACTGAGGGAGGGTTACACTGTATCACACACACTGAGGGAGGGTTACACTGTATCACACTCACTGAGGGAGGGTTACACTGTATCACACACACTGAGGGAGGGTTACACTGTATCACACACACTGAGGGAAGGTTACACTGTATCACACTCACTGAGGGAGGGTTACACTGTATCACATACACTGAGGGAGGGTTACACTGTATCTCACTCACTGAGGGAGGGTTACACTGTATCTCACTCACTGAGGGAGGGTTACACTGTATCTCACTCACTGAGGGAGGGTTACACTGTATCACACACACTGAGGGAGGGTTACACTGTATCACACTCACTGAGGGAGGGTTACACTGTATCACACTCACTGAGGGAGGGTTACACTGTATCACACTCACTGAGGGAGGGTTACACTGTATCACATACACTGAGGGAGGGTTACACTGTATCTCACTCACTGAGAGAGGGTTACACTGTATCACACTCACTGAGAGAGGGTTACACTGTATCACACTCACTGAGGGAGGTTACACTGTATCACATAAACTGAGGGAGGGTTACACTGTATCACACACACCTGAGGGAGGGTTACACTGTATCACACACACTGAGGGAAGGTTACACTGTATCACTCACTGAGGGAGGGTTTACCTGTATCATCACTCACTGAGGGAGGGTTACATGTATCACACTACACTGAGGGAGGTTACACTGTATCTCACTCACTGAGGGAGGGTTACACTGTATCCACTCAACTGAGGGAGGGTTACACTGTATCACATACATGAGGGAGGGTTACACTGTATCTCACTCACTGAGGAGGGTTACACTGTATCTACACACACTGAGGGAGGGTTACACTGTATCCACATCACTGAGGGAGGGTTACACTGTATCACACACACTGAGGGAGGGTTACACTGGTATCACACTCACTGAGGAGGGTTACACTGTATCACTACACTGAGGGAGGTTACACTGTATCTCACTCACTGAGGGAGGGTTACACTGGTATATCACTCACTGAGGGAGGGTTACACTGTAGTCCACACATCACTGAGGGAGGGTTACACTGTATCTCACTCACTGAGGGAGGGTTACACTGTATCACACACACTGAGGGAGGGTTACACTGTATCACACACACTGAGGGAGGGGGTTACCACTGTAATCACACACACTGAGGGAAGGGTTACACTGTATCTCACTCACTGAGGGAGGGTTACACTGTATCACACCACTGAGGGAGGGTTACACTGTAATCTCACTCACTGAGGGAGGTTACACTGTATCAACATCACTGAGGGAGGATTACACTGTATCTCACGCACTGAGGGAGGGTTACACTGTATCTCACTCACTGAGGGAGGGTTACACTGTATCACACACTGAGGGAAGGTTACACTGTATCACACACACTGAGGGAGGGTTACACTGTATCTCACTCACTGAGGGAGGGTTACACTGTATCACACACACTGAGGGAGGGTTACACTGTATCTCACTCACTGAGGGAGGGTTACACTGTATCTAACTCACTGAGGGAGGATTACACTGTATCTCACGCACTGAGGGAGGGTTACACTGTATCACACACACTGAGGGAGGGTTATGTGGTGTTGTGCGAAGCAAATAATGGCATGTTGGGAAAACTAGTCAAGTTTCTTGGTACAATGAAATTTAAACTGACTTTGCATAACCTAAGGCACAAATACAAGCAGAAAAGGGCAACTTGACCTACAAACTGGCTGGCTCTGTAAACTTGATAACACTAACTCGTCATAACCCAAAGCAGTCTAAATAAGACAAGATAGGCCAGAACCCGTCTCTTACCATTTTTAAACAAGTCTGTTCCGTTTCTTAAACATGCGATCAAAAGACAAGATAATGATATGAGACCCCGTCGTCAAAGGTCAGCATGGAGACGCCAGTTTTATGATATTACTTATGTTTTACTTTTGATCAAATTCCTGACCAGGCTGTATTCACGTTATATAATGTATAAATATCGGCCTATTTCTTTGTAATAGCGCAGACGTGGAAAGGAACCAGCAGTTTGTATTTGACTGCCTTCTGACTCCCAAGTTTCAGCCATTACTGCTAGCAGTTGTAGTTCGTAAATAAAGCTTTGTTTTGCTTACCTAACGAACCTTGTTGAATCTTTCTATCACAGTCCAGAAGCGGGGAAAATATTAACTACGACAGTTACACTGTATCATGTTTAGTGAGGGGGGGCTGTGGGTCAGAAATATAAAACACGAGCCCGGGTGGGATTCTCCCCTACCCGGCGGGGATGGAGTGGTGTGAATCACTCTGGCGTCGGGCCGCCCCGGAGTGGTTTGCCAGCCGGTGGGAAAGGGGCTTGGCGCCACACCAACCGGCGGCGAAGGGCCTCCGCCGGCCGCCGCGAGTTGCCGCATGCACGGGAGTGCCAGCGTGTGCTGGCATCATTCCCACGCATGCGTAGAGGGATTCGCTTCTGCACCAGGAATGGCGGACCGGTACACCCTCCGATGCAGAAGGATAGAGAGCCCCCACGGCACAGGCCCGCCTGCGGATCGGTGGGTCCCGATCACGGGCCAGGCCTCCGTGGGGGCACCTCCTGGGGCCAGATCCCCCCGTGCCCCCCCAAGAACCTCAGAGGCCGCCAGTGCCGCCAGGTCCCGCCAGTAAGGGACCTACTCCAATTTACGCCGCCGGGACTGGCAAAAGACGGGCGGGTCTTTGGCCCAATGCGAGCCGGAGAATTCGGGCAGCGCCGGGGCCCATTGAGTCGCGACGGACCCTGCCATTCTCCTAGGCAGGCGGCGCGACTCACACCGGGCCGATTTTTGGGGACCCGGAGAATTTGGAGGACGGCGGGGGCAGAATTCACGCCAACTCCCGGCGATTCTCCGACCCAGCGGGGGGGGGGGGGGGGGGGGGGGGGGGGGGGGGTCGGAGAATCCCGCCCAAGGAGTCCATTTAAGTTCCTTGGGCTGGCGCGAGATTGATCTTCAGATGTAGGGCTGGATTCACCCATTCTGCGGCTATGTCCGCAGGATCCATCAGGTCTTACGACCAAAATGTCGGCCACCCCCTACCCGCACCAATCCTCCGCCTGGTGGGGGACTAGCAGCCGTGCCGTCTAACATCCCCAGCTTTACCTGCGGATATAGCCTTAGAATGGCTGGGTCTGTGACTGCGCATGCGCATGGCGGCAGCCTGTAGCAGCCATGCTGTACAACGTGGCGCCAGCTCTTACTGGTTTCACACTACTGCTTTGATGCACATATGTGTTCAAGGGAGGGAGAATCACGAGTGCACTTGACCTCACGACTGTTTTCTAGCCTGTAATAGAAACGCTTATTACAAGTCTGTGTCGTTTTGCACAAAACCTGTTTACTTTCATGGCTGAATCGCTCCGCCCTCAGGCAAATGTATTCTTCCCAGCTCCACCCAGAGTTTCCATAATGCTAAGAATCAACTCACCGCTCAACCAAAGTTTCCCAATTAAAATATTTGAAGGAAGTTGTGCTTTTATTACTGAAGAAGCACATAAGTTGAAATTCTGGAATCTACACTCGGCCTGCCAAGTCCTGCCAAATACTGCCCCGCCCTGTAACACACCTCACCACCCCGGACCATCCCCCACCAGTCCCCCCAGCCCCTGCCGAAACTCCTCCTGCCAGCAGAATGGCCTCCCCGTTTGTCCTACGCCGGTGGGGACTCGGCCCATCGGGGGCGGAGCATCGGGTCCAGATCCCTCCGCGCCCCCCTGGAGGCTGCTCGCGCAGCCAGGTCCCGCCAACAAATACCTGATGTAACCTACGCCGGCGGGACTGGCCGAAAACGGGCACCGCTCGGCCCATCGCGGGCCGGAGAATTGACGGGGGGGGGGGGGGGGTGAGAGGCCGCTGCCAGCGGCCGCCGACTGGCGCGGCGCGATTCCCACCCCAGCCAAATCTCCGGCGCCGGAGAATTCGACAGCCGGCGGGGGCAGGATTCACGCTGCCCCCCTCCGCCGATTCTCAGACCCGGCGGGGGGTCGGAGAATCCCGCCCAGATACCCTTGTCTCTGTACCAACAGAAGGGAAAAGAAGGGAGGAGGTGGGGAGTGAGGGGAGAGGAGGGTGGTGGGGAGGGAGGGAGTCAGGGTGTTGGTGGAGGGGGGCCCAATAGGGCACTACCTGAACTATCTATGGAGGCAGAATAACAAAAGAACCTTCAATTATGATGTGCCAAGTTCTGGGAGTCCCGCAGAGGGGGCGAGAGGTGACACACTGTCAGGCTGTGCTAAACTGCCCCTTAATTGATAAAAAATAAAAACAAATATTTTTGATTATTTTCTGTACTAGTTATTGGCATTTTCATAATGTGTACCTGAAATCCCAATTTTTTAAAAACGTAATCATGGGATGTGAGCATAGGGCAGCACGGTAGCACAGTGCTTAGCACTGTTGCTTCACAGCTCCAGGGTCCCAGGTTCGATTCCCCGCTGGGTCTCTGTCTGTGCGGAGTCTGCACGATCTCCCCGTGTCTGCGTGGGTTTCCTCCGGGGGCTCCGGTTTCCACCCACAGTCCAAAGATGTGCAGGTTAGGTGGATTGGCCATGATAAATTGCCCTTTGTGTCCAAAAACGTTACATACATAGATACATATACATAGAACATACAGTGCAGAAGGAGGCCATTCGGCCCATCGAATCTGCACCGACACACTTAAGCCTTCACTTCCATCCTATCCCCATAACCCAATAACCCCTCCTAACCTTTTAGACACTAAGGGCAATTTATCAAGGCCAATCCACCTAACCTGCACGTCTTTGGGCTGTCGGAGGGAACCGGAGCACCCGGAGGAAACCCACGCAGACACGGGGAGAACGTGAAGACTCCGCACAGACAGTGACCCAGCGGGGAATCGAACCTGGGACCCTGGCGCTGTGAAGCCACAGTGTTGGGTGGGGGTTACTGGGTTGCAGGGTTAGGGTGGAGGTGTGGGCTTATTTGGGTGCTCTTTCCAAGGGCCAGTGCAGACTCGATGGGCCAAATAGCCTCCTTCTGCACTGTACATTCTGTGAAATCTGTGAAGTTAGGCTTAACATTTATTGCTCATCCCTTATCGTAAAAGGTGGTGATCAGCTGCATTTATTTTTTTTATTACTTTACCAGAGTTACAAAGGCACAGGGCGCAATTCTCCCCTCGGGAGACTATGGGCACAATTCTCCCCTCGGGAGACTAAGGGCCCGATTCTCCGCCCCCCACGACGGCCGGCAGCGATTCACAGCTGTTCGATGGGCCGAAGTCCCAGCCCTTTACGCTGTTTTTACGAACGGCAAACACACCTGGTCTGGCCATTCGTAAAAACGGCGGGAACAACTCGCTTTTTATAACCATGGCACCGATTGGCACGGCATTACCACGGCCGTGCCAAGGGTGCCATGGGCCCGCGATCGGTGGGCACCGATCGCGGGCAGCGGGCCCGATGCCCGCGCACTATTTGTCCTTCCGCCGCCCCGCAGTATCCATTCGCGGGGCGGCTGAGGGGCATCCCAGCCCGCGCATGCGCGGGTTTCGCGCAAATATGCGATGACGTCATCCGCGCATGCGCGGGTTGGAGTCTTCCAATCCGCGCATGCGCGGCTGACGTCATATGACGCGTCAGCCGGCGCTAACTCCGGCAAGCGGGCTTAACGAAATTCGTTAAGCCTGTGATGCCGGAGCTTGCGGCGTCGGGCTGCTAGCCCCGACCGGGGACTAGAATCGGTTCCCGGTCGGGAAGGGGTGCGCTGGCGTCAAACCCGCCCGTTTTGGGAGAATCGCGCCCTAAGTCCCGACGCTGCAGTCGGCGTCGGAAGCCGCTCCCAGCCCCCTATTCTCCCACCCCCGGGGGGCTAGGAGCCGCGCCGCGTCATTTACGCGTGCCGGGCCTTGGCGCCGTGTACAAGCGGCGCCGCGTAAATGACGTCAACTGCGCATGCGCGGTTTCCGTCCTCCCCGCGGCCGCCCCGCAAGAAGATGTCGGATGGATCTTGTGGGCCAGCGGAGGAAAGGAGGTCCTCCTTCAGGGACGCAGGCCCGCCGATCGGTGGGCACCGATCCCGGGCCAGACCCCTTTTGAGGCCCCCCCAGTGCAAGAACTCCCTTCCCCCAGGCCACCCCCCCAGCGTTCCCGCCGGCAGTGACCAGGTGTGGAAGGCGCCGGCGGGAACCTGTCGTATTGGGCACGCTGCTCGGCCCATTCGGGCCGGAGAATCGCCGCTCGCCCGTTACAAACGGCGAGCAGCGATTCTCCCAGCAGCCAGTCGTGAATCTTGCCACGCCGGTTTGGGGGGGGGGGGGGGGGGGGGGTGGGAGAATCACGTGCGGGTGCCGGGGCGGCGTGGTGGGACTCGCTCGGCGCCCCAGCGATTCTCCCACCTGGCGTGGGGGGGGGGGGGGGGGGGGGGGTGAATCCCGCCCAGGGTGTGGACAGGGGCAAACCCCCAATCCTGCCCCCCACCCCAATCCTGCCCCCCACCCCAATCCTGCCCCCCCCACCCACCCACCTGCTCCAAAAAACAACCCAAACTGAATCCCATTCACGGTCCCCACAAGAGAGACACACCAGGGGCGGGATTCTCCCCTACCCGGTGAGGCGGGGGTCCCGGCGTAGCGGAGTGGCGCTAACCATTCCGGCATTGGGCCTCCCCAAAGGTGCGGAATTCTCCGCACCCTTAGGGGCTAGGCCTGCGCCGGAGTGGCTCCCGTTCCGCCGACTGGCGCCAAAAGTGGCGTCAACGGCCTTTGCCGATATGCCGATCGGCGTCGGGGCTGGACGAAAAGCCTTCGCCGGTCGGCATGAGTCCGCGCACGCGGCAGAGCGTCAGGGGTGTCTCTTCCGCCTCCGCCATGGTGGAGGCCGTGGCAGTGGCAGAAGAAAAAGAGTGCCCCCACGGCATAGGCCCGCCCGCCGATCGGTGGGCCCCAATCGCGGGCCAGGCCACCGTGGGGGCACCCCCCGGGGTCCGATCGCCCCACGCCCCCTCCAGGACCCCGGGGGCCCGCTCGCGCCGCCAATCCCACCGGCACAGAGGTGGTTTAAACCACGTCGGCGGGAGAGGCCTGACAGTGGCGGGACTTCTGCCCATCGCGGGCCGGAGAATCGCCGCGGAGGGCACGCCGATCGACGTGGCGCGATTGCCCCTCCCGACGATTCCTGGATGGCGGAGAATTCCGGCCACTGCGGGGGCGGGATTTACGCCAACCCCGGGCGATTCCCTGACACTGCGGTGGGTCGGAGAATTCCGCCCCAGATCTACGTATCACATCTGGCCCCACGCTCATCCTAGCCAAAAGGCCGGGAAGCGTTGATCAGCCGCATTCTTGAACTGCTGCAGTCCATGTGGTGCAGGTACACCCAACGTGCAGGATTGCGGCCAGTGTCAGTGAAGGATTGATGATTTTGTTCCAATTCAGAATGACTTGTGGCTTGGGGGGAAACCTGCAGGTGGCGGTGTTCCCATGCATCTGCTGCACTTGTCCTTCTAGCTGACGGGTTTGGAAGGTGCTGTCGAAGGAGCCTTGGTGAGTTGGCTCAGTGCATCTTGTAGATGGTTCACATTTCAGCCACTGTGTGTCGTTGGCGGAGGGAGTGAATGCTGAAGGTGGTGGACAGGGTGCCAAGCAAGTAGCTGCTTTGTGGTGTTGAGCTTCTTGAATGTTTTTGGAGCTGCATCCAGGCGAATGGACAGTATTCCATCATATTCCTGACTTGTGCCTTGTAGATGGTGGATTCCTACCCTCTGACCTGCTCCTGTAGCCACAGTATTTATTTGGCTTGTCAGGTTCAGTTTCTGGTCAATGGTAACGCCCAGGTTGTTGATCGTGTGGGAGTCAGTGATGGGATGGTAATGGCATTGAACGTCCAAGGGGAGATGATTAGATTCTCTCTTGCTGCAGATGGTCTTTGCCTGGCTCATGTGTGGTGCGAATGTTACTTCCCACTTATCAGCATGGACTGTCCGAGGGGCTGCAAATGGTGCTGAACAGTGCGGTCATATCAGCAAACAGTAACCACTTCTGATCTTACGATGGAGGGAAGTTCATTGATGAATCAGCTGAAGACGATTGCGCCGAGGATACGATCCTGAGGAACTCCTGCAGCGATGTCCTGGTACTGAGATGATTGACTTCTAACAACCAGAACTGTCTTCCGGTGACGGCGGGCGGGAGGCAGCCGCACACTGGAGGGCTCCCGCTCGGGAATAGGAATTTCGGAGTTTTAACGCCCGGTCCCGGGGGCAACGGAGGCTGAAAAGGCTGTAAGAAGGCACAGGGAGGAGAAATGTCCAAGTTTGGGAGAAAAACGGCTGTGAAAAAGGGGGATAACGGACGTTCGCCGGTGAGTGGAAAAGTCAGCGCAGGAACTGTAAGGAAAGCGGAGGCTGGAGCAGCAGGGGAGGCCGCAGTCACTCACAGCAGAATAAATGACTAAGGTGATGGTTATGGAATTTGAAAAACAGTTCGCAAAACACATGGAAGCGATGAAGAAGGAGATGGGGGCGGTATTGAAAGTGCTGGTGGAGGAGATGATTGCCCCGGTGAGGGCGGCAGTATAAAGCTCAGCGGCGGAGGTGTGGGAGCAAGGTGAGACCCTGAAGGAAGTGGAAGAGGCATTATCGCAGCACAGTGATCAACTCACCTCAATGGGGAAGGAGATGCGGAGGATGATAGAGACTAACAAGGGTCTGCGAACCAAAATGGAAGACCTGGAAAACAGATCCAGGCGACAGAATTTGAGGATTGTGGGTCTGCCCGAAAGGGTGGAAGGCCCGAGGCCGACGGAGTATTTTGCCACAGTGTTGGCGAAGCTATTGGGGGAGGGGGAGGATCCCTCCCGATATGAACTGGATCGGGCTCATCGGTCGTGGAGGCCTGTCCCAAAGGCGAGTGAGCCGCCAAGAGTAGTAACTCTGTGTTTCCGTAGGTGGAGAGTGAAGGGGAAAGTCCTGTGCTGGGCAAAGCCGAAGCTGGTGGTACAGTGGGCTGGAGCTGGTATATGGATATATCAGGACGTTATGGTGGAGCTGGCGAGGAGGCGGGCTGCCTTCAGCCGGGTGAAGAAGGCACTGTACATCAGCAAGGTGCAGTGCGGCATTGTATATCCAGCTAAGTTGGGGTGACCTACAAATCCAAGGGCTTTTATTTTGGGACGGCGGAAGCAGTGGAGGAGTTTGCAAAGGCAGAAGGACTGTGGCAGAATTGAGAAATGGTCGTGTAACGATATAGCCTCATGTAACTTTATTTTTTCACTGCGTGTTGGTGTATGTACTAAATGAGTCGACGCTGTATATATTTGGACAAGGGAAGAGATGGGACTTTCACTCGCAATGGTGGTTCTTTGGGTGTGTATGCGGTTGTGTGCAAAAGGGGATTTCTTGGTTTTCCTGGGACCGGGCAAGGGGGAAGGAGACCCGGGCGAGGGCTTCCACGCTGGCCGGTATAAGCCGGCCAGTGAACGGGAATGAGGTGGGGGGAGGGACTGCAGCCATCGGAGCCTGGCAGAACAGGTTTCGGTGAGTCTAGCTGGGGTGAAAAGGGGGAAGGAACCGAGGTTGGGGGGAGGAGTTTACAAGAAGAAGTGGACGGGAAGAGTCTGGGAGGGGGGAATGTGGGGGGGGGTGTCTACAATTCATGGGTGTCATTCACGGTACTTGTTCGGAGATTGGATGGCATTGAATATTAGTGGGGGGGGGGGTTGCGGGGTGGCCTGTATATGTCAGTGGTGACCATAGGCGATTCCTGTTTCCTTTTTTTTCCACCTTGGGAGGGTTTGTTTTATTTGATGCTTATATTGTCAGGGGGGCCGTTGTTTGGGGGTTGGTGGGAGGATGGGATCGTTGTTGTTGATAAGGGGATTGACATTGTATTCGTTACCGTTTACTGGTGGGGTGTAAATTCTGAAGAAAATGTGAAAATGGAGAATAAAAATATTTATAAAACATAAACAACCAGAACCATCTTCCTTTGCACTCGGTATGTCTCCAACCAGCGGAGTATTTTCGCCCGGATTCCCATTAACTCCTGTTGTGCCAGGGTGCCTTGATGACACACTTGGTCAACTGTTGCCTTGCTGTCAAGGGCAGTCACTCTCACCTCTGGAGTCCAGCTCTTTTATCCATGTTTGAACCAAGGTTGCAATGAGGTCAGGAGCCAAGTGGTCACGACAGAACCCAAACTGAGCGTCAGTGAGCAGGTCATTGGTAAGTAAGTGCCCCTTGACAGCACTGTCGATGACACCTTCCATCACTTTGCTGATGTTTGAGGGTAGACCGAGGAGGTGGTAATTGGCCAGGTTGGATTTGTCCAGGTTTTTCCGTACAGGACACAGCTGGCCAATTTCCCACATTGCCGGGTAGATGTCAGTGTTGTAGCTGTACTGGAACAGCTCGGCCAGTGAAACGGATGGTTCTGGAACCAAGTCTTCAGCACCATGACTGGGATTGTCATATTTCTTGATACCACATGGAGGGAACTGAATTGGCTGAAAACTGGCATCTGGGATGATGGGGTCCTCAGGAGGAGGACTACGGTGAACTCAGCGATCGCTTTTAGATAAATGTTTATGCGTTTTTCCCTCTGCTTACACTGTATCACACCCAGTGAGGGAAGCTTACACTATGTCACACTAACTGTGGGGTGCGCAATGTTTAACTGCGTAGCCTCCTGCGTCGCGCTGGCTAACATTTATTACACGAACACCCTACCCCCTTAAACCTCACCATCTCGAAAGACCCACCTGCCCTGCAGCATGTGGGGAATCACGCGTTCAAATGCATTTCTTAAAAACGTTAAGTTCCGTCAGTTCAATTTTACTTCAAATATCAACTCATAGAACATAAATAAATTCTGTACTCACCAACAACAAAGATAATCTTGCAATCTTTCAGTTTGTCTGCTGGATTAAACAGAAAGTGGCCGTCAGAACCTGCCCATCATGGCTTATCTCAAGGTCAGAAATTGGACCTGGATGGGGGGAATCCCTTACAGTGCATTCCAACTCGTGTTCCCGCAATGAAAAACAAGCCCCCCCACCCCCTCTTCCCTCTCCCCCCAAAACAGTTTCATAAAAAACCCTGGTTTCTGACTCTCCCCGAAAGCCCGTTCCGAGTCTCGATTACATTCTACATGAGGAAGCCTCCAGATGCCTTCCCTTATCTCTCGCTTCTTAAACCTTTGTCCTGCTGTCCTACAGCGATAGTTTAAGCTTGCAACAATCTGCGTTAACCTTTTCCCCAGCGTCATAAACCAGTGTCTCTCCCCCCACCCCTAACCCCCCTCGCGCCACAGAGCTGCAAAGCCCACATTCCCACCGGCTCTCTCTTGTAAATCGTTCCTCCGGCACTCGAACCTCTCGAGACACCATTCCAGGGCTCTTGAACGGAGAAAGATGCTGGGCCGGGGCCTGAAGTAAACTGTTAGTAGCTGAAATCAGCCTTGGGGTCCCTCTCTGCCTTTAGGCTTTGGGAGAGCTATCCGGCGGGAAGGCTGCCTCGTCATTTCTCTGCTTACCTTTCCCAGCGATGCTCTGCACTTTAGTCGAGGAACTTGAGGAGCAGTTGACGCCCATATTTTACCCTTAATCCTGTTGCTCCGACCAAGGGAAATCTGGCCGGCACATAACCCTTCTGTTTAATCAGTGCAACTGTTTTGACTGTATGCAGCCACTGTTGAATCATGGGTTTCTATGGTTACAGTTGCTAGTCTTGGTATTTGGCCGGAAGTTGAGGCTGAACCACTAAGTATTGGAATTCGAACTCCCTGCTTCTCCCTCTGGGCCATCGCAGAATGGGAGGAGGAAAATGTCGGGACAGGGATCAGGCTAAGAATTCAAATGCATTGCAATCCGTTCTGATATTCTTGCACCAGCGGATGATAAGTTATTTTTAAAAAGTTAAAAGGGAAAGGTTTTGTTTTTCAAAAGGCAGAGCAGCACTCTCTGGAGGAAGTTGGCCTAGTTAACCATTAAAATCTTTTGACACTCAGACCCATAATAGCCCTTTGTTTCCTTATATCAATATCGATCGCAGCTGGGAACCCATTAACCCCCTAGAGATTCCGTCCATGGGAAAGAAAACAGCCTGACTTTTTATTGCACTCCCAACAAAGTTCCTCCCTCCCATGATGTGCATCTGGAGTCAGGCTTAGATGTATTGGCCGCAGCCAGTGAGCACACAGAAAGACCCCACGGCAGGCAGCAGCAGGACCGCTAATCAGTTGGCGGTGTTGGGTGAGGGAAGTTGGGCCAGAGACCTCCAGGTGTGCTGGACCTCCTGCTGTGTGTGTGTGTGAGTGGTGGTGTGGGAGGGGGGGGGGGGGAATTCCAGCGATAGCTTTCTTCCTGTATTTGCCATTTGAATGTACGGCCTTTTGGGGGAGGTTGACTTGCTGATTAAAGCGCTGCTCACCTCCTCGTCCACCCGAGAGTGGAGGAAGAGGAGGCCAATGAGGTAAATAGCAGCAATTAAACCCTCTCACCGACAGTGAGCCAATCCTGTACGATTATCAGTCTGTTCAGGCAGGGGCTTTCACAAAAGGGGCAGAGTCACAGGGAGCCGCTCGTTTAGGGTTGGGATGAAGAGAAATGACTTCGCTCAGTAGGGGTTGTGAATCTTTGGCATTCTACACCCCTGAGGGCTGTGGATGCTCCAGCGTTGAATATATTTAAGGGCGGGATGGCCAGATTTGCGGCCTCTCGGGGAATGAAGGGATTAGGGGAGTGTGCGGGATAACGGGGTGAAGCTGCAGATCAGCCACAGTCGCACTGAATGGCGGGGCAGGTTCAATGGGCTGAATGGTCCACTCATTCCCCCATTCCTTGTGTTTATGACACTGGGGATTATTGCCAAATTCCAGTTTAACACCAGTTTGAACAGGACCTATTTGATAACCCCAATGCTGACAAACAGACACACGCGCATATTTGCACATACTTTTCGTATTTGTATTTTCGCATAAATATCACCAATTTATCCCTCAACCCACAACTCTAAAACAGACCGGCCATCTGTCTGCTGTCCCATTGCCGGTGTGTGGGATCTTGCTCTGTGCTAATTAGCTGCTGCGCACATCAACGTAATAGTGGTGACTGCTCTTCATTGGCTGCAAAATGCTTTGGGACATTGGGAGGATGTGAAAGATGCTATAGAAATGCAGGTTTATTCTTTCTAATTAAAAGGAACGCTGGGCAGCCTCTTCCAGAATCCCGAATAGCAAGTTCCAATCATCACGTCGTGAATCTTGTCACCTAAAAAACCTCTCCACCATTTACATGGGGGTAAATCCTCCAGTCTCGCCCGCCCAGGGTATCGTCCCGGGGTGGGACGGATAACTCGACGGGCCTTTTATAAGTCCGTTGACCTCGGGCAGGAATTTCTGGTCTCGGGGAAGGGGCACAACCAGGAAATACAGCCCTATCTCTTCCCTCCCTTTGTTTTTCTACTTTGTCTCTTCCTTATTTCTGTGCCAATATAGCCAGGGAGGGCTCGGAACAGGGCGGCTTGCATCCCTGGGGGTTTATTACTTTAGGATGAGATTGGTGCCGAGTTATATAGGAGGTCCCAAGTTCTATCCCTGCTCTGTACTCACGTTGGCTGATGTCAGTACAAGGATTGTAGTTGGTCGCAATGCCTGTTGGCTAGAGAACAATACAGGGTTCCCATTCATAACCAGTGACTCCTGTGAGGAAGTGAAACTATTATTACCCCGTTACACCCCCCCCCCCCAACCAACATTCAATTCCACTGACTTCAACAGCACCGAGCATTAGGCCAGGAAAGTACAGCAGACAATGAGGGATTCTGTGTTACTGCCCTGGTTGAATGACGCCCCCCCCCCCCCTCCCCCCCCCCCCCCCCCCCCCCCCCGCCAACCTCCCCCTCCCCTCACTCTCAGCCGTTTGGCAGTACAGAACTTGAATACTGCTGAAAAAAACATGTTGCTGAAGCTTTACATCTTGGACTCATCACGACAAAGGCAAGAATACCAAATTTGTAACAATCACAATTTATACTTCAGGAGGAAAACGTGCCAAATGGTTGACAAATCGACTCTGATTGGCTGAGGTGTTGCCATGGAGCACGCAACAGAGCTACTTCTGCTCCTATTTTGTTTCTTCATACGTGTGCTCCTATTAACAGTTGTACAGTTAAAAAAAAAAATGACGTGCATTTATCTAACGCCTTTCACAACCTCCGGACATCCCAAAGCACTTCACAGCCAATGAAGTGCTTTAAAAAATTTTTTTCGAGTACCCAATTGTTTTTTTTTTCCAATTAAGGGGCAATTTAGCGTGGCCAATCCACCTAACCTGCACATCTTTGGGTTGTGGGGGTGAAACCCACGCAGACATGGGGAGAATGTGCAAACTCCACACGGACAGTGACCCAGGGCCGGGATTCAAACCCAGGTCCTCAGCACCGCAGTCGCAATGCTAACCACTGCGCCACATGCCTCCCTACCAATGAAGTGCTTTTGAAGTGTAGTCACTGTTGTAACATGGGAACTGCAGCAGCCAATTTGTGCACAGAAAGCTCCCACAAACAAAAAAGTGATAATGATCAGATAATCTGTTTCAATGCTGTTGTTTGGGGAAAAATATTAGCCAGGAGACCAGGAATAACTCGCGTACACATCTCTGTTGCGGTGCCATAGAATCTTTCAAGTCCACCCGGGAATGCAGACGGGCTTCTGATCCCAAACACAGCACCGTGATATTTGTGCTTGAGTCGGAGAGTTTTGCAGTGTAAAAAGAGGCCGTTCGGCCCATTGTATCTGCCCCGGCCTTCAAGCACCTATCTATTCTAATCCCATTTTCCAGCACTCAGCCCTTACTGTGGAGTTTCAAATGCTCATCTAAATGTTTCTTAAATGTTGTGGGGGTTCCCGCCAGTACCATCCTTTCAAGTAGTGAGTTCCAGGTTCCCCACCAACCCTCTGGGTGAAAAAGATTTCCCTCAAATCCTTTCTCAATCTCCTCTGAACCATCTGCCCCTTACCGTAAATCTATGCCCTCTGGTTATTGACCCCTCGACTAAGGGGAAAAGTTTCATCCTATGTACCCCCTCCATGTCCCTCATAATTTTGTACTCCTCAATCGGACCCCCCTCTGCTCTAAGGAAAACAACCCCAGTCTGACCAACTAAGTCAGGGGGTCTGAGATTTGAACCCTTTGACTCTAAGACCCATTGAGCCAGGGTTGATAAACCTACTGAACGATTACAGCGGAGATAATGTCAAACAGCCTTGAGCACAGAAAAGTCAGAGGCCTGTTTATTTCCAAACCCTCCCCCCCACCCTCCCTGAGCTAATTGTAGGAAACAATATGCGAGTCTTGTGGTAAACTGCGGTTCCAACCCTTTAATATTTGACTTCAAACACATCAAAATTAAAAGGTACAAATGTTCCCTAACGTAAAAACTCATTGAGTAGCTTTCTACAGAAGAGTGTTGGTGGACACTTTGATGTTGTTGCGTCACCCGTCAGTGATTACAGGCTTTAAACTTTCATCTTAAAATGGACATATTTTGGGCAGCACGGTGGCACAGTGGTTAGCACTGCCTCATGACGGCGAGGTCCCAGTTTGATCCCGGCTCTGGGTCACTGTCCGTGTGGAGTTTGCACATTCTTCCCCGTGTTTGCGTGGGTTTTGCCCCCACAACCCAAAGATGTGCAGGTTAGGTGGATTGGCCACGCTAAATTGCCCCTTAATTGGAAAAAATGTTTGGGTACTCTAAATTTTAAAAAAATTGACATATTTTTGGTGACAGGAGCCTGATTTATGAGACACTCGAGTGTGTGCTGGCCAGGGATGTCAGATTGCTGGCTCTCTGATAATGAGCTTGTGCACAATCTGGGGAACACCCCAGCCCCACACACATACACAGCCAGATACACACCCAGCCCGATACACACCCAGCCAGACACACACCCAGCCCGATACACACCCAGCCAGACACACACGCAGCCAGACACACACCCAGCCAGACACACACCCAGCCAGATACACACCCAGCCAGATACACACCCAGCCCGATACACACCCAGCCAGATACACACCCAGCCAGACACACACCCAGCCCCACACACACCCAGCCCGATACACACCCAGCCAGATACACACCCAGCCAGATACACACACACACCCAGCCTGATACACACCCAGCCAGATACACACCCAGCCAGATACACACGCAGCCAGACACACACCCAGCCCGATACACACCCAGCCAGATACACACCCAGCCAGATACACACCCAGCCCGATACACACCCAGCCAGACACACACCCAGCCCGATACACACCCAGCCAGATACACACCCAGCCAGATAAACACCCAGCCCGATACACACCCAGCCCGATACACACCCAGCCCGATACACACCCAGCCAGATACACACCCAGCCCGATACACACCCAGCCAGACACACACCCAGCCAGATACACACCCAGCCCGATACACACCCAGCCAGACACACACCCAGCCAGATACACACCCAGCCCGATACACACCCAGCCAGACACACACCCAGCCAGATACACACCCAGCCAGACACACACCCAGCCCGATACACACCCAGCCAGACACACACCCAGCCAGACACACACCCAGCCCGATACACACCCAGCCAGATACACACCCAGCCCGAAACACACCCAGCCAGACACACACCCAGCCCGGTACACACCCAGCCCGATACACACCCAGCCCGATACACACCCAGCCCGATACACACCCAGCCCGATACACACCCAGCCAGATACACACCCAGCCCGAAACACACCCAGCCAGACACACACCCAGCCCGATACACACCCAGCCCGATACACACCCAGCCCGATACACACCCAGCCAGACACACACCCAGCCAGATACACACCCAGCCCGATACACACCCAGCCAGACACACATCCAGCCAGACACACACCCAGCCAGACACACACCCAGCCCGATACACACCCAGCCCCACACACACCCAGCCCCACACACACCCAGCCCGATACACACCCAGCCAGACACACACCCAGCCCGATACACACCCAGCCAGACACACACCCAGCCAGACACACACCCAGCCCGATACACACCCAGCCAGATACACACCCAGCCCGATACACACCTAGCCCCACACACACCCAGCCCGATACACACCCAGCCAGACACACACCCAGCCAGACACACACCCAGCCCGATACACACCCAGCCAGATACACACCCAGCCCGATACACACCCAGCCAGACAGACACCCAGCCCGATACACACCCAGCCAGACACACACCCAGCCCGATACACATCCAGCCCGATACACACCCAGCCAGACACACACCCAGCCCGATACACACCCAGCCCGATACACACACAGCCAGATACACACACCCAGCCCGATACACACCCAGCCCGATACACACCCAGCCAGATACACACCCAGCCCGATACACACCCAGCCAGATACACACCCAGCCCGATACACACCCAGCCCGATACACACCCAGCCAGATACACACCCAGCCCGATATACACCCAGCCAGACACACACCCAGCCCGATACACACCCAGCCCGATACACACCCAGCCAGACACACACCCAGCCCGATACACACCCAGCCAGACACACACCCAGCCAGACACACACCCAGCCCGATACACACCCAGCCAGACACACACCCAGCCCGATACACACCCAGCCCGATACACACCCAGCCAGATACACACCCAGCCAGATACACATCCAGCCCGATACGCACACAGCCAGATACACACACCCAGCCCGATACACACCCAGCCCGATACACACCCAGCCCGATATACACCCAGCCAGATACACACCCAGCCCGATACACACCCAGCCAGACACACACCCAGCCCGATACACACCCAGCCAGACACACACCCAGCCAGACACACACCCAGCCCGACACACACCCAGCCCGATACACACCCAGCCAGACACACACCCAGCCCGATACACACCCAGCCCGATACACACCCAGCCAGATACACACCCAGCCAGACACACACCCAGCCAGACACACACCCAGCCAGACACACACCCAGCCAGACACACACCCAGCCAGACACACACCCAGCCCGATACACACCCAGCCCGATACACACCCAGCCCGATACACATCCAGCCAGATACACACCCAGCCCGATACACACCCAGCCAGACATACACCCAGCCCGATACACACCCAGCCAGACACACACCCAGCCAGACACACACTCAGCCCGATACACACCCAGCCAGACACACACCCAGCCCGATACACACCCAGCCAGATACACACCCAGCCAGATACACACCCAGCCAGATACACACCCAGCCAGACACACACCCAGCCAGATACACACCCAGCCCGATACACACCCAGCCCGATACACACCCAGCCAGACACACACCCAGCCAGATACACACCCAGCCAGATACACACCCAGCCAGATACACACCCAGCCCGATACACACCCAGCCCGATACACACCCAGCCAGACACACACCCAGACAGACACACACCCAGCCAGACACACACCCAGCCCGATACACACCCAGCCAGATACACACCCAGCCCGATACACACCCAGCCCGATACACACCCAGCCCGATACACACCCAGCCCGATACACACTCAGCCCGATACACACCCAGCCCGATACACACCCAGCCAGACACACACCCAGCCAGACACACACCCAGCCCGATACACACCCAGCCCGATACACACCCAGCCCGATACACACCCAGCCCGATACACACCCAGCCAGATACACACACAGCCAGACACACACCCAGACAGATACACACCCAGCCCGATACACACCCAGCCCGATACACACCCAGCCAGATACACACACAGCCAGACACACACCCAGCCAGATACACACCCAGCCAGATACACACCCAGCCCGATACACACCCAGCCAGATACACACCCAGCCAGATACACACACACACCCAGCCATATAAACACCCAGCCACACACACACACACAGCCACACAAACCCCAGCCAGACACACACACAGCCACACACACCCTGGCAGATACACACACAGCCAGCCACACACACACACACACAGCCACACACACCCAGCCAGACACACACACAGCCAGATACACACACAGCCAGATACACATACAGCCAGATACACACACACACCCAGCCCGATACACACCAGCCAGACAAACGCACCCAGCCAGATACACACACACTCAGCCACACACCCACACACCCAGCCAGATACACACACACACACAGCCACACACACCCCCAGCCACACACACACCCAGCCAGATACACACACAGCCCCAGCCACACACACACACACACCCAGCCAGACACACACCAGCCAGACACACACACACACACCCAGCCAGATACACACACACACCCAGCCAGACACACACACACCCAGCTACACACACACCCAGCCACTCACACACACACCCAGCCAGATACACACACATACCCAGCCAAACACAGACCAGCCAGACACACACACCCCCAGCTACACACACACCCAGCCACACACGCACACACCCAGCCACACACGCACACACCCAGCCAGACACACACACACCCAGCCAGACACACACACGCCCAGCCACACACACCCCCCAGCCACACACACCGAGCTAGGCACACACACACACACCCAGCCACACACACCCAGCCACACACGCACACACCCAGCCACACACGCACACACCCAGCCAGACACACACACACCCAACCAGACACACACCCAGCCAGACACACATAGACACAAACCCCCAGCCACACACACCCAGCCAGACACACACAAACCCCCAGCCACACACACGCACACCCAGCTAGACACACACCTCCAGCCACACACACACACACAGCGAGACACAGACATACCCACCCAGCTAGACACACCCACATACCCAGCCAACGCACACCCAGACACACACACACACACACAGCCAGCCAGACACCTGCCCAGACCCACATCACACACAGACACACGCACACCCATCCAGACACACACACACAAAGCTAGACACACACTCACAGCCGGGCATAAACATACACAGACACCCAGCCAGACACACACCCAGCCATACACAGCCGTACCCCCTGCCAGCTGGACACATACACCCAGCCAGACAACACACACATACACACCCAGCCAGACACACACACACACACACACACAGCCAGGCAGAAACACACACACACACCCAGCCACACACACACACACCCAGACACACACACACACAGCCACACACACACACACACACACACACCCAGAAACACACCCAGACACACTCGCACACACCCAGCCACACACACACACCCAGACACACACACACAGCTAGCCAGACACACATACACAATCAGATACACAAAAACGCACACACACAGCCAGACACACACACACAAACACAGACAAACATGCACACAGGCAAATCACACACATGCACACACAGTCACCCATGCACAAATACACACACACATAGAGCCAGAGACACACAATCAGACAAACATACACAGCCAAACACACCCAGACACCCCCCCCACCCCACCGCTAAACACATAGATACCCAGCCAGACACACACACCCAGTCACACACACAAACCCAGACACACGCACCCACATCCAGCCAGGCACACACACCCAGCTAGACACACATACTCACCTAGCCAGACACGCACATGCACACCCAGACACAGACCACCCCCCACATACACACCCAGACCAAGATACCCCCCAATAAATACACAGACTCAGAAACCACCCACAGACTATATTTAATGGAAATGGGCACTAGGCAATGCATGATGGATATTTAGCCTTATTTCACTCAAGAGTTCAGTATGAAATAGTCAGAAGGTCATACAATGTAAACACGCGTACAGCTGCACATTGTTTTGCTAACAACGTACAACTATTATTTTTAATTCGGCAAGGAACCCAAGGCCTCTTATTAAAATCTAACTCCGGCCTGCTCAGTTTTCTGTCTCTTGCTAATCTAAAGAATGCTTTCTGTCCTAGATATTGCTTACTGTATCATATGGGGCCTCACGGTAGCATGGTGGTTAGCATCAATGCTTCACAGCTCCAGGGTCCCAGGTTCGATTCCCGGCTGGGTCACTGTCTGTGTGGAGTCTGCACGTCCTCCCCGTGTGTGCGTGGGTTTCCTCCGGGTGCTCCGGTTTCCTCCCACAGTCCAAAGATGTGCAGGTTAGGTGGATTGGCCATGCTAAATTGCCTGTAGTGTAAGGTTAATAGGGGGATTGTTGGGTTACGGGTATACGGGTTACGTGGGTTTAAGTAGGGTGATCATTGCTCGGCACAACATCGAGGGCCGAAGGGCCTGTTCTGTGCTGTACTGTTCTATCTATATAAACTGCCTGCCTTTACCTCTGTAAAGGGGGGACAATTGGAATGACTGTGGTCTCTCCAAACCCCCCCCCCCCCCCCCCCCCCTCACCCATGAACTTCGTGTTTAATTAAAGGACCTTTGGTGAAAACTCGAAGTGCTGACTTATAATTTCTTCGACACTGTTTATCTGACAAGGTCCCAGAGAGGAAAACTGGTCAGGCACCTTTAGATATGGGAGGCCTTTCCCCATCCAATTTCCCTCTTTACCTTCTGGCCAGGCCAGACTTTGCATCCGCTGGCGCTTGGATTGATTATCCTGTGACCAGCAGCACCACCTCTCGCGGTTTCTCTCAGCATAGAGTAAAGGAGCAAAAGCTGCAGAGTTCTGTATGATCCCTCCATTCCCCTCGCCTGTCTGGGGCTATTTTCTATCTGTCTCTCTCTCTCTCCCTCTCTCTAACTGAGGGTGTTGAACGGCTTGGTTTATTATGTACAGTAGTGTTGCAAACATATTTCCGTATGTGTAGTTATAACCTGTGGCTACCACCCAGAGCAATGCTTCCCTCTTGTGCTAGCAAAGCATATCCCACTTAGGAGAGGGAGCATTTCCTACTGGGCTGGGAGAGGGTGCTGGAGTCTGTGTGCTTTACAGAATCCCACTCACAGTCCATTTATATTCCAGCCCAGTCTGTACTTTCCCTTGCTTGACCACAGCGTGTGGCAGGAGAGCTCCAACTGGGCCGCACTGCCTTCGAGTGGCTTCAGTGCTAAGAGGGGCACTCGAGGGGACCTCGCCAGACGGTCAAGCCCGACTGCCAATTCACCCCCTGTTTAAATAATCTGTAGACGGCCAGCAGCTGGACTCACCCGCGAATGAGCATTGTGTCCTGGAGGCTGCTCGCCATGGAAACCCAAGCCCTCAGAAGGACAGGGTCATTCTTTTAAACGGGATGCGAAAAGCAGTCTCAGTTGATTAGCATTCAGAGAGAGAAGTCTCACAGCCGCAAACTGGAACTTGCTGAATCACTTTCCCTTCAGTGGCTTTCCATTCCCGGTCTGTCTGAACAAGATTCTTTGAGGAAAGGAGTCATTACCTGACATTGCGATATCCTCGGTGAGCGACGATCCTTCCGTCTAAAACAGAAGAAGACAACAGAAAGGGTTTTAATTGATTCCTCCTCTGTAAGTCACAGGAGCGTCTCATTTCTGAACTCCGGTCATTGTGCAGGACGCTGGGAGCAGCCTGGGCAACGCAAGCAAGTCGTCGCACACCGAGGGGTTTAAAGACACTGCTCAACGCAATTGAAAAGGCAAGGACGGCAACTCCTGAACTGTTGTTGCCGGCGATGAGATGCCTCAGCCACTCTCCCTGCTGTCAAGGTAGCTGCTGGTTTGTTTCCAGAACCCAAAAATAGGCCCCGCTGCTGTGAGCACACTGAGCATGTGCAGAAGGCCAAACGCTGCACTTTGGGAGTTAGCAGACCTTCCAATTAAAAATAACCCTTCACCCCCAACCCTTCCATTGAAAAATCCCCCTCCACAACCCTGTGCTTTAACATTCCACCTGATTTAATGTATGGTGGACAGAAGACCTGCTTTTTAAGCTATTGACTTCTGTTCTTGACTTCAGTGTGAAACGCTGTGATCCGTAATTTGTTATCGGTGGTTCTCTAAACACCTTTTGGTTGAAAGACCGCTTTTCAAATGGATTATTAATCACGGAGCTCCTAGCTAAATTATAACATTATAAATTCCTCACACATAAACCTTTCTGAATGTGTGTCGTCGAAGAGACTAACATGGAATGTTGCCTGGACTGTCTGAGAGAGCGAACCTTGATGTGACTGGTGATGTGAAAACATTTACCTTCCCTGCAGGAGAATGGTAACTGGTACAGGTTCATCAACATGCCTGTTGAATAATTCAGCGTAGGACACCTCCCTGCTCATCTGGCAGTCCCTGTTGCGAACATGAGTCACTCCTAGCTGGAACCTTCCGGCAACTGTCACAGTTACTGAGTGTTTGGTGTTTTTTTCCCCACCCCTCTGCCGTTTTCCAGAATGTCGGTGCGGGAATATTGCTGCCCGGTGTGTGGCGTTTCTCCCATCGGGGCATCACCAGTGAGTGGGAGGGCCAATAGCGTGCATACAACCTGCGCCATTATGGCAATGGTGTCCCATTTACCTAATTTCACAGACTCCCAGGAAAATCTCCATGGGTTGCCCCCCCCGCTAGATATCGCAAAATCCAGTTTGAGATCCCAATTGGTTTGGTCTGGAGTCTTTAGCCAATGAAGATTCACCTCCCAGTCACTACTACCAACATAGAAACATAGAAAATAGGTGCAGGAGTAGACAATTCTGGCCTTCGAGCCTGTACCACAATTCAATATGATCATGGCTGATCATGCAAATTCAGTATCCAACTCCCGCTTTCTCTCCATATCCCTTGATCCCTTTAGCCTCAAGAGCCACATCGAACTCCCTCTTGAATATATCCAACGAACTGGCCCCGACAGCTTTCTGTGGTAGAGAATTCAACAAGTTCACAACTCTCTGAGAGAAGAAATTCTTCCTCATCTCAGTCCTGAATGGCTTACCCCTTATTCTTAGACAGTGACCCCTAGTTCATAGAATCATAGAAGTTACAGTGCAGAAGGAGGCCATTCAGGCCATCAATTCTGCACCGGCCCTTGGAAAGAGCACTCTACCTAACCCCACGCATCCACCCTATTCTCGTAACCCAGTAACCCCACCTCGTTTTGGACATTCCCAACATTGGGAAGGTTCTTCCCGCATCTCACCTGTCCAATCCCATCAGGATGTTATATGTTTCTATGAGATCCCCTCTCATTCTTCTAAGCTCTAGTGAGTACGTGCCCCGTCGGTCAAAGTCTTTCTTCATATATCAGTCCTGCCACCCCAGGAATTAGTCTGGTGAACCTTCGCTGGACACCCTCAATAGCAAGAATGTCCTTCCTCAAACTAGGAGACCAAAACTGCACATAATACTTAAGGTGTGGCCTCACCAAGACCCTGTATAACTGCAGCAAGACATCCCTACTCCGATACTCAAATCCTCTGGCTATGAAGGCCAGCATGCCATTAGCTTTCCTCACCCTTTGCTTCAGCGACTGTTCCACCATAACACCCAGGTCTCGTTGCACCTCCCCTTTTCCTAAACTGCCGCCCTTCAGATAATAATCTGACTTCCTGCTTTTGCCACCCAAAGTGGGTATCCTCACATTTACCCACATTATATTACATTTGCCAAGTGTTTGCCCACTCAACCATCCTGTCGAAGTCACCCTGCCGCCTCTTTGCATCCTCCTCACAGCACACACTGCCACCCCAGCTTAGTGTGTAAAGTAAAATGGGAAAGATGTCATCTGAAACATGATAAAACCCGAAGGAATGTGAGAAAAAGCAAGCAAAAATCCCACAAAGGGTTAACAGCGTTCAGAAACGAGGATTTGAAATGCAGACAGCCTTTATCACACACACATTAAGAGGGCAGCTCTAAAACAGCTTATGCTGTAATCTGATACCTTTCTTTCAAGATTAGAGAAATTGTAGCAAATTAAGTTTTTAGTTACATGAAGGGCTCAGTATTCCACCCTTTTATAGAAGTTAATTAGTTTAGCAAACAATTGATTAGAATTGCCAGAATATTCAGTGAATTACGTGAAATAAAGTGCATTTGTGAATAATAGAAACTTCACGTCATTAGTTAGAAGTGGCAGTCTGGAGATAACGGTTCAGTCTACCGAGGCATAAAGTAACACCAAGCAGGAATCAGTTCAAACATGACGAGAACCGAATGTATCACTCCTCTAAGATTTGACAAGCATCAAAGCATTTTTTTTTTAACCAATGCTTATCATTGAAACATCCTCTTCTAAGATATGATGGGAACTAGATGAATACAATGGACAAAACAAAATTACATAAATGAGCAGAAGATATTACTTGAAGACGCTAAAATGTAACCAGCACGGCTGTGAGAACGGTAATAAATATCCTGAATCGGCAAGAGCCGCCATCACTTGCAGCTCTCAGAGCTGCTTCGGTAGATGGGAATGACTGAATGCAGGAGCCGAACAGGGGATCAAAGTTACTGTGAACCCCACAGATGAGAAGAGAGATTGTCAAGGGGGCCACGAAGGTCCGAACCGGAACGGAAAATCCAGAAGCAAGATCTTTTTTACTTGTTGTAAAGACAGTGAAGTTATCTTTTGAAGTAAAACAAAGTAAGTTAAAAATTTATTCTAACTGAAATAGTGGTTATTGCAAAATAGTCAAAGTCTTCTTTACTATACCACAGCAAGGCGGGACCCAGGATCGAAGCTACTGAGTGGTAAGTAGATAAAACTTTATTTGTAGATATGGGTTATACAGGGAATAACTTGAAATATTAGTTTGACCTGAATACAGTAGCACCTACTTAAGTCTGCAAAGGAGTCAAGGAGTGAAAATCCTTGTACACCATTTAGAAAATCTTTTTGACCCTTTTTGGTTTAAGGGGAGATTTCTAGTAAAAGTGGTGATTTAAATTCAAGTGTCATCTGTAGATTTGGAGATATTGCACGCAATTGCGTCCTCCAAATCATTAATGTATATTGTGAACAGCTGGGGTCCCAGCACTGAATCCTGTGGTACCCCACTAGTCACTGCCTGTCACTCTGCTTCCTGCCTGCCAACCAGTTCTCTATCCACGTCAATGTATTATTCCAATACCATGAGCTTTAATTTTGCTCACTAATCTCTTGTGTGGGTCTTCATAAAATGCCTTTTGGAAGTCCAAATACACAACATCCACTGGTTCACCCTTGTCCACTCTACTGGTCACATCCTCAAGATATTTCAGAAGATTTGTCAAGCATGATTTCCCTTTACTGAATCCATGCTGACTTGGACCGATCTTGTCCCCACTTTCCAAATGCTCAGGTATTGCATCCTTAATAACTGACTCCAGCATTTTCCCCACCACCGATGTCAGGCTAATCGGTCCATAATTTCCTGTTTTCTCTCGCCCTCCGTTTTTAAAAAAGTGGGGTTACATTAGCAACCCTCCAATCCACTGAAATTCTTCCAGGTCTATAGAATGCTGGAAAATAATCACCAATGCGTCCAGTATTTCATAGGCAATTTCCTTAAATACTCTGGGATGCAGAGCATCAGGCCCTGGGGACTTAGATAATAAGGACATTGGAAAAAAATTGTACTTTATTTTTTCCTTGGGTGGACACTTAAGTATCAGAGATAGGGGAAAAATATTAAGAGTCAGAAAATCCTCCAATCAGGTAATATGAGCCCACCAACCTTCCAATTGGCTGGGATAAATCATGGGATTAAACTATGAAGAAATTGTTCAGATTGGCAACTTTGATTAGTTCAAAACAAATTCAGGAGTGTGTTTAGGGAATTTTACTTCACATAACTGATTGCTACATGGAATGGGCTCCCAGATAGAGATGAAAACATTGGAACATTGTAAGAGGTAGATGAAGCAATGGGGTGGACTGTAGGGGACAGCATATAGATGGACCATGATGGGCTAGCAGCCTTTCCTCAGATGCAGTGATCTTGTGATTACTGTCAGCTGTTAAGGCAGCACGGTAGCATTGTGGAGAGCACTATTGCTTCACAGCTCCAGGGTCCCAGGTTCGATTCCGGCTTGGGTCACTGTCTGTGCGGAGTCTGCACATCCTCCCCGTGTGTGCGTGGGTTTCCTCCGGGTGCTCCGGTTTCCTCCCACAGTCCAAAGATGTGCAGGTTAGGTGGATTGGCCATGATAAATTGCCCTTAGTGTCCAAAATTGCCCTTAGTGTTGGGTGGGGTTACTGGGTTATGGGGATAGTGTGGAGGTGTTGACCTTGGGTAGGGTGCTCTTTCCAAGAGCCGGTGCAGACTTGATGGGCCGAATGGCCTCCTTCTGCACTGTAAATTCTATGATAACTAGGTACAAACTCTCAATTAGTCCAGTTTTTGATTGCGCTGTCCTAAACTCTTGAAATGAAAATGAAAATGAAAATCGCTCATTGTCACGAGTAGGCTTCAATGAAGTTACTGTGAAAAGCCCCTAGTCACCACATTCCGGCGCCTGTCCGGGGAGGCTGGTACGGGAATCGAACTGTGCTGCTGGCCTGCTTTAAGAGCCAGCGATTTAGCCCTGTGAGCTAAACCAGCCCCTGAAATGAAAATCGCTCATTGTCACGAGTAGGCTTCAAATGAAGTTACTGTAAAAAGCCCCTAGTCGCCACATTCCGGCACCTGTTCGGGGAGGCTGTTACGGGAATACAAACCGTGCTGCTGGCTTGCCTTGGTCTGCTTTCAAAGCCAGCGATTTAGCCCTGTGAGCTAAACAGCCCCTTTGAACTATAAGGTGTGATTCTCCCGATCAAAGAAAGAAAATGACCCAGGAACGGGTTTTCAGAGCCATTCAACGGCACATCGGGATTCTTTTTAAAAAGAATATTTTTATTCTCCTCCTTTTTCACGTTTTATCCCAAATTTACACCCACCAACAATAAACAATAATCAGTAACAAATATGTCAATCCCCATATCAATAACAACGATCCCATCCTCCCACCAAACCCCAAACAGTAGCCCCCATGTTAACATAAACAAATGACAAAAGGAATCAGGAATCACCCATAGTCATCATTAACACACCATCCCCCTCCCCCCAACCCTCCCAACCACCCCCCCAACTAATGTTCGATGTTATCCAGTTCTTCAAAGTGCATGATGAATAATGCCCATGAATTGGAGAACCCCTCCATCCTTCCCCTCAGTTCAAACTTAACCTTCTCAAGAGTCAAGAATTCCAGCAGGTCCCCCCACTACGCCAGGGCACAGGGTGGAGAGGTTGACCTCCAACCTATCAGGATCTGCATTTGGGCGATCAACGAGGCAAAGGCTACAACATCTGCCTCCGCACCCGTTTCCAACCCCGGCTGGTCCGACACCCCGGATATTGTCCCCCGATGGCACCACTTTAGAGATTACCCTAAAAACCTCTTTCCAGTAATCCTCCAGCTTTGGACAGGACCAAAACATATGAACGTGGTTTGCGGGGTCCCCCCACAACATTCACACACATCCTCTACCCCTTCAAAGAATCGGCTCAACCTCGCCCTCGTGAGTTGTGCTCTGTATACCACCTTCAGCTGTATCAGCCCCAACCTCGCACACGAGGTGGAGGCATTCACTCTCCGGAGCACCTCACACCAGAACCCCTCCTCCATACCCTTTCCCAACTCTTCCTGCCACTTTGCTTTAATCCCTTCCAGTGGTGCCTTCTCCTCCTCCAAAATAGCTCCGTAAACCACTGACACTACCTCCTTCTCCAGTCCCCGTCGTCAGCACCTCCTCCAGCAATGTGGAGGCCGGCTCCTCCAGGAAGTTCTGTATCTCCTTTCTGGCAAAATCTCGACCCTGCATATATCTAAACATTTCCCCCTGCTCCAGCCCATACTTGGCACATTGGGTATCTTGCTGGACCTTAGAGAGGGGCAGCACCTAATCCCTAGATAAGTCCTGCTCCTCAGAGATTGGGGTGCCAGGTTTCTGATCTCAGAATGCTGCTACCCCTCCTGATCATTGACAAGGATCCCCCCCCCCCCGCCTCAGTACTTCCCTTCAGCAGCCCTTTCAGTGTCCCTCTTCAACAGCCCCCTCATTCTTCCCCTTACCCCCTCCCCTAATCTCTCCTCTTTGGACCCAGCCCCTTGGCATTGCCATCCTGGCACCTTACACTCGAGTGGCAAGGGAATGTGTACCCTCCACACACTTGCCTCTAGGGTGCCGAGGGGAATCCTTTATGGGAAGTGGGGGTCAGGGGTCTTGTGCAAGGCTGGAGGGGCTCAGGTCGGTGGTCTTTTGTGGGATGGAGGTCATAAAAGATAATAAAGTGAAAGAGATACCATCTGTACCCCCTAAATCCTTCGAACAATCTCGCAGCATTTCAAGTCGAAAGATGTGTGACACAAAGGTAAAAGTATTCCCTTCATTGTGGTGGAAACCTTTGAAGTTGTTAAAAAGTCTGTTTTCACAGTCAAGAGCTTCCTAGAAAGAGGAGGCTTGGGTGCAGCACACGGACTGAGCAGCTACGTTTTGTAGGAAGTTCTTGAGAATAAAGATACACCAATATCGACTTGTTCAGATTCATGCAAATCTGCAGGAGCAATGGGTCTTCACACAACATTCCCAATTTCTTTGTTACCCAAATATTGTTTATTCTTATTGGGCTAACTAAATCGATTTGACAGGGTGCTTTCTACACTAAAGGAACCCTCTGAAAAATGACTACCCTGTCCCGTCAGGCAGCGCAAAAGGCTGCAGCTTCATCTGTCAGAGGTTAGGATTCCACTCCTGCATGCCAGACGCTGTGCTTATATAAGGTTACCAGTCACAGGTGCCTCCCTTGAGATGCCACATGCTACACTTATCAAAACTGCTCTTTAAATCCTGGAGTCAGACAGCTGGTGGATCGGATTTGGCATCAAATTCCAGGTCGCCTTTCCAGAGAACGAGATCGGAAACATTCTGCTGACTCCACAGCCCCACCCTCATCCCCCTTGGGCATGCAGCACTTTGTACGAGCCTGGTTCAGGCTTGTCAGGCAACCTCTCCCGAGCCACATATGGTTCTGCCGGGGATTCTGCGACTCTTTCCAGTTCAAAGTTACCAACTGCACAGGAAATATTTGGATAGGTGGATTGGCCACGTTAAATTGCCCCTTAATTGGAAAAAAAATCAATAATTGGGTACTCTAAATTTTAACAAAAAAGGAAGTTAGTAGGCAGCTGATTGGAGGTTAACCGGTTCCCGACTTCTCTCCCTGGGCCCTCACTTTCAAAATTCTAGCACATTCCGCAGGTGTCAGAACACAGACAAGGCCTCCAGGACCGCTATTTTCAAAGCACACTCTCTCTTGTTCTGGCCCCTATGGACAATCAAAAAGCCTGGCCTCAACACGATTTAATCATCTGCCTATCCTTCCCCCTCATCGCCAATGTGTTATTTTTACTGATGCCTAGATCCAGCAGTTTAGTGAAATGTCATGAGCTCACACTACTCTTGCAATACCGAGGTGGCACCTAAACCCAGCTCCAGCGAGCCCTGAACTGGATGTTTGCTTCTTTGTCTCCTCGGGAAAGGAAACCATTATCAACGTTATTCAGATTCAGGCCGAAAGTTGCCCAGGACAGAAAGGAATAGCCACTCCTCTCCTGGGTTTGAATTCCACCTTTTCAAATAGTCCCATCAAATCTGTAGTGTTGAGCACATACACCAGTAGTTATTCATAGAATTTTACAGCACAGAAGGAGGCCATTCAACCCATCATTCCTGTGCCAGCTCTTTGAAACAGCCATCCAATTACCTCCACCTCCCTGCTCTTTCTTGTCAATGCTTTTCACATATCTATCCAATTTCCTTGAAGGTTACTATTAAATCAACTTCCGTTGCTCTTTCAGAGAGTGCATTTCAGGTCAGCTTGCTCTACAAAGAAAATCCTCCTCCTCTTGCCCCCGGTTTGCTTATCAAGTATCTTGAATCTGTAACCTCTAATCATCAGCCATCCTGCTCCAGTGGAGGAGTTACTCCCAAACCTACTCTTTTCATAACCATCTTCGCCAACCTCTCCTATGATGGGCATCCTTCATCCCTGGTACCATTCTAGTAAATTCGCCAAGTCCTCAACATCTGTCCTATCGTTCCTTCTTCAGACAGTGTCGAGTTTGCACCTTCTCCCCGTGCCTCCCGGGGATTTTCCTCCGGGTGCTCCAGTTTCCTCCCACAGTCCAAAGATATATGAGGCAGGTGGATTGGCCATGCTAAATTGCCCCTTCGAGTCCAGGGATGTGCAGGTTAGGATATGGGGTTGCCGGGATGGGGCGGGTGGAGATGGGTGGAGTGCTCATTTGAAGGGTCGGTGCAGACCCGATGGGCTGAATGTCCACTTCTGCACTGTAGGGATTCTATTC
Source organism: Scyliorhinus canicula (assembly GCF_902713615.1). NCBI lineage: Eukaryota > Metazoa > Chordata > Chondrichthyes > Carcharhiniformes > Scyliorhinidae > Scyliorhinus > Scyliorhinus canicula. Next base: position 59,582,520 of record NC_052166.1, read on the forward strand.
TATTCTATAATACTCCCACTTTTGAGAATTCATAGAGGTTTGGCATAACTTATTTTTTGCAAAAGCATGGTTAATTATCTTCCCCCTTCCCATCTGACTCTTGGTGCTGCCTTCTACCATTGGCAAGTTAGGTGGAGAATGTATTGCCAAAATCACACTGAAAATACCCAAAAGGAGACAATAGGTTGAATCATCCTAGCACTCACCCCTGCGACCTCTGTCTGAGGTCAACGGATCTTCCAATGGGCCGTCAAAGTTTCCATCTCACCCAGTGGGAAAAATTTACCCCTTAGTCAAGAATTGAGAAAATTTGGCCCCAGGGTTGAAAGGTTGAAATGGGAAACTGTATAAGGTTAGCTTTAAACTGGCATCTTGCCCTGTGGTGTGTGTGTGTACACTGTGCTGAGCCACTGAAGCGGGTGTGTAGGGCTGGAGGCAGGGAGGTCGATTTACAAGTGATTCAGAATAGACTTGCCTGGCCTATATCTGAAATGTCACACCCTTTCACCCAAGACACACATGCAGTTGGCAATGTATCATCTTGTCATTTATGTGTGGCCACCTGTGTGGAGATTCAGTTACATTTCCAGTTCAGACTACTCCACTTGACAGTTATGAACATCAAAGGCCTCCGCCTCTCTGACTTGAGGAAATAATTACAAGGCAAGGTTCAGGTCCTCTCCACACTACAACCTCCTGTGGAAAACGATGGCCCTCATAAGATGCATGCCATCTCATCGCCTCATAATTTGAAACCCTCTAACAATCTAGCTCCAATTAGTTCTTCTTATTTCGAACGGGTCTGAGTGAATCTACGTCTTCCCCTTTGTCTCAGTACCTATTATGTATTGTGTGGAAAAACAGCCATTGTTTCACCAATAGTTTTTAAAAAAATTTAGCGTACCCAATTATTTTTTCCAATTAAGCGGCAATTCAGCGTGGCCAATCCACCTAACCTGCACATCTTTGTGGGGGTGAAACCCACGCAGACACGGGGAGAATGTGCAAACTCCACACGGACAGTGACCCAGGGCCGGGATTTGAACCCGGGTCCTCGACGCTGTAGGCAGCAATGCTAACCACTGTGCTGCCCGTTTCACTAATAGTTTATTTGTCAGATGATTTTTTTTTCTCTCTCCCGGGGTTTTTTCGTAGAAGCACCTGTAGATTAATCTTTAATTCCTAAAGGCTCTCTGGAAATCCGAGAAGGTTGGCAACCCCATATTTATCCCATTTCTGTTCGTGGGACAGATTGTCTATCCACATGATATGTCACTGCAGGGCAAATGTTAGTCATTGGGTGAAGCTTTCTGAGACATTTTAAGACATGGTACGGTTGCTCTGTGACTGCAAGTATTTCTTTCTTTATATAGAGTGCAGTGGCCGTCCCCTGTGAAGAAGGGGCTGAGCTGTAAGGCTGTTTATTGAGAAAGGCTTGTGGAAATGCAACAACCATCTCGGCCACAGAAATGTTGTGTCTTTCACATCCTCGGGTCATCTCAAAATGCGTTACAGCCAGCGAAGTTCAACTAAATTGTAGTCACTGTCATAAAGTAGGATAGGGTTTTTCAAACTCAAGATCGCGGGTGGGTGTCAGGGGGGCCATGGAGCGATCAGTTATGGCCTTCCCAATCGTGGGAAGAAGTCAGTGTGGAGTGTCCGTGTGGAGTTTGCACATTCTCCCCGTGTCTGCGTGGGTTTCACCCCCACAAAGATATTAGGGCAGCAGGGTAGCATGGTGGTTAGCATAAATGCTTCACAGCTCCAGGGTCCCAGGTTCGATTCCCGGCTGGGTCACTGTCTGTGTGGAGTCTGCACGTCCTCCCCCTGTGTGCGTGGGTTTCCTCCGGGTGCTCCGGTTTCCTCCCACAGTCCAAAGATGTGCGGGTTAGGTGGATTGGCCATGCTAAATTGCCCGTAGAGTCCTAATAAAAGTAAGGTTAAGGGGGGGGTTACGGGTATAGGGTGGATACGTGGGTTTGAGTGGGGTGATCATGGCTCGGCACAACATTGAGGGCCGAAGGGCCTGTTCTGTGCTGTACTGTTCTATGTTCTATGTTCTAAGTCCCCAAAGGCTGTGACCAGTTGTTAAGAATGCCGGCCTTGGGCAGTCCCTGATTGGTTGTGACGTTTGAGTGGGCAGGGTGGCGTGAGGCTTGGCTGTGAGTTGGTCACCATGCGCGGGGGAGGGGGTGGGGGGCGGGGACAGGAGCTGACGGGCATCCACGTGGACGCGCGCTGCTAATGCTGGTGGCCCCAGCTTAGAGTCCCGCTCTAGTATTTGTCCTCTGAGCGCTGCTCAGCTTGTCCCCTGCCACTGATCGGCAGTATGTGACCTGCGGCTCCGTGGTCAAGTTGTTCAACGGCTGGCACAACATCTGCCTGCACTTCCACAATGCGAAGTACTGGCTGGGAGGTGGTCAGCAGTCTGTGACTGGGGTGGATGTAGCTACTGGACAGTGAGAGTCAAGCCAGGTCAGCTTTGTCAGCCAAGAATACCGACCAAACGAGGCCAGTCAATAGAGCTGACACATATCAACACCGGAAGAAGCCTACACAGTCATCACTTTGTGTGGCCACTCTCTGGAAACCAGGAAGTAAGTGTTTTTGATGAGAATGGAGAAGGAGATGACTTGGATGTTTGTGTAAGTGCAATGCAGTGGAACCAATAAATAATATTGTGTCATGGTGTGTGTTTGACAAGTCATAGTTTGTCAAGCAAAAACAAGATTGCACTTTTTTCTATACTTGTTTGAATTTCTGAAGAAATGGGAATATATTTAATTTGTGTGTAAATATAAGGATGCACATGTCCAACCGAAATTGTTTAATTTTCAGTAGTAAAAAGTCATAAACTTGGAAAAATCAGGTATTGGAAATAAAGTTTCAAAGTCCAAAAATAATGGCAGATGTGACTGGCCTTTATATATGAATGTCAGAGAGATGGTCATGGGTCCGGCATGTACACTGATGCCACGCGCCCTGTACATCCGTGCTTTGGGTTTGAAATCATGGAGGAGAGATTCCTCCATTTTACAGCTGCCAGCAAACAAGTAACAGGACTGTGTGAAGAACTGAAGATGGATTATTTTGTAATAAGGAAGAGAGGGCCAGAGACACAAACCAGGCCAGGATCTCACAACTGAATCTGCCGGAGAGAGCTTCTCAGGAGAATCCACAGCAGGACAAAGCAGCGCAGGAGTGAGCTGTATGCAGGGCTCCAGGGCCTCTGGTGAACGGCCCATTAAGCAGAAAGTGAAATCGGGAACAAAGCAGTATAAAGATGATTTGAGGGATGGTTTTATTGTGCCAGTACAAATTAGGATGCAAGGCCCATGTGTGTTTTGTTCAGGGAGGTACTGGCAAATGAAAGTTTAAAACCCTCAAATCTTCAAAGGCATTTGAAGATTAAGCATGGCAAGTTCGAGGACAAACCTCTTGATTTTTTTCAAAGGATGCAGCAAGAACTTAAATCATCAGCTGAAGCCCTTAGCAGAAATTTAACATTGAGTAACGAAGCAAGTGAGATCGTGAGGACCAAGCAGGCTCACCTGTATTATTATTATTTTTTTACATTTAGGGTACCCAATTCATTTTTTCCAATTAAGGGGCAATTTAGCATGGTCAATCCACCTAGTCTGCACATTTTTGAGTTGTGGGGGCGTAACCCACATAAACACGGGGAGAATGTGCAAACTCCACACGGATAGTGACCCAGAGCCAGGATCGAACCTGGGACCTCGGCACCATGAGGCAACAGGGCTAACCCACTGCGCCACCGTGCTGCCCGGCTCACCTGTATTATTAAAGGTAAGCAATAATGGCGTGTTGAGAAGGTTGGCAAGCGTGGGCCGCTAACGTCAGCTGGCATGGGTCGCGAGCATCGGCCGACACGGGTCCCAAAGGTCCGCCAGTTGGTAAAAGTTGGTCCCGGGAAAAAAAGTTGGAAAAACACTGAAGTCGGAGACACAGCTACTGATTTGCGCACGGCTAAGATCTGACAAATGAGACAATGATCAGATAATCTGCCTCACGCATTGACTGAGGGAGAAATGTCTGTCAGGACACCAGGGAGAACTGCCCTAAATATTAGCACTGAGTTTTGTCCGTCCAACTGAGAGGAAAGCCAGGGCCTCGATTTAACATTCCATCCAAAAGACTCCGACAAAGCTAAACTCCCTCAATGCTGCCCTGAAGGGTCGGCCAGAAACGTAACTTGATGAAGTGGGCGGGACTGGACCCCCACAACCTTCTGATTCAGAATCAAGAATTCTACCAACTGGGCCATAGGAAAGACAAAACCAGCCAGTATTCCTACCCCAAAACATTTCCCCTAAGACTCCCACTGGTAACTATGCCATGTGGACACTGGGTTGAACCATGAGGATTGCTATAACAACTGGGGCGATCTCTACAACAACAATACTAGGGCGACCTCTACAACAACAACTGGGATGACCTCTACAACAACAACAAAACTAGGATGACCACTACAACAACAATAACACTAGGGCGACCGCCACAACAACAACTCGGATGACCACTACAACAACAACAGTCGGGTGACCTCTACAACAACAACTGGGATGACCTCTACAACAACAAAACTAGGGTGACCTCGACAACAACTGGGATGACACAGACAACAATACTAGGGTGACCTCCACAACGACAACTGGGATGACCTCTACTACAGCAACAATACTAGGGTGACCTCTACTACAACAACTGGGATGACCTGTACAACAGCAACAAAAACAACCTGTGTTTATATAGCACCTTGAACAGGGCCAAAAAGTGACAAGAAGTTTTATAGGATCGTTATGAAACATAGGCCAGGATTTTTCCACTAGCCGGACATGTGTTTTTCAGGGGGCTGGAATTGGTGGAGCAGATTGGAAAAGGTGTTAACACACTGACTATCACGGTTCACTCTCATTCACAATCACTTTGAGAGCTGCCAGTAAAGCAGCTGTGAGCAGCTTCAAGAAAAGACTGCGGAGCAGAAACGGCAATAACACAAAATAGCATTAAAGAAATTTTCCCCTCAACAAAGTTTTTGCAATTGAACGTGGTGTGTTCAACAAGATAAAGCTTCTTTCTTCCGCCCAACCCCTGATTAAATCTTTGAAGCTCTTTTCTTCACAAAGATTAAATTCTGGTAGGTTCTCATTTCCCCTTAAGCATTGTCACATTCCACTAAATGACCACATAACTGGACCATTTTCACACAAGTAGCTGAAGGCTAGTGGGTAGCTCTTTTGTCTCTGAGTTAGTTTTTTTTATAATGTGGATTCGAGTACCATTACAGACAATGAAGCATGTTGGCAGTGTTGCCTCTTGAACAAGGTCCACGTGCAGAACTTCCCATGGCAATATTGGAAGTGTAAGGGTTTTCCTAGCCAATATTTATCCCTAAGCAGCAGACGATCTGGTCATTAATCTCATTGCTGTCCATGGGAGCTTGCCATGTGAAACTGGCTGCTGCATTTCCTACATTGCAACAGTGGTTGCGGCACGGTAGCACAGTGGTTAGCACTGTTGCTCCACAGCTCCAGGGTCACTGACTGTGCGGAGTCTGCACGTTCTACCCGTGTCTGCATGGGTTTCCTCCGGGTGCTCCGGTTTCCTCCCACAGTCCAAAGATGTGCAGGTTAGGTGGATTGGCCAGGCTACATTGCCCCGATTGTACAGAAGATGGCGCCGGAGCGAGGCGACTCTCTGCGAGCTCTCCCCAACAGATCCACTTTTTACTTAATTTATACTCGTTCTAACCTTTTAAAATTAAATTCTAAGACTAACATTATTAATAACCTCTCTTTTATCCGGTGCTTATGTAGTTACATTGTATACCTTGTGTTGCCCTATTATGTATTTTCTTTTATTCCCTTTTTTTCCCATGTACTTAATGATCTGTTGAGCTGCTCGCAGAAAAATACTTTTCACTGTACCTCGGTACACGTGACAATAAACAAATCCAATCTAATCCAATCCCTTAGTGTCCAAAAAGGTTAGGTGGGGTTATGGGGATAGGGTGGAGGTATGGCTTTAAGTAGACTGCTCTTTCCAAAGGCCAGTGCAGACTCGATGGGCTGAATGGCCTCCTTCTGCACTATAAATTCTATGATTGCATGATAATACGTAAAGGTTTGACAATGCTCTCGGGTTTTTTTGACACAATGGGTTGTTCTGCCTGAAAGAAAATTTGACATTACAGAGAGGAATTGGACAACTGTGTGAATGGGGAGGGTTTATGGGGAATGATTGGAGAGCTCTTTCAAAGAGTCAACACAGGCACGATGGCTGTGGCCTCCTGCCCTGTATGAAAAGATGATTCTGAGCTGTGCTCACGAGGAAGCACATGAACACACGACATTCAGATTCCGAGGCACAATTACTACAAAGAGGCTAAGCTAGTTTCAGCACAGTCCAGATCATAACAACCCCTAATGTAAAGACCTGCTTCACCTTGTTTGGGAATCTGTTGCTAATCACCTTAAACCCCGAGGTTTACTGACCCTTCCGCCAGTGGAAACAGATTTTCCTCATTTACTCTCTCAAAACCCCTCCTGATTGTGAACACCTGTATTGAACATTCTCGTAGCCTTCTCTGCTCGTGGGAAGAAAAGAAAACATACTTTTAAAGAACTGCCAATATTATCTGCATCAGGGCACCATTCTTTTTAAGAAATTCTCATAATTCTTTCACCCATGGGGTTGTGTGAGATGGGGGTGGGAAAGGAAGGGGGGTGGTCGTGGATGTGGTGGGAAGGGCGAAGGGCATGGCAGGAGGGGGTTGCATGCATATCTGGAAGCAGAGAGGTCGGGGAGAGGAGAGATACAGGGGAAGAGGTTACAGGAGGAGGAGGGCTCAGCATGCTGGAGGAGAAGGGGGTGCAAGGTGGAGGCAGAGGTTTAGGTGGATTGGCAACGCTAAATTGCCCTTAGTGTCCAGAATTGCCCTTAGTGTTGGGTGGGGTTACTGGGTTATGGGAATAGGGTGGAAGTGTGGGCTTGGGTAGGGTGCTCTTTCAAAGAGCCGGTGCAGACTCGATGGGCAGAATGGCCTCCTTCTGCTCTGTAAATTCTATGACATCTGTTATGGGGGGGGGGGGGGGGGGGGGGGTGAAGGTGAGGGGAGGATGTTTGTGGGGGAGGGAGGTGGCTAGACAGAGTCCTGGAGGTGTGGAAGTTTGGAGAAGGTGTGCGCGAAGGCAGCGCGTGGGGGGAGCATGGAAGGGGGAGTCGGAACATGGGGTACGGGGAGAGGGAGCACAGAGCAGAGGCAGAGGGTAGTATGGAGTGGGCTGAGAGGGGAAAATGGAGCAGGATTAGTGGGGAGACTGGAGCAGGGGGAGAGGGGAGCAGGGCGGGAGGGGAGTATGGAGGGGGCGAGAGGGGAGTATGGAGCAGGGGGAGAGGGGAGTATGGAGCAGGGGGAGAGGGAAGTATGGAGCAGGGGGAGAGGGGTGTATGGAGCAGGGGGAGAAGGGAGTATGGAGGGGGGGAGAGGGGAGTATGGAGCAGGGGGAGAAGGGAGTATGGAGGGGGGGAGAGGGGAGTATGGAGCAGGGGAGAGGGGTGTATGGAACAGGGGAGAGGGGAGTATGGAGCAGGGGTAGAGGGGAATGGAGCAGGGGGAGAGGGGAGTATGGAGCGGGGGAGAGGGGAGTATGGAGCAGGGGAGAGGGGAGTATGGAACAGGGGGAGAGGGAAGTATGGAGCAGGGGGAGAGGGGAGTATGGAGCAGGGGAGAGGGGTATATGGAGCAGGGGAGAGGGGAGTATGGAATAGGGGGAGAGGGGAGTATGGAGCTGGGGGAGAGGGGAGTATGGAGCAGGGGGAGAGGGGAGTATGGAGGGGGGAGAGGGGAGTATGGAGCAGGGGAGAGGGGAGTATGGAGCAGGGGGAGAGGGAAGTATGGAGCGGGGGGAGAGGGGTGTATGGAGCAGGGGGAGAAGGGAGTATGGAGGGGGGGGAGAGGGGAGTATGGAGCAGGGGAGAGGGGGGTACGGAGCAGGGGGAGAGGGGAGTATGGAGCAGGGGGAGAGGGGAGTATGGAGCAGGGGAAAGGGGAGTATGGAGCAGGGGGAGAGGGGAGTATGGAGCAGGGGAGAGGGGAGTATGGAGCAGGGGGAAAGGGGAGTATGTAGCAGGGGAGAGGGGAGTATGGAGCAAGGCGGAGGGGAGTATGGAGCAGGGGGAGAGGGGAGTATGGAGCAGGGGGAGAGGGGAGTATGGAGCAGGGGAGAGGGGAGTATGGAGCAGGGGAGAGGGGAGTATGGAGTAGGTGAGAGGGGAGTATGGAGTAGGTGAGAGGGGAGTATGGAGCAGGTGAGAGGGGAGTATGGAGCAGGGGGAGAGGAGAGTATGGGAGCGGGGGGGAGGGGAGTATGGAGCAGGAGGAGAGGGGAGTATGGAGCAGGAGGAGAGGGGAGTATGGAGCAGGGGAGAGGGGAGTATGGAGCAGGGGAGAGGGGAGTATGGAGCAGGGGGAGGGGTGTATGGAGCAGGGGAG